>NC_051157.2:28461592-28807425 GCF_013339745.2 Dermacentor silvarum
GAACTAGAATTTGCCTCTCGCGTACCTGCCACACGCAACCTTTAAAATTTTTGAAAGTGTTCGCTGAAACCCTCTGTATATCTTAATGCACTTCAAGCTGATCATTTGTCCAATGTAAATAGTTGCACTCTAACGCGGCAACACGAAATTATGCACCTTCAATTTGAGCACTCTCTTGTCCCTACATTCGCAATTCAGCAAAATTTTAAATATGTTGCTTGGAGTAAATACGAATTAAGTGTAAGTATCACCCTCTAAACTGTAAAAAAAAAAAAACTTTCTGTGAAAAAAGAAACAAGAAAAGTATGACAATTTTATTTACGTACCTTTTCTGTTTTCACCTGTTTTATTGCGATAGCAATTATACGGGCACTCCAGGTGCATTTCTGCCACCGCCGTCGACGTGATGTTCCGTATAATGTCCAAGGGCGATGTCATCGTCGCAGCACGCCGTGTGTGCGAGTGAAAGCGTGTGAGGGTAAGCCGATGAAGGCGTCTCAATCTCGCGCGCGCAAGGAAGGAAGCACGCCGTCTTCTGTCGCGCGTTAGGGACCGGCGGGAAGGCAGAGAGAGGGGGGGGGGGGGGGAGGGGGCGTTCTACTCCGGCGCTGCTGCGTATGACGCGGCCGCGCGGGCTCTATCTTGAAAGTGATCTGCGATGTGCGCTGTGATGTGTTTTCCCTGCTTAGTTCCCGTTTAAAAGGACTGACAAGTAATTTTCATGGTGCTCATTTTTCTTTAGTGTAATGGAAAGCTTACCAGCTAGAGTGTCTATATCATGAAGTGGTAACGAGGCAAACGCTGTGCAACATTTTTTTACAGGATTTTTCGATCTGCCGTGAGGATGTAGTCGTTCACTGGAAGCATGCTGAAAACAGTGATAGGGGAGCGCGATAGCGATTATACGCCGCCATTAGTAGGTGGCAGACGACAGTGTGGCCGTATCGCTGGCAGAAAGTATTATTTTGTTTATAAAGCCGATATTCCTGCGATTCATGCTTTACGAAGTGTTAAATTTTTTCTCGGATACTAGCTACGTGATATCATGGTTTCCTGTCGAACTGCTTTGGTCATTAACTTGTCGAGCATATTTTAGCCAAGCCAAGTTAAGTTCTCGAACGCTTTTCCGCGTGATACGCAGTTCTGCTTGTTGCCGTAGCCACGCGCGTGCTAATATTGTAGTATTGGCACCCATTTACGGCACAATTGGTCGATGGCATTTTGTATCTCACAGGATAGACCACACACCTCAGGTTACTTACTCGCAAACTCGCGCACATACAACAGCATGTGCGCCGCCATGCATTGCGGTATGCGAGCGCCGCTCGTTAGCGTGCACATTCTTTACTTCGTAATACGCATAGAATTAAGCCGCAATCATCTAATAATATATGAACTGTAATTTTAAGCAATAAGTATGATGTACTTAATAACAGTCGACTTACGTACAGTAATCTCATATACTACATCCGAAGTCGCAAGATTTCACTGCCAGTCCGCATCACTTGCTGGTTTTCGAGACTTTCTTTGCCAATTTAAAATTATAAGTCCTACTGAAATCTCGAACGGCGTGCTGTATTCTATCGCTATAAATCATGGTCATTTCATTTCCATCAACATTTCACAATACATTCTGGCCAGTTGTCAGTCAATTTAAGCGAGAGGCAGCACGAAGGTCAATTCGCTGGCTGCCGCCGCGCTTCCTCACTCCAGCGTTTTGACAGCGAGTTTCCGCGGTCATTGAGTGAGATGTGTTCATGTTTGCTTCTGCCCGCGTGACACCATGCTTGCTAATTTACTTAGTCAGCGTATGTTTGCAAGTTTATCAGCCGATAAATATACTATCCTTACTTCGTATCGCTGTCTATTAAGTCGCTATCACAATTGATTCTTCTACATTCGGGTGAAACTGCGACTGTTCATAGCGAAGCTGTGTAGCTCTCCCAAGCTGTGTAGCTCTACCGATCTCCCAATCGGTCTGTCGTGTCCGTAGGCAAAAACTCGGGACGCACGTGTCGCGTGCGCCACTGGGTTCCTTGCATCACCAGCAGGAGGCGCTCGCCTCCACGCATTCGTGGCAGCGGCAGCGCTGACCGTGCGGTGGAAAAAAAAAGAGAACCAGAAAGCTCGCCTTCGCGCATAGTGTTCGCAGCAAGCGTTTCCCGGCAAAATGTAAGGGTTGTATAAGCTGCAGTTGCCTAGAAGCGGAAACTGCAGGGAGTGACGTAACAATACTTTCGTATGTAAAAGAAGAACTCGCCTAGCAACTGATTTGTGCTGCAACAATGCTATGGGAAGGCCACGTATAATGAGAACTCCTGAAGAGCAGCGTGCATACGAGGCGCGGCGAAAGTGTGATTAAGTGCATTTCTATTCTCTCCGGTCTACTCTTTGTAGGTGCACGAAGTAGCGGCGCAAGCCAACTCGCACGCCGATGAAACGTATTAGGCTATTAATTAGCTAAAGTGCATGTGAATGTCGCCATGTTAATAATTTCAAGGTATATGTCGCAATGTTTAATCGTTATAGTTGTTGTTTAAAGCTTCGCTATTCAACCACCTTCACAGCATGGATTGGAGACTAATTTTTGCTGTTTCTCAATATTTCTGTAGTTTCACTAACATCTTCTTTTGATGGCTCTCACCGTCATTTAGAAAAAAAAATATTGAATAAGAAGGTTGAATATACAAACGTAGAAAATGAGGTCCAAACACCCTCTTCTTGATTTCCGCGCGGAAACGTGTACGCCAGAGGGACTCAGATTATTTATTTATTTATTTATTTATTTATTTATTTATTTATTTATTTATTTATTTATTTATTTATTTATTTATTTATTTATTTATTTATTTATTTATTTTATTTATTTATTTATTTATTTATTTATTTATTTATTTATTTATTTATTTATTTATTTATTATCAATACAGCATACTACGGTGTGCTCCATTCAAGAAGCGCCATCTAGTGACAAGCCACAAATGTAGATTCAAACTATTTTCTTAAATTTGGACCGTTCTGGCACCGAAAAACTCACGTAAACTCAACTTGCCGGATTGAGTCTTTAGTAACCGAATTTCACATAAAATTCCATGACGTCAGGGTGCTCTAATGCGGGATATTTATGGGGGTATCGTCGCCCATATTTCGTTTCTGCGTCTATTTTCACAAAACCTCATCTTATGGCAAGAGTTCATTGAAGAACAAAAATGTTATGTCACTCACTAGTCCTTCAAGTAGCAAACACTTAGTATTCCGCAGTAAATATGTACCATTCATAAATTACTAATAAAAATAGATTAACTGCCTCTGTTTGGTGCTGTATTGTTGCACTATCATTCGACTTGTAAATTGTTTTCCGTTCCATATTTATTTGGGACGGAAAAACAATGGTTCGCTGGTTCGCTTCGAAGGTTAGCTTCCGATGTTCTCGTTCCTCAAACTGTGCAGCAGGATCCAAGGACCATTAGCGGGTGTCGACAACATGGCGTACTGCCCAAGCTCCATGGTTCCCTGGAGAATATTCAAAAAGAATTTTGTTAGTTCTTGTGCATCAGTAACCTAGATTATGTCCTCCAGTGGACATAAATATAGGCTGATGATGATGGTGATGATGATGCAGGAGGCTTTGTCCTAGGGTGACATCTTAATTGTGCCACTTTATGTTGGCGCTATACTGGACAGTGCCGAATTCCGCCATGCTGTTAGTTCATATTGGCCCGGAGGTCTGCTACGGCCTCTCTGATTGGCTCATAATGTCGCTATTACAGAATTCGGCAATATGGCGCAGCTTACAAATGTCCAGAATAGCAACCCTAGTCTCTCATGTCGTGTACTCATGAGCTTGCAGCGGTAGTGTCGTCGGCACTGCCTTAAATTGGGTCGAGCGATCAGCGGATCCAATGGAGACACAATTGCCGATGCCAGCGTGAAACGATTTGCGCACCATGCTGGGCATAGACCTAGCACGAGCATATTAAAAATGTCAGTCGTCTCTGCATGGTTTCTCGCTGGCTTCTGTCTTGTAGTCCTTGCGCTCCACGTGTCTCACTTGTTGTCCTGAAAATGGCTAAAGTTACAGCTGTAAGCTCAGCAACAATATTAAAAGGTATCGTAAATTGACGGAGCCCAATCTGGTAGTGCCAGAAACTACGCCCCTAACTATACCTCTAATGTACGGCCTCTAATGCTACAATGCGGTAAACACAACAGAAGACATAGACAACAGAGCAGACGACCTAGCACTTGTAACGTCCATGTCTATTGTGCCCATCTCTTCCGACCTTTAATTTTGCGTATTCGTCCCAACTCAGTCACTTCTTGTACATGCAGGTCTGCGCCACCCTCTTCATTTGATAATCTGTCGGAAGACATACGTCACGACTAGTATTTGAATCAGCGGGCTGGTTTGGCTCGGGGAATTAAGCCAAAATATATTCGGCTTCCTTGAAATAATCATCAAACACGTGCAGCATGCACTCACCTACATCGAATCTAAAAGGAAGTAGTCCTACAGACTACTTCCTACAGGACGTAGTGCTACTGATCTGTAGTCCTACTGATCTCTACTCCTACATATTTTTTCCCCCTTAGACGTCGTAAAGTTGGCGTTGGAACAGCAGTTCAGTCGGTAAATAGCTACATGAGAATGATAATACAAATAAATTTAGCAGCTTCATTGTCTTACGTAACGGACAGATTTAATTTTGAAGCAATTTCATGGAAATCCAACTATAATGAACGCGCTTGGAAAAGGGCTCGTCGTCGACGTGCCGATTCTGGCGTGAGCGCTTCCGAAGCCCAAGCGAAACGTCAGCGAAGAGCCGCGGACCCCGAGTTGAGGGAGCGCGATGTTGAGGCCAAACGACAGCGTCGTCTTGGTGGTGCACGGCTCGGCAACGCTAGCGCCAACTTCCCCGGTGCGACGGCGAGGTTTTGAAAACACGATTTTCTCAACCAGAACTTATGAGCCAACTGCAACGCGTGTGACCGCTTGGGGTTCGAGCACAACGGGGTGCTCGTCAGTGCAATTCGTTCGGAGGAACACAAAAGAAGCGCACGACAAGCTTCGCTTAACCCCATTTCTTCGACAGGGGAGGGGCTACTGATTTTTTAAGTATCAACGTCATTGCCTCCTAACTACGACTGCAAGAAAAATTTATATGATCATGCTTTGTTTTACGCTAGATTCAACGGTGAGTTTACATTCGATGTGTGGATACTAAATCTTCTGTGCCTTGAAACATTAAAGATGAATCAAATATTAGAACATGTTTGCCTATCACTCACGCGCCCTTAAGCAATGGCTCATACCCCCGTAAATGCGGCCTCCCCATTACGCTGGCAGAAGAGAAGTGAAACTTTATGCTGGAATAATTAGCGGAAACGCAGCCAGCTGTGGAAGCTGACGACAACGACGAACGCGGGAGCAGTGGCACGAGCGCGTGCCGAGCATGAGCGCAACCCGAGGGGCGCCAACGAGCCAGCTGTGGAATAAGACGACGACGCTCGAGCCAATGCTGATGATGATAATTTTGTGCATACATGGACGCCACCGAAATCTGTTGAGTTATGAGCAAGGAGTATGATTATAAAAAGCTTCGCTTGAAAAATCGCCTACTGTATAGCCATGCACAGTGAAACATGTCAGTTTCAAGACGTGAGTTGTAACCGAGGCTATGAAGAATTCCGACTAGAGCGGTAGTTTCCTGTGCTTGATATCTGTTTCTTAATTGGTTTATTTCCTACCTTCTGAGACGGGCCCAGTTCCAAGCGGTACTTCTGCACTATCTTGCCCGCAACGCATCGCATTTCCAGCAGAGCCAGTCTCATCCCTACGCATTGCCGAGGCCCCACGCCGAAGGCCGTGTATGCCGTTTTCTTCAGGGCTGCTTCGTTATCCGACGAGTGCCTGCGATTATGATGATGAGTATTTTCAAGGTCGCCATAAGTGAAGCACTGATAAAAAATTGCCTAGATCTGAGGAAACATTTGGAAACCTTATCGACTCAGACAGCGAACAGCATCGTCCTTTTGCATTTCTACCATATTGTGCCTCGACTTCGTTGAAGGGGTCACGACACGGTCCCCCAACGATTCTCACCTTATCATTGTAACAGAGTAAATGAGTCAATGTGTTTACAAAAAAAGAAAAAAACAAACATAGTTTTTGTGACATTTCTTAACTCGGAATTTCAATTTGAAATTGTCACTTCTAGGCCCCTCCCACCAACAGTGACCACCGTTTTGGCATGGATCGTGTGAAGTAGGAAAATGCGGGGCCAGCGCAGTGCCCTCTGCTTTGAAGCAGTTAGAAACCACATCGGACGCCTTGCTCAGCACACTCTGGCCCTCAGCAGCGCTGCAATGGCGTCTCCTTTGAATTGTGTCCGTAATTCTTTCACTCACGGGATAAATGCAGCATATACCAAAGAACGTCTGAAAACCTGTTTCGTCCAGACTGCCAAGACGCATACATGCGAAAAGGAAACGACGCACGGCGACCAATACGCATTTCTGGTTCCTGCAATGGCATCCGATGCTTGCAGTACACAAAACCATGGCAGTCGAGATTGGCTGCCATTATTCCGAGGGAGTCGTTGCTAGGGCTGCGATTTTATTTCGTGTTCAGACTTCTCTACGGTTGAACCGCATGCGGTATCAAAAATTTAACTACAATTATTTTACTGCATTGAATGCGATGTCATTTGGCAGCTTTCTGTGAGACGCGTACGGTTTGACACGCAGTGTATATTCGAGCTAGGAAACTTGGCGTCGTGGCCGATTTACTCGGTTCATTACACCGTATTGGAAACGTTAGCAACGTTGGTCAACGACTTTCCGAACGTTAGTTGCAGGAAGTGAATTTATAACATAACGGAGAAGCCTAAATCTATCGCAAATGTATTGTTAAGCATTTAGACATTTCGACATACACCTATGTATAAACCAAACAAATGAGAGCAACGCTGTAAAATATACAGGGGTGCTACACGTAACTAAAACCAAACTTCCATGAACATTTCACGCTCTTCGCGAATGTGACCAATGGAATAATGTACGCAGTCACTTTGCGTTACTCATGATGACTCTTCAGCGGTCTTAGTTAGCTATTGTCAGCTAAAGGTGAAATTTCAAATGCTCTTTATAAACAGCTTTCCCAGCGGCAATGGAGAATAAATTTATTGTTCATAATACATTTCTTTTATCTAAAAAAATCTTGCGCTTTACCATCTGTTCCTTTTAGCACTAACTAGCTCACGTTACAATTCATATGATGGACATTCATAACTGATAACTTCAGCCAGTGTGGCACTGCGGTGACACGGAAAGTGTGTGCTGGTTTCATAGATGTGAAATATGTTTTAGGAAATCCGGGTTGGGGTATACGTCTCTTTATTTTCTCGTTTATAATCACTGTTCCCGAGGAAGAACCCAGTTTAGTAGTAATCACGAAGGCAGGCAAAACTATTAAGCAAGTCTAATCCATTAGATTCTTAGGGATATTCATGGAAGCAAACGGGGCAAACGGAAAAACAATACAACACATCACAAGCAAGATTGAGGAGGCAATAAGACTGCTAAGGAGAATCACTAACACACACAGAGGGTTGGGATAGGAGAGCGCCATGAGACTGGTCCACGCTTTCGCCTTGTGTCACTTCTCATAAGTAGCTGGGATGCTTAGATGGACACAGACAGAGCTAAACAAGTTGAACAGAATCATTGAAAGGCTTGTCAAAATAACAGTGGGTTTGCCGGTTAGCACACCGGATGATAAATTAATGAAACTAGGGCTCCACAACACAATAGCCGAGATAACTGAAGCTCAGCAAATTGCCCACAGGGAGAGGTTTCCGAAACAAGGTCAGGTAGAGCAATACTCGAAGAGGTAAGTTGGTACCCAACCAAATTCAAAAATTTGGAGGACACAGTAGAACTAAAAGATAGCATAAGAGAGATCATCAAGACCCGGTGCATAACCTGGAAAGAAGAAAGGCAAGGGCCAAAGCTTTCCTGCAGGAGATAGAACAGGACAGAGAACATGCGGCTTTTGTAGATGCTGCATGGGTCAGAAGAAAGAAAGCCTTTATGGCAGTAGTAGTAGATGCAGATGAACCCACTCGGGATGCTATTACAATCATGACTAAAGACGCGACAGTGGCGGAACAAGTAGCGACAGCATTGGCTTTAAGGAATAATAAGTGGACGGGAATTTACAGTGACTCTAAGAAGCTATTAGACACTTTACCAAAGGCTTTGTGACCAAAAGGGCTGCCCAGCTGATCAGTGAGATGGACAGCCAAGGGTTCGAAACCCAGTGGTTTTCTGCACACATGGGTTCTGTCGATCCATCTCGGAGGAATTTAAACGAGATGGCTAACGCAGCCGCACGAGAACTTACTATCCGTGCACTACGCGACCAGGACCACAATAATATGCAGGAGGAGAACAGGGACCGATTACTTACATATAGTGAAGTCACGAAGCATTACTACCTCAACAGAATGTAATTCCCAGTGCCACACGCTAAGCTCAATAGAGCTTAAGCGGAGACTCTGAGATTGTTACAAACAAGAACTTATCCTAGTCCAAACTTTATTAACAAGCTATATCCAGAAAGAGAGGTACCAATCAGTGTAATGGCATCATTACTCTGGATCATATGCTTTGGCAATGTCCTGTGGCTTTCACAGACTGCGTCAAGGAACGAGACTGGTGGCGGCGAGTGCTTCACAGTGGAGTTCTTTTAGATCAAGTACAGGCCGCCCAGAAGGCCCACGACACGGCGGTAAGGTTAACCCTTACTGTCCCGACGTGGGAGCCGCCTGCGTGATCCTAAGGGTTGATCTTCACGACCTGAATGAAGATTATCATACCATACCATTTTTGACGTCACATGATTTCGCGCATGCTTTGGGCATTCCTTCAACTGCATTGAGAACAAGTACGTCCACGCAACTGCTTGGATGTTATCAGTACGAAGATTTCTCACCTTTCGGGATTAAATTCCAATGGATTGGGCCAATACCGTGGGTCCCTGTGCACTTGGTACTGCGGCACCATGAAACACGTCCCTGCCTTAAACTGAATGCCATTGTATACATAATCTTCCTTCGCTTGCCGTGTAACAAACCTGAAAGGCGGACAATGTTGAGTGAGACTCTGAATATATAATGTCGTACATTATCCTCCAGTGAATGGTAACGGGCGCAGCACAACACCGTAGGGTATTACAGACCATAAATTAGCAATTTTTTTATTTACCCCATTACTCACTTTCTTGCGCAGCCAATAAATACCGGAGGTATGAGAACAATAGCTTACGCTGCCAAATTTGACAGGAGCGTCGTTGTGTGGCTTTGATTACTGGAGCAAATGACGGGGAACACTTTCTGATAGTAATTTATTGTTGCTTTTATGCAAGCGAAGAGAAATAAATGATTTAAGATAAGAAATTGTCTGCTACGAAAGAGAGGCTCATTTATCCGTTATATGTATATTGTGGCTTGCACAAGGCTGCGCACGTTTGCATAAGCACTAGAAATGGAGCTCCAGCGTCTGTGCATGAGCCTTCCTTGCACTATTGAGGAAACTGCGTCGTGACCAGCAAACGAAGCTGCCAAATTATAAGTGTTTGAATTGCAAATTGTCTATTCAAATCCATTACGAATATTCGAGAAAAACTACCTTCGAATTTCAAATCTAATGCTGAATGCTTCCAGTTTCTAAACGAAGTTGGAATGTATTTAGAGTTGCCGTGGATTTCTTACGTTGTTTGATACATGGAATGACTGTACCCGGATGTCATGTAAACAGAGAAGTTTGAAAACAAGAAATAAAGGAAACTAGCGCACCAAGACAATGACAGCTGACAGTAACGGATCAAAGCGAAAACACGTCACCACATGCACGCAGTAAAGTGCAGTGCTCGTTAGAGGAGCTCAGGGCAATGCTACAGCACCGCACGTTGTTTTAAAGGAACCCATATATGGTGAGAGTGTTCAAATAATAAAGTGCTTTACCTAAATAGAGACACCGAATTCACAGGCTGCATCAGGCGAGGCGTGCTTTTTAAACACTGGAAACTTGTGCAGAAAATACTGCCGTGCGTTCTTTAAGCAACTGGTTTGTCGGCGAAACCACCGCTGTTGTCATTTAGCAAAATCATTCGGAATAGTCTCCACTATCATCAATATTTCTCCTCGTAGACTGCAGCAACTCTTGTTGTCACTGATAGTTTTCTAATGAAAACTAATATTCGGCAACTTTGAATAGTAAATAACCGAATCGAATAAGAATCAAATAGAAAAGACCAAATTGATTCGTATTCGACATTTTGAAGCTTCGCACACCCCTGTGGCTCAATGGCAATGGCAATTTCCTGCTGCCTACAATGTCGTGAGCTTGACTCCCGGGTGACAGAGTCGTAACCCAGTGGTGACGGAAAGCAACTATTGAACTTCAATAGGCGCATGTTAAAGGACGCTGCGTGTCCAGAATTAGCCCGCGGAGCTAGCACGTGTCTCATGGCCAGTGCGTGGTTTTGGTATCTTAAACCCTGCGTATTAATATCGCGAATGCAGAGTTATTTTGCAAGTTTTGCTCTTTCCCTACAAGTACATTTCATACGCTAGTCGAAATTTAAAACAAAGCTTCTCCTCAATTCTCGGATGTACTTCTGATGAACGGCTGCTAATAAGGAAACCTTGGTGCCACGTTTTCAGCGTACTTACGATAGTCCCGGTGAATACAGGCGCATGGTTTCGTCCACCACTGCTCCCGTGTACTTCAGCTTCTTCGTGAGGGTTTCGTAGTCCAGCTCTCCCTGATGTAAATGTTAAAGTGGGTTAAAAGTAAAAGAATAAAGGGCGAAAAGTCAGCATGACGCGCTATACACGGCTGTCATCGAGCTACGTCTTGGTCACATTTATCTCAGATACATACCACATTGGGTGACTGGCTATAAATGTTACGAAATCTGAATGAACCCTCTCCTTGACGACATTTTTTAGTATGCTTGAACTGCGTTTAAACCAACACCAAGGTGTCTTTACACTTTACACTCAGCTCAGTCGCACTAGAACAAGGTAACGTATTTCGAGGCGGCGTCATTAGTTGGTAAAGTTATCAGCATTGAAAACTGGCTTTTTACGATTTTGTCCTTAAAGAGTATGCAAATTCTTTCGTCCATAGTTAGAGGAATGAGCACATTTAAAAATTCTGATGTACTGTTATCGAATTGGTACTCCAATTGGTGGATCACCAGTGCTTGGTAGTCCGCGCTTTAACACGTATTTGCAAAGTGTTTCACGGATGTCACAAATGACGCTCATATAACCTCCTTTGAAGCTAAGAGCTGGGAGCAGCAATCGTTTGCACTAGTGCATTTGCACCGTTTTAGTTACTTACGTTGGTGCCGACGGCATCGATCACTTCCTTTCGAACCTTTTCTTGTACATCCTGATGCTTGGCAAGGGCGTATATCAGGTAACTCAGTGCCGTTGCTGTTGTCTCGAAACTGTATTCACATCAGAATGGCAGAATCGAATACATGCATCCTTATTCATAGATATATTACGTGCAATCATTTTGCACACAGAACAAACTGCAACCCCTAGCTCTCATCAATTTGCTTTCACTGAGCAGCTTCTATTACGTGAGCATGGAAAAACGGTTTCTCTACTTTTATAGTATATGTGAAATGATATTCAGTGCGCAATGAAGCATTCCGGTTGCAAATGGGGATCGGCTAATTATCTCAAGTTGCAAAAATCGTCAAACAATTTAGAGAACGCATTTTGCAGCAGAATAAGCCTGATGACACTTTTTTCCCTTTCGCGTACTTTACATTGCGGGCTTCCACAGAACTGATTTGCCATATTCAGATTAATTCTCCATAGAATTGCTTCAAAAAACTTAGTCGGCCCTTCCACTACGTGAAGGTGGTTAACCAGCGAAGCTGAAACGTGTCGCCCCGGCGTTTATCACTGGGTTAATCTCGGCGGTTCATTAAAGTATTTCTCTATTATGAGGTTACACCCAAGGAGGTTTTAAAAAAAACTTTTTTTATACCTCCTTGGTTACACCCACGTTCGGCTGCGACGGAGAGAACAACGTCACTGACGGTATGCCCGCAGTCCGCCGTTGGCGCTTGCGTTCGATGTCTCGAGTTTGCTTGGCGGCGTGATTATCAGTATTCGCCCGCCATTGCCGCTTGAGATTTTTCGAAATTAAATTGCTTCAAAATTAAATCTGTCGGTCACGTTAGACAATGAATGGCTCAAAAGCCCCTTAAGCAATGACTCGTGCCCCGTAATGGTGGCCTCCCCGTTACGACGACAGAAGAGAAGTGAAATTCTACGCTGGAATGATTAGCGCAACGCAGCCAACTGCGGAAGAAGACGACGACGAACGCGGGAGCATTGTTACAAGCGCGTGCTCGACACGGCATCCAACGGCACGAGGGCAAACTGAGGGGCGCCAACGACCCCGCTGTGGAAGAAGACGTCGACGCTCGAGCCAATGCTGATGATTGTAGTTTTCTGTGGACAGGCGATTTCGCCTAGCCATATAAAGCTTCGCTTTAAAAATGGAGAGAGCTTTCAAGCCAAGCTTGTTATAAGATACAGATTTCGCAAAAAACTATCATGATCAGCATTGGCTCGAGCGTCGTCGTCTTCTTCTGCAGCTGGCTCGTTGTCTCCTCTGGGTTCGCGATCGTCCTTGTGCTCGGCACGCGCTCGTGCCACTGCTCCCGCGTTCGTCATCGTCGTCTACTTCCACAGCTGGCTGTGTTGCCGCTAATCATTCCAGTGTAGAATTTCACTTCTCTTCTGGCGACGTAATAGGGAGGCCGCGTTTACGGGGGTACGAGCCATTCTTTGTGTTACGTAACGAACAGATTTAATTTCGAAGAATCACAAGCGGCAATGGCGGGCGAATGCTGCTAACCACGCCGCCTAGCAAACTCGAGACTTCAAACGCAAACGACAACGTCGGACTTTCAGATGATTATAATACAGCTGTCAATGCTCGGGCAATTTGCCCCCTTTTTGTGTAAGCATGTCGTTTTTATAAAAAGCTAACATATTTATGATTCACTATGTTAGGGCACTTCTCGCTGATTCAAGTGTTTTCTAAATTGGTGTGCCCAAGATTTAGTCTTCTTCCACGAAGTGGTTTGCAGGAGCTAAACACCCTAGAAATGCAATAGGCAGCCAAGCGCCTTTGCAGCGAGCTCCATAACGAGTAACACACCGAAAAGCTTGTCACTCCATATTATCCTTCGTACCCGGTATTAGAGCGATACAATCCGCTGCCTTGCGCCTGCTGCAATTTACCGGATGAAGTAATTTACCTTGCGGCAAGGTGCACTACCGTACGACGGCATCCTAAGTACGCCATGGGTGAAACACTCTACTCTCTGATTGGTACATGTTCCGTATATTGTCGGTAACCATGAAGGAAGGAAACCCAGGAGAGGCCCCGGCCAGTACGGACGTATTGGAGAAAGTGTGGCGGAAGTCACGTGCTGTTGGCGGAAGTCACGTGCAGAAGCACTGGGGCGGGTACCCGAAATGTCAACGTTGCCATAGCAACCGCGCTCCTGAAGCTTTCGCTGCTGCTATCGGTCTCTGAAAAGTGAGATTTTTCCGCCGGTGTCTTTTTCGCAGCACCTTTTTTTCGCTAGAAAAGCTTACTTTGGAGTGTGGTGTGTAAGCCTGAAAGTTGTGTTTTGGGTCTGTGAATGTGAGTGTCAGCCAGCAACAGATACACTCAAGCAATCACGGCGCGGGTCTTCGTCGTCTCCTTCAACGTGCCACGGAAAAACACAGGAGTGCGTCTGCTACAGAAGTTTCGTAGGTTTTGTTTTGACGCGCGTCGACAGCACACACTTCCGGCGGCTCATAACAATGCAAGTTCAAAGTTCGCGCCCATCTGCTTCAGCGAGCTACAGAACCCCTGATTGGAGGCGCTAAGGGAGTTGGCAGACAAACATGGCTGCACTTCCGGCTTCAAAAACGTGACGTCAGGGCCTCTCCTGTTTTGTTTCTTTCCTCCATGTATGTAACAATGTTTTCTAAAGAATCTGGCTTCACATATTGATACATACAGTTCTCACCCAGCTATGAATAGTGATGAAGCAGTGATTAACACTTCTTCATTGGTTAGCGCCCTGGACTTGACGGTACCTGTCGAAAAAAAGAACGGGTCCTAGAAATTAGCTGCACACGTGAAATTCCGAGCGAGAAAGAGAACAGTGAAGTAAACTAGTAGATCTTACTTGCAATAAAATATACTGCATTTTGTTGGTAAAATATAAAGCCGTGTGGAACCAAAAGCCTATCCTGCACAATGCACCTAGATCGCTTCTTCATTGTCGGTGGGTGCACGTATTCTAATGCAACAGCGAGTATGTGCTTGTGAAGTAGCGCTTAGTCTGCACAGTGTGCAGTGTGCCCATTACAACGTTGTTGGTGACGTTTCGCATTTTAAGGCGAATAGACGTTTTGGGGTATAGCGGTAGCGGCTGCACTAGAGAAATCCGTGTGCGTCTGGAACCAGCAACTGCCGTACGTCTTATCCCGCCCCCGCACCTCCTCACCCAAACCCCATCACCCGCGTCACATGACAGGTTCCTCCGCCGTCACAGCCCTTTCCGTACGCGCGTCACAGGATCCCAAACGTCATCAACAGCATCTAGCGAGAGGAGTTGGAAAGCCATCGCTGCTGTGGTCACGTTGTCAATGGTTGTCATTGCTATAAGGTGTGAAACTCTATGGCCGTTGGCACTTATTTTCCTTATTTATATTACACTGTTAGCCTATGAGTGTGCACATTGGTTAAAATATAATTTATCTTTTTAAGCAAAATTTGTTAGCTTCGGAAGAGGCCTAGAGCACAGGGTCGTCATCAGCAGTAATAGACAAAGAGACGCAATTCATCGTCTCAGATCTGACTTGTCGAGAAGTCGACAATGATGTTTCTGATTTTCTCTGCTTGTCTGTTGTCGTTAAGACTGAGGTAGCAAATCCGGCATCCGATTAGAAAACTTAAAAAGCGTGTGAGGTCAAAGCTTGAATAGGCATTACCTTTGGCCTTATGGGCCCCCGCGTCTTCGTTTTCGTTCTCTTCAATATACTCGACGTCGAGAAGGTTTTGCAAGATGTCGGGCCTCCGAAGCTGTTGTGAAAGACAGAAAAAAAACGCATAAAACTGTCAATACAAGAACAGGTCCAAAGTTATCCGCCCAATAAATATTTTATTTATATTAAAAATACTTTGATAGAGTACACTTACATGGGTAGGTCTTTAGATTACTGCAGTTATGCGCTCGCTTTTGCTGTCCTTGTATTTGCGAGTTCTGATATTGCTCTTGATATAGAATATAAGCAGTGTTACAGGTGCTTTAATTTTTATTCACCCCGCTGTTTTCTTGAGCAGAAATTTAGTCATGTTTGCATATACTGCATATTAAAGATATCGACACCGGCGCACAAGCGAAGTTCTCATCATGGCTACCAAACTACGTCTATTGCCCAATGGACATTTTTTTATGCAACAAGTTAGCCGGAAAAATATCCTTGCTAGCATCACCTTCCTGTAAATAGCGCGGTCGAAGATATCCCGCCTGTGTTTTTCGTTTTGTGAATGTAGCGCTACTCACTTGCGATCTTCTAGTGTCCCCAAATGGCCACTTACCAGTTTTACCCACAGACATTACATAGACATTACGCCTATGAACACCGCGAAAACAAATGAACATTCAAACGAGAGCACCGCGCGGCCTTAATCTCTACAGAGCAGCCAGTTCCCGCACAAACAATAACCATCTCATAAGATATGATCCACCTCGTCACAGGTTCTGGCTGTAACGTCACACATAGGCATGTGGTACTGTGTAAAAAAATCAAAGACCCTTTCTTAAAGAAAGGTGGTGGAACGCGAAGCTTTCTCCCATGCAAACTGAATCAAAGTCCAAAGCCAACGACCACGGAACGAACCCAAGAAATGCTGAGCGACCCGATGCGATGCATATGTGATTTGATTGCTTGTTTAGGATTGTATTTCTTTAACGTTGAAAAGCTTCAATGAAGACACATTTCGTTAAGTTGCCTAGCCTTTATCACGTAGCCGTTGATTGCACGCACACACTCACACTTTCACGGACGACTCTGCACTTGCACAGTATTGCCTTGTGATCGCTGTGGTAGACGATCAGAGGCGGTGCCGTTGCTGATATACGGGATTGGCCTTACAGGCACGATCGCGCTCGCAGCTTACGTTCGCATACGGCAGCCTCTTCTTCTGCCGTGTGCTGCACCCGCTGCCTACCCATGGTGACGGCCGGCAATGCATTGCGTGACGCGCGTAATGCAATGCAGGTATACCTATACAGTTCGTATAGGTAGCATGGCACTGCAGTTCC
Organism: Dermacentor silvarum; assembly: GCF_013339745.2. Lineage (NCBI taxonomy): Eukaryota > Metazoa > Arthropoda > Arachnida > Ixodida > Ixodidae > Dermacentor > Dermacentor silvarum. The sequence goes on from NC_051157.2 coordinate 28,478,025, forward strand.
CCATTATTCTTTTCGGTACAACTGCGAATGTAAGCAGTTGTACCGGCTGTGTTCTACGAGTTGTACCGTGTTGTGTTCTACGATTGCATGGGCAGATTGTTCTACTGTGTGCGCAGATTCGCAGATAGTTTCATTGTGTAAGTTGGCTTTCTGCTGCTGTGCGTTTTCGGCGCTCACGGATGAATCAGTACAGCTTCGCTTTAAATACAGCACTGTGAAACGCGCAGATTCTCGCAAAACACATCGCGCTCGCGATAATTCTTCTGGTAAAGGCTTCTTGGACGGTTTTTATACGTTCATTGCACAACAAAAATATCCGGCGGAGTAAGGTGAGCCGTCTTTCAAGACGAGACTCGCCGCTTGTGTTTCAGCTGTTTTATTTAGAGATATGTATACCCATTCAGAAAGCAGACATGATGACATTACAATCGGGTGCTACGTGATCACATCTGTGGCATTCGAGTAAATGTCGACGCAAGTTTTACTTGAAGAGCAAGCCCGGCCAAACTCGGCAACTTCGGTAGCTGTAGGAATGCATCAGCGCAAACGCAAGTTTCGCTAATTAAAATGAAGGTTATTGCCATCGCAGCAAAAAAAATTATAAAAAGTAAAATACATTCTTTTTGTAGATGCATGGTGGTGTTTTCCGTTCGTCCGGGGCCGAGGGCAGGGGGCAGAAAATTCAGACTTACTGAGGGGTTATTCTTTCTCATGTTGATCACCGCCATGGTCTGGGCATTGAGGGGATCGAACGAGTAATCTCCGATAATCAATGACAGCCAATATAGCGGCTTCATCATTGCTCCGAATCTTGTTGTGCATTCTAGAAGGAAAAAAAAGACAGCATAAGCAATTTAGTAATGCCGGACATGACGCGGTGTCGGTGTTGCACGTGTGTGTGTGTGTGGGGGGGGGGGGGGGGGGGGGGATTTTGCTACAAACTTGGGTAAACTTTCACAAAGACATTTCATTTCCTTAGCCAAGCATACGGACAAGACTGTATTAGTCGCACGCAGTGCTATGAGGTTTTTAAGCTTTGTTAGCAGAATGAGGGTCGGTGACGATCCCAAGCCTGGACGACCTTCCGCATCAACAGATGATGACCCTATCGAAAGAGTTCGTGTTGTGCTTTGTGGAAATTGACGTTTTAACTGTTGGACAAGTTGCTGACGCAGTGTGCATCAGCAAAGGCTGATGCTATCAAATATTTAGTGACAAACGGTGGTGCGTCATGTCAGTGCAAAATTCGGGCCGCGTTTGTTGACTGACGATTAGAAACAGACCCGTGTAGATATCAGCCAGGAACTGCTTTCCACTGCCAATGACAATGAAAACTTCCTGAAGAGCATCCTAATAGGCAATGAGACGTGGGTTCATACGTAGGATATTGAAACGCAGGTGCAGTATTCGCGGTGGGTGGGCGAAGGGTCTCCTCGCCCAGAAAAGCACGCATGAGTCGGTCAAAGATCAAGGTAATGTTGGTGGTGTTTTTGCAGCGAAGCTGTATACCTCTCGTTGGTCGGAATATTCCGTGGCGTAGACACAAAACGCCATAGTCCATACCAGCTGTGCGATAGCTTCGCCGAGCTGGGGGAGAGAGAGAGCTGAGAGAGAGTTAAAGCAGAGTATAAAAACAGCGGATGCGAAGTGGAGAGGAGGAGTGAGGCATATGGTAGTGGGACGCGTAGAGCGAAGACGTGGGTTCGTTCCCCACCTGCGAACAGTTGTTTTTCATCCATTTTCATTTTCATTAATTTATCATTTCTTTAATTCAATTAGTAAGTACAAGTTCCCCTATGTTGTCCTTGGTGTTATTGTTTGTTGGCTCATTATGATATGCTTATGTATATATATAATGACGTCACAGCGCTTTCATATATAAAAGGGCGAACCGTCTAGCAACTCATTCAGTTCATTCTAAGACTGCCATGGGTATAGAACACGGAAATTAAAGACACCAGAAGAACAGCGTGAATACAATGCTCGACCATGTGTGGTGTTTGGTAAAGCTTCGCTAGAAATTTCAGTTGACCCGGGTTCGATTCCCGGCCGACGCATACATTTTTTTCGGAAACGATTCCTCATGTTCTTTGTCAGTGCCCACAATACAGTGTGCAGAGGCAATCGCTTTCCGTCGTGCTGAACCAGTTGGACGACCAGCCTTTATCGGAAGAAAGAATTCTGCAACATCGACGCTACTCAACATCGCATCAGAAGGCCGTGCAAGCGCTCCTGCGGTTCCTGAAGTCCATTGGCCTGTGTGAACGTCTGTGATTGGAACGCCTCTTTTGTTACCTATGCCTGTCTTTTTGTGTGTTTTTTTTTCGCTCTCTCTTTGCACTCTCTCCAACCCCTTTATCCCCCACCCCAGTGTAGGGTAGCAAACCGGAAACTGACTTCTGCTTAACCTCTCTGCCTTTCCTCTCTTTGCTTGCTCTCTCTCTCTTCGCTGGACATTCACGTTCGTAGAGCGAGATGGCGGCCAATTTTTATTTTTTTATTGCAAAGGCATTGTCCATCAGGAGCTTGTACCACGTGGTCAGGTGGTAAACAAGGAAGACTGCCGGTGAATTCTAGTGCGTTTGAGGGATGCTGTGAGCAGTAAGAGGTCTGAATTGAAGGAAACATTGTTATATAGCAAAACATCACACTCCCGTTGTTCCCCACACACCCTATTCTACGGACCTAGCCCCAGGAAACTTTCTCTTTTTAACAGCGAAGCTGTTTAAGCCACCCGTAATTGTGGTTCGTATCAAGAAACTATCAAGAAGAAAACAAGCTTTCTTGCCAAGGCGGGATTCGAACCTGCGGACCCACGTTTCCAAGGCGAGCGTCGTAACGACTAAGCTATACAGCCGCGCTCGCAAAAAATGCATTTATGCGAACCATATGATTGCGTTCGAGCGTCGTCGTCTTCGCCCACAGCTGGCGCGTTCGCACGCTCGTGCTCTGCGAGGTGAAGAAGAGGTTTTGCGCGCTTTGCTCGGGAGAGAGAGAAAGAAAATGAGAGCGAGCGAGAGAGAGACGCATTCACGGAGCGGGTCCTGCTGGAACGCGTTGTCGGCATTGCAACGCGGTGGAACGCGGTGTCGGTGTTGCAAGCTACGCTATACAACGCGCAGTGACGGCCGTAAGTCCGAGAGGCACGAAAAGAAATTATCATCATCATGAGTAATAAGATGAAAATTTCGCGCGCACTTCCGGTAAAATGCTGGGCTACGATCGCCCAGCTTCGCTGTTTCAAGCGTTGCGCGGCTGAGTGCAAGGTTAAACGTTTTTTTTTTTCTCAAAATTAAACCCACGCTGAAAGGACGTCGTTTCCAAACCATAGAGGAGATGCAGGACAATGCGACAAGAGTCCTAGCGCGCCATCCCCGAAAGTGCGTTCCAGGAGGCTTTCCAAAAACGGAAGAAACGATGACAACAGTGTATTGCGAGTACAGGGTACTAATTTGAAGGGGACAGTGCTTAAAATGCAGTACAATAAGCAATTAAGATGTTATAGCAAAATTTGTAGGCCTTCTTCCGGGGGTTTTACGTGCCAAAACCAGTTCCGATTATGAGGCACAAAATTTGGGAACCTCGTAAACACAATGACGAGCACTTGTTATCGTTATCGCGCTGGAATTGATTAGCAATCTAGTGCGCACTAAAATGCTTGCACCGTTAAGGGTGTAAACAGCTTGTCGCCGTACGCCCACCCTTACGGTTCCACGAAAACACCTAACAGTAACAGTAACTGCTTCTGTAAAAGTGCGCATGGCTTAAAAAGTTAGGGCGTTCTTTGCGCTCCCGATACAATGGGTGTTGCATCATACACCGTTATGTTTGGGTACACTATAGCGCCTCCCGGAAAGGTGCGCAAGCGTACTTCGGTCTCGATCACCGGTCCGGCAATTCGTGCACGCACGTCATGCATAATTCCCACATGACACAAATATCTTGTTAATTTTTTTCATAGATGATCTTGTGTGTCAAAAGGGGTCTGCTGTATGCATTTCCATCCACGATGTAGCATTCGACAAGGCATTCCTCCACGGCTATCAGCGGTGTGAAGTAATTACCCATAACTTACGTCCGATATAGTAGAATGGACCTTTCATCATATTCCTGGCAACTGCCTTGGACGTGGTTAAGAACGGGTGGTCAGGCTTTCCCTGAAAGCGCTCGTTGATGCCAAACGCTCCTCGCGCCGTCAAGTCCATGCTGAGTTCCTCAAACTTGTGAAGCATCTGCACCTCCTTGCCCGTGTCGGCGTACTGCTTCAGCGTTTGGACGAAGACGCCGGTGTCTTCTTGTATGTGCTGCATCATCTGCGCATATCACAGCATCGGAAGACGCATTACACCGTTCATGATTTGTTTTGTCTTCGAATATTTTCTGGGAATAAATGTGTTTGTAGGCAACGTTGACATTTTAGATTAGCCATGCAAGAAAGAGAGAAGGTATGCCGGCTCTACAAATAATAAAAATAAGATACAGAAACAATAAAAATAAAATTTAAATATAACAATGGAAACACTGTTGCTCATTGTTCACATAAGGCTTGTACAACCACGGTGTATGTATTAAAATGTAACTGCAAATAAGAAGGCATTAAACCGCAGTGTCCAAGTTAATTTTTGCTTATTTATACACATACCTAAATGAGAATAAAGCTTACAATGTGTTTAGCTGTACTTCATACTCAGTTCAAATGCACACTGTGCACTACGTGATATGTACTCTCGTCAGCATAAGTTTGGATACCACGGCAACAAGGTGAACTTCTGCTACTGAATCGAGTGGTAACACGTAAACGCGTAAGCAATCGATGTCAGGCGAACATATTTATACACTACCGTGGTGTGCATGCTTGATACTTTCTACTAGTTAGAGCTGCGAACGCTGAGCACGCGCGTCGATTTACACGCATGCAGTAATCTTAAACGAGCTGTATATACCGTATAAACCGGAATATAAGCCGATATATTTTCTTGACGAGAGCAGGCTAAAGTCACCTCTCGTCTTATAAAGTGGTCTTTGGCAGAAAGTGTGTCGTCGAATGTGTGCCAGTCGTCGTTCATGTCAATGAAGGCATAGTCAAAGTCATATCCATGTCCAAATGTGATTGCTGGCACTTGGTTTTCTTTTTTTTTGTAATTTTTTATTGTCGTTGCCGATGTAAACAGCAACATGGCCGGTCAGCGCCGGTTTGGCGTCCTTGAAAAAAGCGTGCAATATTGGCGGCCACAAATAGTAAAACTGTCGGCATGCAACTCACATGAAACGCCATTTCGTAGTAAGCTTCATATAGTGCATCCAGATCTTGAAGAAGTACTTCCGGACTTTGTGCCGAGGCTTCGTGCGCGCTCGCTACAAGTGGCAGTGCCGTTGCAATAATAAACGCGTATCGGTATGATTCCTTGTTTGTTTGTTACAAGCGACGCCGTTGATGGCTACGGTTCCGTGCATTTTTCGTGTCCGTCAGCAAAAACTATCATCATCAGCAATGGCTCGAGCGTCGTCGTCCTCTTCCACAGTTGACGAGTTTGTGCTCATTATTCCGGCGTAGAATTTCACTTCGCTTCAGTCATAGGCGCTGATTACGGGGGGAGGGGGGGAGCTCCAGGGCTCGAGTCCTCTCCGGAGTTATCCCGGGGGGGGGGGGGGGGGGGGGGCAGAGCCTCCCGCCCCCCGACGATCCGTAGCCTACTCCCCCGCCCTTAAGTGTCATTACCGGAGTTCTGTTACCCACATAATTTGAGGATTCTTTTGCGTTGCCTCTACCTTCTCACATTGGTTGTCGCGAGAAGCTTACGGCATCATTGTTAGCGCGGACGTGCGCGGCTTTTAATTTATACTTTCGCTTTATTTCAGCAAATCCTGACAATAAGAGGACAAGCGCATTAGAAGCACCAGCAGTGGCTACCTCATCCGTGTTTGCTCACTTCAACATTTTTTTTTTTTAATTTCCGCTGAGAACAACATCCACAGTCTATGCATGCACCTTGTTATGGGACGGACGCGTGTCGTTCACTCGGAGGATAAGCGGGAATTGAAGGAGTGCCAACGCGAACAAAAGCGCGAATGGACGCGAAAACTACGTTAAGCCGCTAGCGCCAGCTTAGCTGGACTTCCGTCTTAACAGGGTTCACAGCTTCACAAAGCGAAGCTGGTTAAGTTCGAGGTTGGTCCGTCGGTCGTGCGCTGACCATGCGTCGCCTAGCAACACGTCGCCCAGCTGCGCCGAGCCTCGCCACAGCTGCTGAGGTGGCACTAAGCCCTGACGTCATCGGGCGTGTCGCATCGCTTCGCCCCAACTTTGCCGAGCCATGACGACATCGACCGAGCCCCCGCGTAGCCGTGCCGAACCTTGCCACAGCCGCGGAGGTAGAGCTAAGCCATGCCGTCACTTCACTGATCCTCATAATGGCTTCGCGTCGCCGCGGCGGCAACAGAATGCCCCGCGTCTCCGCGCTGAGCACATCGCCGTGATGATGGAGCGACCGAAGAGGTGCGTTACTCCCGAAGAAGGGGAAGCGCGGCGCGAAAACCGTCATGCCGCTATACTCGAGAGCGGATGAGACGACTTTGGACCAACCCCGAGGATCGCACCTGTGAAGCGGCGGTGAAACGTCGGCGATTTTCAGAATATTCGGAGTTACGAGCTCGGGTTACCGAGAAAAAGCGTGTGTGCAGCCAGATGCGCGATCTAACGGTGATCCCATCGTAATACTGCGTAAAATAAATTTTGGCCGAGTCTTCGTGCAAAAGTATAACCTCGCGAAAAATAACCCAATCCGAGATAAAGCTAGGTCTGTTTGCACAGTCTTCGTACCACTATATATATAGTGTTAACCTGCCCCATTTTTTTTTTTATTTACGCCGGTATGAGCCATTGCTCAAGGGGGTATGAGCCATTCATTGTCTCACATGACGGACGCATTTAATAACCGATGCGATGTGAGAATGCAGGACAATGAATATGTTCATACCTTTGTTCAAAATTCTGTGTCACCTCTGTGTCGTGTGCGATACAGCTTCGCAGGTCATCCACTTTCACAGAGTGGCTCATGATTTTTCTTCCTTTCTTTCTTTTTGTTTTTTCATCTCAAAGTAGTGGGCCCACCTATATTCCCACTCGACCTCTATTCCGGTTTATGCGGCAACTGCCTACTCACCATCTTCAGCTTTTTGGAAGTCATACTGAGAGACACAGACGTGCGAATATTCTTCCATTTGTAGCCGCGGACGTGTAGAATTGACTGTCCCATAATTGGATGCATTTGGTCCGTCATCATTGTGATCTAGGAAGGAGACATGGTGCTGATTAGCTCTTTTCGCAGTCGAAACAGTCCTCGATGGTACAGGCGCTTCAAGCAATAGAGTGCACGAAACTGCTTTTTTTTTCGTGTTCTTTTCTCATCACCTTTTCGGCCCTTACCCCATTTCTCTGTGCAGACTAGCCAACCGGACACTAAATCGGTTAACTTCTCCGCATTTCACAAATTATTTACTCTCTCTCTCTCTCTCTCTCAGTATGCTGTAAGCGATCACGGCGACACACAGTGCTGCGCTTCGAAGACACATACATCGTAAAAGCCAGCTGCAATTTCGGACTTCGTAGGAAACCTAATTTAAGACAGTGTACATGGTATACATATACAGAACAGCCTGCATGCAAACTATTAAGTTTGAAATACGAGTGGATAGTCACTAAAGGCTGCCCAAAAAATATACCTTTTTGATACCAAAACTAGAGAGAACAAAGCGGCGGAGCCCATCTCACGACGACTGTCGACGATAATGCGTTTAGCATTGAATCACTATTAGGGGCGAGGAGTTACGGAATCACCATCTGTCGGCAGCGCCTCGCCTGCGTAGTATGAGGGATAACGCGGCGCTCTGCGCATAAGTTTGGCTGTCGGCGCTCAATAAAAAGTTGCAGTGGCTTAGCTCGGCTAGGCCAGGATATACGTAGCGTTAGCAAAGGTTCAGCTGATTATTCTTAGCTTTCCTGGTTGTCTCCTACGCTCAACCGCTAATTGCCAGGCAACTACTTCGGGATCCGATGAGTCAAGCTTCTCCGTTCTTCTGCGCTGTTGAGCAGCATTTGCGCTCTCCTTCTCCATGGCTATACGACACTGGCAAACGCCAGTCAGAAGCGCAGCGGCTCCAGCGCAGTGTCAGACGGCGACTGCACAGCGAGCGCGCGCCGGCGCCAGTGCGTCTACCACGGCTACGACGTCACTCCTCTGGAATGCGCAGACCGGCGGCGGTGAGTCGCGCGCGGCGGCGGCGGAGTGCGCGAGAGGTGCCGGCTGCGGTGGCTCCGGTGCACGAGCCGTGTGACATCACTGATCCTTGCGCATGCGCAGCACGGCTCTTGATGTGCCGCGCGAAACGGGCTTGGCTAGGCCAGTGTAGCTAACGCTACAAAAACACAACGGGGGAGCCCTCCTGGACATTCAGTTATGTATGTATTCTCGATACGAGGGAAGCTTCCTGCCGTCAAAATAATAATCTTGGGCAAACAGAAAGCACGGAATGGTTTACAGACGCCATCTCTTTATCGGAAGGCTGTATTTCAGCGCTTAGTAAGGACGAGGACAAAGAAGGAGACGTACGGACACACATGCGCTACTCACAACAATGAAGTTTATTGCCTTGACCACGCTGAACAATATAGTGCCATGGAAGTACGTCACCGACCACGTGTGTGTCCAGCTACCACCAGCTATTGTGTGTCCGTACGTCTCCTTCTTTGTCCTCGTCCTTACTAAGCGCTGAAATACAGCCTTCATGATGAACCAACAAGCCCATCTTGCCACTCTGGTCTTTATCGGAATACGCGTAAGTACAGTGACCCAGTAACGCACCCAGGTTCTCACAAGCACTTTGCATAATATGCAATTTCTTTACTTTAGCACGAGGAATCCAACAGCAAATAAAATGCCGAATAATTATAATAAAGACACCAAGGTGGATGCCATCAGAGCTATTCAAAAATAATTTCGTTATAACTATCGGACTTCGACGGCTACGGCGACTTGTGATGTGCCGTCGCGACGATTCAATTTTTTTCTTCTAAATTCATGGAAGTTTTATTATCACTATTTCTCAAGTTGCGTAACACTGTATGTTTATCGGTCTGCTCGGCGAGCTATTCCCAGCTGTTTCTTTTTCTTAATCCAGTAAATTCATTGTTTGCTGCAAACACAAACATGAGCATATGCCATCCTTTTTTTTTTTTTTTTTTTAATGTGCTTCTTACCGTTCCCTTGTTCCCTTTCGATTCCAGTGAACTTGCCGGTATCTAGCATCAACAAATTCACAGACCAAAGCTTTATGACATCCGCCGGGCAGCACGTGCAGGCCGAGCGTCTCGATGTGCGCTTTCTGCTACTCACCGAACATCGCAGCCCTGACGCCGTAGCAGACATCTTTCTCGCGGAAGTGCTTCAAGCGCACCCGATTTGTAACTGATAGCTGCTCGCCAGTATTAAGTTTCGCGATCCAAGCTTCACGTAGCTCCTTGCCCTGCGGGTACGTGTGAAGGCCGACACCGGGCTCCGTTGCGTACGTCCGGCACTGCGGCACCGAGCAGTAGCCTGTCAAGCAGACACCAGAAGCGGGAAAACCTCCCAACTTAATCGGAACTGTAGCGCAGGTGGAACTTTAAACTTTCGTTTTCAGCTCGCTTCGGCGCTCCCGAAGCAGCCGACGCGGCCGCTGTGTCCACGTTATCCCTCATATCACGTCACGCCGACGGAGGCGCCAGCGTTTCTAGTGGTGGAGCTCGCCCCCAAGAGCGACACAATGTGCTGCCATTGCCGAAACGAGTTATGTATGAGACGTGTACTGAAGTGGGATTCCTCTTTCACGCTTCCTTAAGAACACTCGGGGCCATCTAGCGCCGCCGCCCCCAAGCCTGCACATATGGCCTGCGAAATGCATGCACGCACGTGCCTGCTAAAGCTGGGAAACGCGGCAACCGGGCTCCTTTCTCGCGCTTCTTTCGGGACACGCTGCCCCATCTAGTGGAACTGGCGAGAAGTCCCGCATGGCCTCTGAGACGGGAAGCGTGGCGAGCCGGTGCCTGCGAATGCTGAGAATTGTTCCCTAGCTTGCTGCACACTGAGCAAGAGCCGCACATACCCGATGCATTCGGGGCGCAGTTCTCTAAATCGTTGGCCGTGAAAGCATTGATTGAAAGCGATACATGCCCAGTGCATACGTGGCGCGCAGCCTGCTAATGCGTCGGGATATTGTCCTTCGGGGACCCTTGTGACGTGGGTTTGATTCCGCTCAGCATCGGGGAAACTTAAGGGACGTTTTTCGGCATTGTAGAGTGGCACATTCCCAGTGGCACATACCTGGTTACCCGCGTTGCGAGAAGTGCCCTGAGAATGCTAACGCATTAAAAACGACCATTAGCACTTTTTAGCAATGGCGCATCACGAAGTTGAGGACGAGAATGGCTCCTCGGCATGACGTTCGAGATTGGGCGGTGCCCACGGCGCACTGTAAATCTTGTAAGCGCACGCTTGGATTTTCGTCATATCCGCTAACTACCATGTGCATGTGCCGTCTGCTTATGGGCTAATAATGTGATTTGCATTTTTTTAAACTTCGCCCTGATTCTATGTACAACGCATTCAGGAAACTATACGATTGCCTTCTGAGTGAACAGACCATAGAACACCGTCCGCACCGATAATCGGCTCAGAAGGCAGGGAAGGCACTTTTGTGCTTTCTGAGAACGCGCGGCTCGTACGAACGCCGTTGACTCTCTAGTGCTGTTCGTGCACGCCTCTCTTGTCGCACTGGGTCCTCCATGGTCTAATAGAACATCGGGCTGCTCTAGCCATTACTCTGATCGGGAAACCGAGTTCTAAATGAACTGTCAGATCAACTCGAGTCACTTGGTATGGACTCTGGGTACTGTGCGGCTCTTCAATGAACTTCTTTCACACCAACTTAGGTAACAGGGTAAGTGCCAATTGGTATGTGACGCTCTTCAATGAACATGGTTCAACCTGGGTCACTCTTCAAATTAGCCATCATAACATATAAAACAGATCATCTCCAATTACACACCCATCATAAGATAGATTGGTAATCGCATCAATGTCGCCAGTCATCTCCAAATGATGGATGCGCCGCCAATTCTTTTTAAAGGATGTCAATTAATAGCAAAATTTAGACAACCACCAGCCCTGCATACTTTGCTAGGATTGCTTCGATAGCAAATACAACAAATTTATAGCCAATCGAGGCAAAGTGAAATTTTGCCTGCAGTTGGCCTTAAAACGTTGCGCCTAAAACACTAGGCTTATTCGACATTGGTATCGAAGAGGTTCACTTCACTGAGGCCGATCTCTCCACCTTTGTGCCATTAAAAATTCTCTCTCTCTCTCTCCCTCACCCTTTATACCCGAAATGCGTAGCCAATATGTTAGCATGAATTCATGGATTTCAAAGTAAAGTCGCAAGTCCGAGCCGTTAACGTTCAGGATAAGTTCCCAAACACACTAGTTTGGGTCCTTTGTTGTTGGTTATTGTCTCTCTAAATGAATGTTAATCCTTGCTTATTGATGAAATATTATCTAGGTGTGAGCAGACGCTCTCCAGGTCATCTGGCGTCGCAACGAGCTTAACTTGAAGCCCTTCATTCGTTTTCAAGACTTGTTACTTTCCATGGCTCAATGCACTCACAAGAACACAGGAGTTTGTGCTATTCCAAAAGTGTAACTTTCCAGTCTAGCTCCACTTAACTTTTCACTTTAATTAGTTATTTTTAAGCCACAAAGGATTGTTAAGCATTTTGGCCTTGTGTGCTTTTTTATATAAATAACTAATTATAGTTCCAGAAATTAACCGATATAGCAATCCGCATTATTCGACTTAAAAAAATTTAATAGTTTGCAGACGCTTCCGTTCATGTAATAGGAAGAATTGAAACACTACACTTTTATTCAGTCTCGACGAAGCTGTATGTAGCATTTTACATCGCTGGTGATTCTGTAATATCTACGTATAAGCCAAATGGGTACCAAATGTTTCAACGAAACAGAGATAAGTCCTTCCTCACTCCTCGGTTCATGAAGTTCTGGAAGTTGCGCACGAACACGTCTTCTATAAAGTCGAGGTCTCTTATCACAACAAAGGGCACATCTCCATTGAAGAACCTGCGCAGTGAGGTTGTTAATACTTGTTAGTACTGTAATTGAAGCAACGCACTCATACAATGTAGAGAGCACATGTAAGTACGGCAGACATTGGACGATCAGCTGATGCTCAAATAAACCGGCGATCATAGCGAAAAATATGTACTACCTAAGTGCTAACTATGCATAAAAGTACAAATAAAATAGTAAAGAGGGCAAATGTTTAATCTCGATTCAGGTGTACTGCACACTGAAACGGTAAGGTGAACAAGCACTTATTGTTGTTATATAATACATGACACTAGCATACGGCACAGCCCGCAGATTATATTTTATTGCGATAGCAATTATATGGACACTTCAACCGGATTTCTGCCGTCGCCGTCCCCGTGAGGTTCCGTATAGATTCCAAGGGCGATAAAATTGTCGCCGCGCGCCGTATGCGGGAGCGAAAGCGCGCGGGGGACGCACGCTATCACGGAGGGCGAACTCCCCCGCGCGCTATCACGGGGAGCGAACGCACGGTGGAAAGCAAACGCGACCGTCGCGCGAAAAGCCGTAGGGGTATGAGAGGGAGGGAGGGAGGGAGGGAGGCGGGGCGGCGCTGTGCTCCGGCACCAAAGGCGTATCTTGCCACTCAATCTCCCACGCGAAAGCAAGAAACGGGAAGAGGGGGGGAGAGGGGGGGCAGCTTCTCCTCTGCCAACAACTTCTCTGCCCGGCGGTCTCCCGCACCGTCTCTTATATCCACACGGCTCTGACCTTTGTATGCGCTGTGCATTCGCCGCTCAGTTTCCGTTGAAGCGATAGACCGCGCGAACTTGCGCTTGCTGCCAACGTTTTGGCAGTCGTTGGCTGCGGTCATTCAGTGTGTGCTCTATTCATGTTTGCGTGTGCGCGCTGACACCACGATTGTTAATTCAGTTAGTAAGCCAATGTGCCCAAGTTTATGCAGCAGATAAAACTACTATCCCTACTTCGAATAGCTCCCTACTAATTTGCTATCGCAATCGATGCTTCGCCTTTCGGGCTAAACTGCGACATTTTTTTTATGTGTAAACGAACACATCCGATGTATCATAGTCAGCTCTTTCTGATACAGGTGGTTCATAGATATTGGCTATATTACTGGATGTGTGTTACCTTTTGCGGCGTACTGTATTGTAGACTGGTAAATAATTCTATAACAATGGCGGTAGATTGCATTATGCATTATAGTAAAAACCGCAGATTTTTTTGTCATGCAAGGTGTACTTATGACGTAAGGCTCACTTCAGCCTTGTTTTATTAGTCAATAAAGTGAATATAAGGCACAGAGTCGAGGACAACAGGAAATTATTTGGGATGATGAAATTAGAAAATTTGCAAGCGCAAGTTAAAATCAACTAGCGCAAGACAGGCGTAATTGGAGAGCACTGGGAGCAGCCATCGTCCTGCAGTGGAGATAAAATTGTGCTGCTGATGATGATAACGATGGAGGTGATGATGATGATGAAGGCACACATTATCAGATATCGGTCGTTGGATTCAGTCTTACCCAAACACGTCGCCGTACTTGTCTAGCCATTTTCCTATCACCTTGTAAATTTCCTGCCAAGGATAAAAAGTAATAACAAATGTTCAGATGGAATCGCGCTCTTGAGGCCAATTAATATAGGCAGTGGAGAAATACTATAAGCAAATTATAAGCACACTTAAAACTCCGATTACGCGAGTCACTTTATAGGGTGTTAACCGAGCATTGACATCAACAAAAGGTTAGTTGAAGCAGTGCCGTTATTTTCTATTACTTAATCGCTATCAGCTGCCTTTAGGTTTATGTTAGCTTTACTACACAAAGCAAAACATTAGGCGACAAAAAATGCCAGACTCCTATCAATATTTGATTACCTTTACTCAGTGAGTGCGACTTGAAATGGTGAGCCCTGGGCCCCTACGCTTAGAGAATTCCACGTGATGTTGAGCAGCCTCCATAGCGCATGGAAGACTTCGAGCGAACTTTAGTCGTACGGGAAGAACTCCCGTAAACCTACGAACAAGGACAACAGGCTCCCCCGCCGCACTCAAAACGAGCATGCAGCAGGAGACGAGGGCTATCCGCAGCGTCATCCATTTGCAAGCAGCACACCAAAAACACGCCCCTCTTTGCGAGCCCTCCAAGGGGTAACCTTTTCTGAGCTCAGCACTCTTATAGCTTCCTTTATTTCTTTTCTGCATTCCCTTCATAAATCTGATAATCTAGAAGAAGGAATGCTCAGCAGCGCAATATGAGCGCCCTCGAATAGCGCTTCATTCTAGAAATGAAGAGCGCGGCGTCGACGTCACATAGGCGCCGCTTTTCGATTAACGCCTCTCACTGTCGGACTCTACTTTGGTGCAGGGTACACAGTACATGAGACAAGATAGGGAGGATAAAGTTATTTGAGAATGGCAAACAGGCCTTACTGAGATTTACCAATCTAGCTTGCTATTTAATCTCTTCCGGGATAAAGGGAAGGGTGAGGTGCTTGGCGCTGCACTCATTAGCCTCGCTAGCGGGCTTCCTGATGCCCTACACGGCAGTGCGTACCAGGATATCAAAATCTGGGCTAGTGACACCATGCTTACGAGAATGCCACTGCAGGACTATTCAGCGAACTATGTATTTTACTGCACGAAATGAGCGTACCGCAAGGCCGTCGGTGGTCGTGAGCGCCCAATCCAAGTATTATCTGTTCTCTTGCACAAAGCGGCTCTGGCATAGCAGGATAAAATGCGTGGCTTCAAAATGTAGAAACACTAGCTCCATCCCACGTAAGGTAACGTGTTTACGTCACACCGTGCAGCGTTTGATTCAACTGGTTACTAATGAAGGAACTCAATCGGCACATTTCCTAGTTCATAACAGCTGTTCACTATAAAAGAAATGTTTTCGGGCCGACACAACTGCAGTTCATCAACAGCCGTATAGCTTGGAAGTTAAGAAAACACCTATGAACAAATTGAACAAAACAAACCGCCATATTATCTTCATGATTTACCCTGAGTTACAGCTGTGCAAGCATCATGCATTGAGCAGTGCAATGTACTAGTTACTTTTTTCAGATTCATGCCCCAACTGCAATTGAACTGAATGACTGCATGTTGGGTGAGTCGGAATGAATTCTATATAATTATTGCGCAATGGGAAAGTGGACACACACAGAAAAATAGCGACAAGGACGCAGCGCAGCGTCATTGTCGTTATTTCTTTGCTTGTGTCCACATCTATTTAGGGCGTTAGTGGACAGTCGACTCATTTACAGCCGAGAAAAAACAATTGGTGCCTTGCTGTATCACAGATGCTGCAAATTAAGTTTGTGATGTGGTTATAAGATGTTTGTAGGGGCCTAATCAGAAAAAGGCTTTATACGATGTACAACGACAAGTGAGGTAACTAATCAATGCTTTACGTGTTAATGTTCTATGTGTTAATGCAATGCTCTATTAAGATATCTACGTGTTAACGTTTATCATGAACACTCTCGACACAACCGTACGTAGCGGCAACCTGAAATAGAGCTATCCCACTTTCTAGACGTGATAATAAAGTTTAATGAAATTCAAAAGAAAGAAAATCGCAGTTTCGCGCGAAAGGCGAAGCATCAATTGCGGTAGTAAATTATTAGAGAGCTATACGGAATAAGGATAGCAGTTTTATCGGCTGTATAAACTTGGACACATTCGCTTACTAACTGAATTAATAAGCATGGTGTCAGCGTGCACAAGCAAACATGAATAGATCACATTCGACGACCGCAGACAACCGCTGTCAAAACGCTGGCGTGAGCAAGCGCGCCAGCAGCAACGAGCGAAGGTTCATGCGGTCTATCGCTTCAACGGAAACTGAGCGGCGAAAGCACAGCGCATGCAAAGGTAGGAGCCGCGTGCAGATCGCTTTTAAGATGCGGTGCGCACGACCGCCCGCAGCCGCGCAAAGTACAAGCACGCATTTGCTGGCAGACTAGAAGCCGCACCCCCTCCCTCCCGCGCTGCCTTCCCGCTTTCCTCCTTTCGCGTGCGAGATTGAGTTACCAGTTTCCTTTGCGCCCGGTCGCAAGATACGCAGTTGGTGCCGCAGCACAACGTCTCCCCCCCCCCCATCGCTTTCTCCCATCCCCCACGGCCTTTCGCGCGACGGTCGTGTTTGCTCTCCACCGTGCGTTCGCTCTCCATGAAAGCGCGCGTCCCTCCCTCGCGCGCTTTCACTAGCACATGCAGCATACGGCGCGCAACGACTATTTTATCGCCTTGGACTTTATACGGGACCTCATGGCGACGACGACGGCGATGCCAACGGCAGAAATCAGCTTGGAGTGTCGATATAATTGCTATCGCAATAAAAACAATTACTCGGCATCCCAGCCCTGCGAAAGTGAATGTCCAGCAAAGCTGTTGAAAACCACCACTACAACTGTTGAGGGGGGTATGCAACGCTTTATGGCTTTAGAGTAATGGCAGTAATGCCGTGTTAGAATAATGGCAGTAATGGTAATTTTGACAGTACACCGCCGCACGGCGGTAAGCTTAAACCTCACTGTCCCGACGCGGGAGCCACCTGCGTCAACCTAAGGGTTGATCTTCAGGACCTGAATAAAGTTTATCATACCATACCGCCGCTGATAGCTGCGATGCAGCAACGTTGAAATCAGTTGCTAGGCTGGTTCTTTTATGTACGAAAGGCTAGGAACGTTACTCCCCCCGTCGCAAGCTGCTGTCGGCGCGGAATCTTGCGCAACAGTAATCTTTACCGGGAAACGTATGCGGAGAGCTCTACGTGCATCGCATTGCCATTAAGAGTGCCTTATCATGAATTATGCGGTTCGGATGAACATTTTTGCTTGTTCTTTACTGAAACGTTTGTTTTTCTGTATGTTGTATGCATGATTCTAAAGAATGTATGCGCTGTTCGCTTCACTTTACTGACTCCTTCAAGCCTCTGCTTTACGAGCCACTGCTCCTGGCCCTGCACTGTCACCGGGATCGGCTCAAATTTTTGCTGAAGAACTCGGACACGAAAAAATGCCGACCAACTAGAGGTATAACAGCCTCGCTATAAAAAATGCTGATATATAAGGTGATCCCGGTACTTACCATTGAATGATATTCCCTGATGTTTCCCCAGATCAAGTTGGGCTTCGGTCCCGGAATGCCCAACACATTGAAGTAGTTGAAGTGCCGCCACCGCCAACTTTAAGAAAAGAAGGTTAGCGCTGTTTTATCCACACGAGCATTTTGTGACCCAATAAAAATGTACTTTTAGTTCCTATAATCCCGCGTTTGAACCGTCCCATTCCAAAAGTCTATAGCTAAGCTCGGCACTTTGTTCTAGACAAGAGAAGTTCTTCTAGATACTGTATACATTTCGTTTTGTGATGTTCCTACGGCGGATCCAACAAGTCATAAGGCTAAGGAATTGCGGTCGTAGAAACCAGCCAGCGAGTGTGACGTGTCTTGCAGATGGGGAAGCAGTCTTGCGTACTTTAGGTTCATGTGCGCACCCATATATATCCTGCTGAACTGCAACTAACACACATATCAACTACACTGACACAGCGTTTTATAAGACGCATGGACATGCGACGAAGATTGTCCCACATGTCATTGTGATATCATTCATGGAAGGTTTGCAGCTACATAATTTTATTACGGCGAAAGCCTTACGTGTCTATGTTGGCGGTGCTCTTTCCGTGACATTTCCCTGACCGTGCAGTGATCTTGACTAAACTTCACCGTGAGGAAAAATGGCCAATGCCTCAAAGAGAAAAAAAACTCGTCTAAAACGCTCGGATTGACGTCAGATTTCTCAGGGAGGTTCCTGTAAACAAAGTAAATTAGGGGCTCTGAAAAGAAAATTTGGTAAATTTCGGTCTGGGTGGGAATCCAGCTCGGGTCTCCGCGGTGCGAGACGAGCAAGCTTCCCTGAAGCCACGGCTCCTTTTATTGCGATAGCAATTATATGGACACTTCAACCGGATTTCTGCCGTCGCCGTCGCCGTGAGGTTCCGTATAGATAAAATCTTCGCCGCGCGCCGTGTGCCCCAGCGGAAGCGTGCGGGGACGCGCGCTATCACGGAGAGCGAACGCACTCAATCTCCCACGCGCAAGCAAGGAAGCGGAAAGCCAGCGCCGGAGGGAGCAGGGGGGGGGGGGGGGGGGGGGGCACTTCTCTGCCAACAACCGCGCTCGTCGCTCGTCCGCACAGTCTCTTATCTCTCCCACGCGCACGCAAGGAAGCGGGAAGCTAGCGCCGGAGGGAGCGGGAGGGGGGGGGGGGGGGCGCTCTTCTACGCTGCCAACAACCGCGCTCGTCGTTCGTTCGACCGCACCGTCTCTTATCTCCACACGGCTCTGACCTTTATGCGCCGTGCATTCGCCGCTCAGTTTCCGTTGAAGCGATAGACCGCACGTACCTTCGCCCGCTGCCAGCGTTTTGACAGTCGTTGGCTGCAGTCATTCAGTGTGATCTATTCATGTTTGTTTGTGCGCGCTCACACCACGCTTGTTCATTCAGTTAGTAATAGTCGGGCCACATTTTCCAACGCACGCTACACATGAAATGCTGCCCAGATCGGCAGTGCAGCACTACAGGTGTGTCCCTCCGCACGCGCTGCCCACGGTAAGCGCTCCTCATCAACACCACCGTTTCACACGCGCCTTCTCGTGGTCATCGAGTCTCTCTTCATGTCGGTCTACTTACGCCGCAGCACACCTGCTTACTTAATCAGCTCATGTTTACTACAATTCATATTGCTACCAAGGCCGCTCACCTTACTTCGTATGACATTGCTGTGTTGCTATCGCATTCATTGCTTCGCCCTTAGGGCGAAACTGTGACATTTTTATTTATTACGATAGCAATTATATGGACACTCAAAGAGGATTTCTGCCGTCGGTGTCGTCGTCGCTGTCGCCGTGAGGTTCCGTATGACGTCAACGGCGATGAAATCGTCGCCGCGCGCCGGACGCTGTATGTGCGAGTGAAAGGGCGCGAGGGACGCGTGCTTTCACGGGGAGCGAACGCACGGTGGAGAAAAACGCGCGTTCTGCGCCGTGCTCCCTGAAGAGCTGCAGAATTAATCGTCTCTTTCCTCCTTTACAATCACCATATATATAGAGAGAGAGAGCTAACGCGACTTCTTCCGTCGCGCGAAAGGCCGTGGGGGGACGGGTAGGAAGGAGGGAGGGAGGGAGCGGAGGTGACGTTTAGCTGCAGCACCAAATGCGTATTTATCTAAACTACAGCGTACTAGAAGAGTATTCTAGTACACTGTAATATAAACCTCCGAGCCGCCCCCAGAGGTCCTGGCAACAGTCACCAACACCGCGCGCGTTCGGTGCGAACGCGGGAAAAACGGCGACGGCGCCGACAATAGTTCTGCACGTTGCTGGTGCTGCGGCATGTCCCAGTTTATACAGCTCATAAAACTACTATCCTTACTCCGTATAGCTCTCTAAGTTGCTATCGCAAATTATGCTTCGCCTTTCGGGTGAAACTGCGACATTTTTTTCCTACATGGTATTTATTACATCATGTATATGCGAGAAAAATACTATACATGACAAACGCGCAAGCACTAGAAACACATCTCGTATTCATGGCCTAGAAAGGACCTATAAATAACGTTCAGCACACCATGCACATAAAAACTACAAGTAGCTTCGAACTTTAAAAAAAGCCAGCAGATCCCACGCCCTGTGGGAATCGATGTTATGCGAAGCAGTGTGCGGGGACCCCAAGTTAGTTCACCAAACGACCATGAGAGCACCAAGACGTAGGCGGCTGTTTCATGACCTAAATGACACGCATGTCATGACAGTCATGCCATGAGCCCTCAGGAGTACCTTTAGCTACGCCTAAGAAAACTTAAGGCGAAAGCCGTACTCATGCTCAAGACTATGACTTCGACCATCAGCCTCATCCGGGTTCCTTTCATTGGTCTTTGAGTGTTAATCATTTTTCGCTGAGTCATTGTACATTTTTGCTGAATCGTGGTCATGACTATGGCTTCTACTACCATCCTTAGTGTTTCCTTCACTTAGTACCCATGTCCGAACCCATTTCAGTGGTTTTTGAGTATTATTGTTTTTTCGCTTTGTCATTGTAATTTTAGGCGGCTGTTTCATGACTTGTAAGTCATGTCATTCATATCATGACCTATCATTTATGTTCGTCATACACTTGTCATACTATGACAATTTTGGTACCTACCAAGTTGATGAACCGACCATGAGAGCACCAAGACGTAGGTGGCTGTTTCATGACCTACATGACACGCATGTCATGACCTATTATTTATGTTCGTAACACTCTTGTCGTACTATGAAAACTTTGGTACATACCAACTTAACGAAACAACCATGCGAGCACCAAGATGTAGGCGGCTAGATAGATAAAGGGTTTTTCAATAAGAGCGGCTGGATGTTGAAATGGAATAAAACAAGCTGTGTGTGAGGAATTAACGAAATTCTTTTTTTTATTTGAAAGGACTATGTATGTCATTATGTATGAAATATAACCTCGTTAAAATATCCGCCGTGACTTCTCACGGGGGTACGGGTCCAAGTGGCTCCAATTTTCAATGACTCTGTCGCATAGATCCGGCTGAACTTGAGTTATGGCCTGGGTTATGTTGACTTCGTCGATTGCGGCTTATTGGCATAGACCAATGACTTCAGGAAACCCCACAAGAAAAAGTCTAGCGGGGTCAAATCGCACGATCTTAGTGGCCAATTCACGTCACCTCTGCGAGAAATAACCCTACCCTCAAATCATTCATGCAGAATGTCCATCGTGGCGTCCGCAGTGTGGCATGTAGCGCGGTCCTGCTAGAACCACATGTCGTCTACGTCCTTATTGTTCAATTAGGGACAAAACTAATCAGTAGTCATCGTTCTGTAGCGCTCGCCGTTGACGGCGATAGCCTCACTAATGTCGTTTTCAAAAAAGTATGGACCAATGACGCCACCGGCCCAAAATCCGCACCAAACAGTAACTAATTGTGTGTGCATTGCCACCTGGTGAACCTCGTGTGTATTGGCGTCGTGCAATATATGGCAGTTGTGCTCGTTAACATAGCCATTCATCTAAAAAAGCGCCTTGTCGCTAAAGATGATTTTTCGGCCTAAATTGGGGTCCTCTTCCAAACGCTCCGAAGCCCAGTGAGCGAACAAACGGCGTTGTCTATGGTCATTAACTTTGACCTCCTGGGTCAGTTGGATCTTGTACGGGTATAGGCAGGGATTTGTGCACACACCCCTAACACCCCCCCACCACCCCCCCCCCCCAGGAGGATCTGGACAACCCCCCAAAATTATTCTGGACCCCCCCCCCCTCCCCTCCTTCAGACAGACACTCATCCTGGAAAAATATTACGCTGAAACCATGTACTGTGGTAATCGCTTTAAGAAATATTTACTCTTTGCGGAGGTGGACGCTACGTGGCCCTAATTTTGAGGCCCAATTTTGATGTTCAGTGTGCAGACCACAGCGCGCAGACGACAGTGCTCCACTGCGACCTGCAGGGAGCGGAGAATCCTTGAGGTAGCGGTAAACAGTTGCGCGTGAATGAGATGCGAGATTCATGTTTGGTCTTTCTGTTTTTACATTTTTAAGTCAACGTACTCGTATGCACAATACGTACAGTATGAGCACTACCCCTGTGCTTAGTCGTAAAATTTACAATGTGGCACATTCCTCTCGTTATTGTTAAGCTCCAAATCACTAGACTGGGTAATGAGTAGAGTTGGCAGACGGTATCCTGGAGAGCTGGCTTCGCAGCAAGCACTCTTAATGATTGCGTGCGCGGTCGAGATAAAATGAATGCCCCCTGCCTTGTCATCAGCTGCAATGAACATGCTGCTTCTTCCCGTAGGAATTGCTGCCGTTGAAAGAAGCTTTTCCACCATGAACAGGCTCTTAACATCAGATAGTTGTCGCATGACGCCGGCCCATGTCGACGCGCTGATGAAAATTTCTATCGAAGCTCCAAGTATCTCCAATATTAGGAATGCAACATACGAAGAAAAGGATGAATATTTGCAGTATGTTGACCGAGCCTACATGAAAACAAAAATATTAACTTCAAATTTTAAGATAATATGCCATAAAAATTGATATTAACGATTAGAATTTATTTCATATCTCATTCTTAAATAAGAAAATCCTATTTAAGTATTTTTCCTTTTTCTACCCACTGCCACCCGATTCATGGCCGATTCATGGCCCGATTCATGGCCCTACTTAGTTGGTTGGGCTATACAAATATGCACCAAACCAAACCAATAACACAAACCTATAGTTTTCTTATTTATTTTGTGTTATTATTATTATTGCGAGAGCAAATATATGGACACTGCAAAGCGGATTTCTGCCGTCGTCGTCGCCGTGAGGTTCCGTATGACGTCCACGGCGTTGAAATCGTCGCCGCGCTCCGGACGCTGTATGTGCGACAGTGCGAGTGCAAGGGCGCGAGGGACGCGCGCTTTCACGGGGAGCGAACGCACGTCGGACACCCCACAGCGGAGCGATGGGAAGAGCTGCTGGCCAGCGAGAGCCTGGACGATCAGCTAAGTCTGATTGACAAGGCCCGCAGAGCGGCAGCCGCAAGCGGAGCCCTGGACTGAAGGCCCCCCACCGCAAACCAAGAACCTCCGACCAGCCGGAGTCTCTCCGAAAGAAATTTTAACACCAATAAATAAGTTATGCTCCGTGTGCTGCTGCTATCTTGAAAGCGATCTGCGACGTGGGCGAAGTGCCCGCCCACGCGGGCCTCATCTTCAAAGCGATCTGTAATGGGGACAAAGTGCATGCACCCAGTGCCGGTAGCTTCGTATGCGCAGTGCTTTCGACGTTTAGTTCGCGCTGACGCGAGATGAGACAGCGCGAAGGTCAATTTGCCTGCTGCTGGCGCGCTTTCTCACTCCCGCGTTTTCACGGCGACTTTCCGCGGACATCGAGCGAGATGTGTTCATGTTTACCTGTGCGCGCGTGACGCCGTGCTTATCTATTCAGTTAGTACGCGAATGTTTACAACTTTCTACGGCCCATTAAACTACAATCCTTGCTTCGTATAGCTCTCTACTAATTTGCTATCGCAATCGATGCCTCGCCTTTCGGGTGTAACTGCGACGTTTTTCGTGAATGTGGTAGCCACGGTTGGCCTAGTAATTTTTTTGGATATTGTATGTACCGGATTCTAGCGGACATGATGCGCATATATACTATTTAAATGCGAAGCATTTCTTGGCCATCATATGCCACTTTGAGAGTATCTATCTATCTATCTTTCCGCCTACGTCTTGGTGCTCTCATGGCGTTTTCGTTAACTTGTTATGTACCAAAATTGGCACAGTATGAAAAAAGCATATGCCGAATATAATTCATAGCTCATGACATGGGTATTATGACGTCTGTCCTGTAGGTCATGAAACCGCCGCCTACGTCTTGATGCTGTCAGGGTCGTTTCGTTAACTTGGTATGTACCAAAATTGGCATAATATGGCACGAGTGTAGGAAGAACATAAATGATAGTTCATGACATGAATTTCATGAAATGCATCTCATATAGGTCATGAAACAACCGCCTATGTCTTGGTGCTCTCATGGTCGTTTCGTTAACTTGGTAGGTGCTAAAATTGGCATAGTATGACAAGAGTTTAGGACGAACATACATGATAGGTCATGACATGAATATCATGACATGTCTGTCATGTAGGTCACGATGTAACCTCCTCGTTGTCGTTTCGTTAACTTAGTACCAAAATTGGCATAGTATGACAAGAGAGTATGACGAACATAAATGATAGTTCATGACATGAATATCATGACATGTGTGCCATGTAGGTAGGTCATGAAACAGTCGCCTACATCTTGGCACTATCATGGTCGTTTTGCTAACTTGGTATGTACCAAAATTGGCATAGTATGACAAGAGTGTATGACAAACATAAATGATAGGTCATGACGCGTGTCATATAGCTCATGAAACAGCCGCCTACGTCTTGGTGCTCCCATGGTCGTTTCGTAAACTTGGTAGGCTCCCCGCACACTGCTTCGCATAACATCGATTCCCACAGGGCGTACAATCTAGAGCACTGCACGGGCTCGGGCTTACCCGAAAGACTGGGCCGGGTATAACAGTTTTTTCACGGGCCCGGGCCGGGCTCGGGTTTTTTGACGCGGGCTCGGGCCGGGCTCGGGCTTTCTGCTGGTGTGCATGCAACGTGCAGCGAGTTATTCTCGGGCCTCTCAACTCTGAAAACATGTATTTTTCGGTTTCGGGCTGGGTTCGGGCCGGTTTCGAGCCGGGCTCGGGCCGGGCTCGGGCCTAAGGTAAAGGGGTGGCGGGCCGGGCCGGGCGGATAACGTAGAATATTTCCGGGCCCGGGCCGGGCCCGGGTCTTCCCATAAAAGTTTTGATCGGGCTCGAGCGGGCAGCCCAACGTAAAAACGGGCCCGGGCCGGGCCCGTGCAGTGCTCTAGTAGGACCTGCCGGCTTTTCTGTTTTTAGCTGTTATATTTTAATTGTATTGTTTAAAGTGTATGGCTTCTCTGTGTCTATTGTGCTTAGTATGTTTTTTTTTTTCTCGTGCAAAGTGATATTGTACTTAGTTTTGAAAACGTCTGCACTTTCTTCTTTCAATAAAACTTGTAGATTAAGAACTTGCTTCACTTTGTTCTGCATAAAAAAAAGAACAAACTTCGTGCAATCAAATGAAAACTCTAAACGCTGTCCCTTGTATTCTTGGAATGTTCAAACGTTGTGACTCAGTGCCATGGGTGTTAAAATATAGCACTGATTTTATAATCCCGAAAAACTAGGCGCACATTTCAGCCTTCTATACAGCCCTTGTTCGTGCCTGAAATTTTTGTATTAGGCACAACAATCTTTCCACACCGCAGAACTGGGATTACAGTCCCAATATACAGTTGTTTTTCATACACAAGAAATCTTAACTGAGACAAGTTTCAAAAATCTCGTTATTGAGTCGCGAAATTCTGCAAGCTTTAAAAGCGCGTCGTATAGAGAACACGGATATATATATATATATATATATATATATATATATATATATATATATATATATATATATATATATATATATATATATATATGTATGTATATATATATGTATGTATATATATATGTATATGTATATATTCGTGTTTTTTTACGGCGCCTTGGAACATAGGGTTCAACTTCATTTTTTTGCTTCGTTAAGTGCTATACAAATTACGAAATAGTGTGTTGACCAATTTCTAGCATTTGTTTGAAACTTGATGACAAATTAGAAAAAGAGGGCAGGAAAATAACAAGCTTGCGCCTATTTTTCTTTCTTCCAATAAACAATTTCCAACTTCTGTAAAAGTACTTGAAGACAATCTCATGATGAATTTCTTGTAAAAATGCGTTGCTATACTCTATTAATAATAAAGCTAATCGATTCCACAGCTACTGTAGTTCTCCACAAGAAAAATAGAAAGTTAACTATCATGGAAGCGGTCAGACAAGGAGACACAATCTTTCCAATGTTATGATTAGAAGTATTCAAGCTCTTAGACTTCGGAGGCTTAGGAGTGAGGATCAATGGTGAATATCTCAGCAACCTTCGGTTCGCAGATGACATTGGCCTGTTCAGCAACACTGGGGACGAATTACAACAAGTTATTGAGAACCTTAACCGAAAGAAAATCGCCGCCCAAGCACTCCGTACAGATGGTTAATCAGCGAAGCTGAAACGTGTGGCCCCGGTGTTTAGCAGTGGGTTAATTCCGACGCTGTATTGAAGCGTTTTTCAATTATTGGTTACATGTTTGTGTTTCTAGTGGAACACAAGCGCCAATGCCGGGTTTGATGCTGCTAACCACGACGCCGAGCTAACTCGAGATATCGAACACATGCGAAAACGGAGAGCCGAGGAGACGGCGTTGCGGGCAGAGCAGCGTCAACGTAGCAATGGCGGGAACGCGTTCATTAACGACGTCACTAACGGCGCTGCCAATGGCACGCGCGCTTGGGTGCGATGTAGAGAACGACGTAACTGACGGCGCAGCCAATGGAGACGTTTATCGAAACATGTGGCGAATGGTTGTTCGTTTTGCCTAGTCATATACAGTTTTCGTTGTAAAAGTGTAAGAGTGGGGTTGAAGATTAATATGCAAATGACAAACATAATGTTCAATAGCCTGGCAAGGGAACAAGAATTCCGCATCGCCAGTCAGCATCTAGAGTCCGTAAAGGAATACGTTTACTTAGGTCAATTACTCACAGGGGACCCTCATCATGAGAAGGAAATTTACAGAAAAATAAAATTGGGTTGGAGTGCAAACGGCAGGCATTGCCAAATCCTGACTGGGAGCGTACCACTGTCGTTGAAAGGAAAAGTGTACAATCATTGCATTCTACCGGTGCTAACATATGGGGCAGGAACTTTGAGGTTAACAAAGAAGCTCGAGAACAAGTTAAGGACCGCACAAAGAGTGATGGAACGAAAAATGTTAGGCGTAACGTGAAGAGAGCGGAAGAGAGCGGTGTGGATCAGAGAGCAAACGGGCATAGCAGATATTCTAGTTGACACTAAGAGAAAGAAATGGAGCTGGGCAGGCCATGTCATGCGTAGGGTAGATAAACAGTGCACCATTAGAGTTACAGAATCGGTGCCAAGAGAAGGGAAGTGCAGTCTACGACAGCAGAAAACTAGGTGGGGTGAACAAATTAGGAAATTTGGAGGTGGGAGTTGGAATCAGCTAGCGCAAGACAGGGATTATTGGAGATCACAGGGAGAGGCCTTCGTCCTGCAGTGGACACACGAACAGGCTGATGATTATGATGATGAAAATGTACTTAAAAGTCCCTAGTTGTCTCTCGCGGAACTCAAGCATGCGCAACTTTTCAGCAAACAAGAGAAAGATCTTGCGCGAGCCCGGCCCGCCTAGTAGGGCGTGTTCAACAGACATTATATCGTTCCAGTTTCCTCCGGCAGGCGGCGCTAAGCGTATCGAAAGCGCACTGCTCCCTGACTCCAGACAGCCATTACGGAGACTTTCTTGAACAAAGCGAAAGTGCATCATGTGGTTGCCACATTAGTAGAAACCAGGAAGCAGCGTCATCACGAAAGAACACTAAAAAGCGGGCAGATATGGAAGCTTGGACGAGTTGGTAATAAGCGACAGGCAGTGAGTAAAAGTGCGCCGACTTAAACATAATTGCGCAGAAACCGTAGAGGATTATTGTATATATGTAAGCAAATAGCACGAACGAACGAACAAACGAAAGAACGAATGAGCTATGTGAACGATCCAATAAACACACGACTAAAAGAACAAACGAACGAACAAACTCTCAAGGCGTGACAGCCCCCCCCCCCCCTCCCCACTCTTTACAACCCTTCCTCCCTCCTCTCACCTCAATTCGGTAACGCCGCAGTCCACGTCCTTTCCCTCTGTGCCTGTGTATGGCAAGTTAAAGCTCCTCGGTTTAAACGTTCTTGGGTTTTACAGGTCATAACAGGGCAGTATTCCAGGCCCACTATTGTTTAATATCTATCTTAATGACATTGTAAATATTAATTGCGAGGGCAAATATATAATATATAGCTGATGATACCAGCATACTTTTTTCAGGACATGATATTCACGAGCTTATAAGAACTTGTAATGACACAATGAAAATGCTAGAGAGATGGTCAGCAGCAAATGCTATGCGTATTAACGAAAATAAAACAAAAGCTGTTATATTCCGACCAAAAAATAAAATTGTTCCACCTCATCAAGACATAGTACTGGGTACTCAGACTATTGAAATAGTTCACCATTTTAAATGTCTGGGCATATTTTTTTCCGCCAATTTATCCTGGGATTGCCACGTAAGACATGTCCTGCAAAAATTAGCTCAGGTGAGAGGTGTAATTGGTCGGCTTCGATACTTACTTCCAAAAGGAATCAAGCTTCTGCTCTATCATTCGCTCTTTAGCTCTCGTTCAAATTATTGCCAACTAGTATGGGGTACAACGACGGTCACTAATCTTAATCAAATATACCTATAGTTCAGAAAAAATGTATTAGGCATATTTTCAATGCATATTTTGCGGCATCTACTAATGTTTTATTCTGCAGTTCATGAATAGTCAAACTACACTAGACATACAATTATACGTTAAGCAGGAAATTCAAATTAGAAACTCGTAAGAACATAACAAATTTGCGCGTTTTGGCCAATTTAAGAATTAGGCATTTAAATTATCCCACGCGTCATGGAGAAAATTGGCAGGTAGACACAGTACGGTTAAACTCCGGAAAAGAGCTCTTGTCTTACACTCTTCCCTCCCTCCTGAATCACTATGACCTTAACAATTTTGACTTGCTTAATTGTTCATATCAGGATATCCGCAAGGTATATACAGTGATGTATAGCTCTGAAATTTCTACTGCTTAATACCTGTTTTAATACAAACCTTGTCTCATTTATCATAACCATAATCGTATCGAATTGTTTCATCTAGTTGTATGTAACTGTTTGTAACAAATTGATTTCTATACTGTGTTTTTTCCCCTTGTATTTTCAGTGTATGTATGCTAGATATTTGTATTTGATCGCATTTCAGACATTTCATTTTCTCTAAGAAACTGTTTTGTATCTTGCGTCCTGTCACCGCCCACAAAGTCTTATCAACAATAAAACGCTTAAAAAATAGCGCCAGTTGTGATATTGACGGAATTCAAATACGTCCTGTCAAAGACGTGTCTGATGTTTTATCACGCCGATTTTAGCAGATATCTTTAACATTTGTTTAACAAACTCTGTTTTTCCTTTAAATATGCAAATAGCAAAAGTGACCGTGCTTTATAAAAAGGGTGACCGAAATAAATTTGGCAATTATAGACCGGTGTCTATCTTGCCTGTGTTCTCAAAGGCCTTCGAAAAAATTCTGCACACTCGAATTGTAATACACTCGACGATTGTAATAACTGCTTAAACTTTTCTGTATTAACTTTACATTTCCATACCTTAGTGTGTGGCCTATTGTACTTCGCTGTCTGTTAAGTGTCAATTTTTCTTTCATTCATTTTACGGTAGTGCTGATACCGCTCCGGAATTTTTCTATGGGGCTGTGACCTAGTCAAGCTGTTCTGACAAACAGCTTTTTGTCACAGTCCTTCTTTCTGTATCTTTTACAGAGTGAAAATAAACTTGATTGATTGATTGATTGATTGATAACCACGATCTGATTATAAGACGCGCCGTAGCAGGGGACTCCGGATTAATTTTGACCTCCTGGGGTTCCTACACGAGCAAGCACACGACCGTCTTTCTTTTTTTTTTTATCTTCGGCCTATCGAAATGAGGCCGCCGTGGCTGGGATTAAACCCGGCGATTTCTAGAAAAAGCGCTGATTTCCGAGTGATTTTATTTGCATGAAGAGCTGATAGTCACGTGATAATGTCGGCATTAAAGCGACACTGGTGCAAAAAAAAAAAACATGAATAAAAACGAAGCATACGGTACTCTCTTCATGTCCCTTCTATATTTAATTAAGTATATGCACATTTTGAACACCACCTAAATCTAAAAAGCGGATCACGAATGCATGTCTTATGCAACGTGTCTCTATCTCACGTGCTGTACCGCCGTCGTAGGTCATCGGGTATAGCGTCGTGCTTTGGAGCACGAAGTCGCGGGTTCGTCTCCCTACTGCGACGGCAGCATCTCGACTGGTCTCGGAGAGCATAGAGTAGGAACGCACTTGTATCTTTCTTTAGGAACACATTAAGGCGGTCAATATGGCCTGCACTCACTCACTCACTCACTCACTCACTCACTCAATCAATTAAATCATTATTAATGTCTGCCTCCTATGGTATTGTGCACATCAGTCGAGTGTGTACTCACATGAGTAGTGCTGTGAGCAACGACCCAGCGCAAATCAGCAAGCCTACCGTGACAAACATTGCGAGCGCTCTAACGTTACGAGGCGTTCACCAAACGCATTTATACCTTCAAGGTGAGGAGGAAACGAGGGACCATATGATGGCGCGTTCGCCTCATTTACCGCCGTCAAGGTAAGCCGCATTTAGTTGACCGGCGTGTCGGACGGCATAGCTCGTCAAGTTTTGCACGGGTGAGCCGAAAACACCTGCGTCCTCTTCTGTGTACAGCGCACAAGGTTGCATTGCTTGCGGCAAAAGAGGCTTATGAAATGGATCATGACGTAGGGCTCCACTTGCCACGCGGGGACGGCAGCCAATATATGAGCGGACTGCGCATATGAAACATCTGTGGCCTTAGGCACATGCACAGAGTGCAACGTTCTCGCTTCACGTTCCACAATATTTGAAAACATAGAAAAGAAATTACCACGTACGGCATGTAGCACTATTCACCTCTTCAACTGGACAACTCAATTTAAGATGGGGACATCCACAATAAATAACCACACGCAATTAGTCAGAGCCGGTGTTTATTGAATAAATTTACATGTAATTTTCCATTCTGCTCCTTTGACGCGGCTCCACGAGTACATGGTTACTAGCGGCAACGCGGTGGCATACATGTCCTATCCAAACCAACGACGGCGGGCGAAGGGAATAGAAAATGAAATATAACGTTAGAAAATTCGGTCTCAGTAAGGGAATTTGCAGTAATCAACTCTAATAGTTAAATATCCATGGACGCACGTTGTAATGGTAGTGCTTGTGATTAATATCTCAGGGAGACGTCCCGGCCCACTGCCATCGTGAAAATGCGAAATGTCAGTTACATTGCGCGAGTACATCGGCGCACAATTCAGGAACCTGAAACAGTATAGATTGCTCGGGTGCGGCCAACCTAATCCAACCCCGAAACATTTAAGTGCCACGCGTTAAAATATTAATGCGTGAGCATTAAGAGTGTCAAAGCGGAAAAAATTGCATGAGTGTGAAGTTTGGGGAGCCGGTCACGTGGTAGAAGCAGACAGGAAGTGGGAGGGGTTAGAAGAGCGTGAATACCTGTGTATACCGGGTGTTTCAGCGAACTACTTTCAAAGTTGTTGAAAGGTTGCTTGTGGCAAATAGCTCGATTCTAGTTCATGAGTTAGTGTACTCGAAGAGGCGGACATTACTTGCACTACAGTGGCTAGAATGGGGAAGTGTGTTGAACGCGCCGGCTCGCGCGTGCCAGTTTGGGAGGAATACGCCAGGTGGCGCTGACACACGCTTACACGAAACAAAAAGGACAATGGAGGTTTACAAGAATGAGAAGAAAGAAATTAGAAGGGAAAATCTGTACGATAACACAAAGGGCAGTGCCTTGCTATTTGAGGCTCGAGCCGGTTGCCTAAGGACCAAAACATATCGTAATAAATATTCGGAACTAGATGAGACATGTGTATGCTACAGTAAAGATCCAGAAACCCCTCAGCACATCCTGATGGAATGCGACGGGATCCACCCAGCGAGAACCGTAGGCAACGTGCAACTCCCAGAAGCGCTTGGGTTTAAAGTGGAAGGAAACATAAACAGATCAGCCGTAGAGATCAGCAAGAGACGATTGGAGTACTGGTGGAAAAAAAGCAGGGAAAAGATGGATACGACCTGATCTCTTAAAATCATAGGCAGCGGTACAAGGTAAATTTTTGAAAAAGAAAAATATTAATGAGAGGTATACAAAAATGCTAGATAAAGAACATGTATAGCATACCTGATTAAATCAAGCAGCCTAGGTGACTATTTGTCGCCGCCCCGTTTCAAAGGGGATGCCAATAAATCATCATCAACGTAGCGGGAGCGCAGCAGGAGCAGCGTGCCAAAGAGATAAGTTTTCTTATTTTATATATTGCTCTGTTTTTTTAGGAGGGTTAGCTTAGCCAAGCAATCTTTACAAATTATTTTCATGCTTTTTCACTCTCTTGGTCTTCTCGCTTAGACAAAAGTAGGTAACGAATAATTGTTTTTTTTTTTTTGTCACATCTACGCCTTGTTAGTACGAGATGATGGTTGGTATTAGGGGGAACCCACGCGTGCGTTGTTCCGAGTGCGAGCGTTCTTACGCGTTGAAATAAACGCGGTTTAAGTCAGCACGCGAAGCGAACGCTGCAGATTTTATCTGTAGGATGTGTGTGCTAGGGTCGCGGCTAGACCGTCTAGAGCAGGAGAAGGATAAGCTAGCTGAGCGGGTTGGAAAGCTAGAAAAGGAACTTGAAAGCGAGCAGAAGCAGAGGAAGGAGGTAGAAGAAAAGCTAGCTAACGCAGAAATGCAGCTGAGGGCCACCATTCCGAAAAGCAACGGTGAACGCATCGAGGCGAGCACCGCGAACGGAGCTGGCTCCGATGCGAGTGCAGAGACAGCCGAACCCGCCACGCCAGGAAGCAGTGGCGGAAACGTCAGTGATGGTCACGAAGGGGATACCAATGACGCGGCCGCGGGAGAAAACAAAGCCATGGGCAAGGATAGGGCATTGTGACCTCGGGGGCAGCTTTCGGCGGTGAGGGGGAAGAAAAGCGTGGAGTTGTCTTTGTTGGGGATTCCAACATGCGTAAAGTAGAACCGGCGATAACAGAGAGGGTAGGTGCAGGCGAACGAGTCCAGGTTAGCGCTCTCCCGCGAAAGCCGATTAGAGAGGTGACAGCGAAGGCCAAGGAACCCATGTGGGACACAATGGAGGAAAGACACCTAGTGGTGATAATGGGCGGAGTGATTGACGTACTGCACGGACGAGGGGCAGGGATCACAAAGCAAATAGCCAAAGGTGTCACCGACCTGCTGAATGTTTCAGAGGAAGTACAAATCGCGGTGTGCACGGTGCCAGAGGTTGAAAGGCAGGGTTATGAAATTGGAAGGGCAGTTCTTGCAGTAAACAGGGAAATTTGGACTCTAGCTAAAGCAATGAATTTTACGGTCATTGACATCAACCGAGAAGTGCACCGAGCAGACCGCGAAGGCGCTTTTGTGCGTGACGGGATAGATTTTAGTGAAAGGGTAGCAATACCGGTCGGACGTCGATTCGCGGTGCGAGCTGTGGCTTTTTTAGGCGGGCCCCAGGCACTCAGGAAGCAGGTTTAAATATTGAACGTAGCGAAAAACCAGTAAAGGGCAGAATTAGACGAGCAGTAGTCAGGAAAAGACGCAGAAAGGATAAGAGTAGAGAAGGTAAAATTTGCTAAATTAACATGCAGGGTGGTCGCAAGCAGGAAAAATGGCTGGAAATTCAAACGCAGCTGAATGATGAAGCGATTAGCGTGTACGCCTTGACCGAAACGCATCTAGGAGATTTGGAGCAGCCGCCTGTTATTCACAATATTGTATGGGAAGGGTGCAACAGAATGACCGGGTCAAGGAAAGGCGGAGGCGTACTAATTAGGCGAGGTCTGAAGTGGCGAAGGGTAAACGAGACATGTAAAGAGCATTTATGGATTAGCGGCACATGGCAAGGTAAAAAGACGTGGCTGAGAGTAGCTTACCTATGGACAGGTAGTGATTGCAGAGAAGAAAATAAGAAATAGATTGATTGCATTAGAAGCGATATTAATGAGTTCAGTAAATCGGGCCAGGTGATGTTAGTGGGAGATATGAACGCACACATGGACGATTTAGATGGATATACTGATTACAACGGCTCTCTAGTTCTGGATCTGTGTGATGAACAGAACCTTATAGTAGTTAACAGGGAGTATAACAACCATATTATCTTCTAAGCGTCTGCCTGGCCTGAACCCATTCTGTAGTTCCCCCAATACATCGTTTTTCTCCACCCACTTCGACAGTTCTAATTTTATGGCTTGCATTGCCATTCTATATATCACCGACGTTACTGTAACTGGCTGAACAGATCCAGCAACAGCAGAGAGGCCAGGGAGATCAAAATTTAGCATGGAAAGCTTTTATTGGAAAAAGGCAGCAGAAAATGTCCCTAACAACACGGCAGCAGGACCCGATGAAATCCCAATACAGCTAATCAAAAACCTCGGTCGAAAAAGCAAGGCACTGCTGACTAATGCCATAGAGCAAGTGATTATAACAAAGAAAATTCCCGTTGGATGGCCTGAAAGCAAGATGAATCTCATCTACAAAGGCAAAGGAGATAAGGATAAGACGAACTCTTACAGGCCAGTTACAGTAACGTCGGTGATATATAGAATGGCAATGCAAGCCATAAAATTAGAACTGTCGAAGTGGGTGGAGAAAAACGATGTATTGGGGGAACTACAGAATGGGTTCAGGCCAGGCAGACGCTTAGAGGATAATATGGTTGTACTAACTCAGTGCATAGAGGTTCCAGTAGCTCCGAAAATACCTTTATGGATAGCATTTCTAGATATTAAAGGAGCTTATGACAATGTAGACAGGGAATTGTTGTGGGATATTCTTAATACGAAGGCATAGATGATGATTTCGTGGAGCCGCTGAGGGAGATATATAGAGACAACCAAGTACAAGTGGTATGGGAAGGTCGAAAAGGTAATGAAATGGTGGGAATTCACCAAGGATTGAAGCAAGGATGCCCTCTGTCACCATTGTTGTTCACGCTTTACGTCAAGGGTATAGAAAGGCGACTGGAAAACATTGAATTAGGTTTTGATTTATATTACATGCGTAATGGACAAATGGTGCAACAGAAGGTCCATGGACTGATGTACGCAGACGACATTGTGCTACTAGCGGACAATAAAAAAAGATTTACAGATACTTGCGAATATCTGTGGGAATGCAGCAACAAATCTAGGTCTTAAGTTTAGCACAGAGAAATCAGGAATTATGATCTTTAATGAAGAGACGAGTAACTTCGTGGTGTCAATTAAACAGCAAGTAATACCCATAGTGAAACAATATAAGTACCTCGGCGTACACATAAACGAAGGAAAGAATTACTCAAGCAATCACCAAGGTAATCTGAAAATAAAGGGGAAGCGGAATGCAGCAATAATGAAACACAGAGCACTGTGGGGCCACAATAAGTATGAGGTGGTGCGTGGAATCTGGAAAGGAGTAATGGTGCCAGCGCTAACATTCGCAAATGCCATTCTATGCTTAAAATCGGATATCTTGTCGGGTTTGGAAGTTAACCAAAGATCAGTAGGCCGGTTGGCTTTGGGAGCCCACGGTAATACCACAAATGAGGCAGTTCAGGGTGACATGGGTTGGGCCTGTTTTGAAGTCAGAGAAGCACAGAGCAAAATTAGTTTTGAACAGAGGCTCAGGAACATGGATGAAAATAAATGGGCGGCTAAAGTGCACAAGTTTCTCTACATGAAAAGCATGGACACAGAATGGAGGAAGAGGTCAAGGAAGTTGGCAACCACGTACAGGATAATCGAAGCCGTAAATAGACAACCAGGAGTCATCAGAAAGAAAGTGAGAGAAATAGAGACCGTGGATTGGATGCAAAGATTGTAAACAAAAAGGACAATGGAGATTTACAAGAATTAGAAGAAAGAAATAAGAAGGGAAAATCTGTATGATAACACAAAGGGCAGTGCCTTGCTATTTGAGGCTCGAGCCGGTTGCCTAAGGACCAAAACATCCCGGAGCAAATATTCGGAACTAGATGAGGCATGTGTATGCTGCAGTAAAGATCCAGAGACAACTCAGCACATCGTAATGGAATGCGACAGGATCCACCCAGTGAGAACCGTAGGTAACGTGCGACTCCCAGAAGCGCTTGGGTTTAAAGTGGAAGGAAACATCAACAGATCACCCGTAGAGATAAGCAAGACACGATTAGAGTACTGATGGAAAAAAAGCAGGGAAAAGATGGATACCACCTGATCTTTTAAAATCATAGGTAGCGGTACAAGGTAAATTTTTGAAAAAGAAAAAGAATAATGAGAGGTATACAAGAATGCTAGATAAAGAACATGTATAGCATACCTGATTAAATCAAGCAGGCTAGGTGACTATTTGTCGCCGCCCCGTTTCAAAGGGGATGCCAATAAATCATCGTCATCATCATCATCACGTCGGCCGCGACGGCGGCTAGCCGCCGCAGTGCAAGCGCACTGCGTGGAATGCGATCGTCCGCGAGCGCAGCCGAATATGCAATAACAAAAAAAAGAAAGCTTTGTAATATATATTCTCGCTCGTGCATGGCGGCAAATGGCGATAGAGTGGCTATGCTAGCCCTTTCGTAATTGAAAGGCGCCAAGGTAACAATCCGGTTGAGCACGCGTCGATGGTAGAATGTAGCTTGCTTTAGACGATTTACTCCGGCTGGCACCTTATCTAACGT
The DNA here is from genome assembly GCF_013339745.2 of Dermacentor silvarum. NCBI lineage: Eukaryota > Metazoa > Arthropoda > Arachnida > Ixodida > Ixodidae > Dermacentor > Dermacentor silvarum. The sequence continues at coordinate 28,514,399 of NC_051157.2, forward strand.
AAAGCAAGAAAATTCCCAGTGGTAACTCGGAAGCAAACATTTTATTTTTTGACGCACTGTTTACGCAAACAACTAATTTTTGAAGAGTGGCTCACAATCCGTTTAAAACAAACCATTGTCCGTCATCGATTATTTTTTGCTACGCGACGCACCTGAGCTGATGCTTTTTTTTTTTTTTTCACGAGAAAAAAAAACCCTTTTTAATTGTTGACAAACTGTTGAAACAGAACGTTGTCAGCCTTATGTTATTCTCTTCTAAGTGACGCGACTGAGCTTCAGGTGCTTCTTTTCACGGGAAGACTCTCTCTTTGTTGAGTGCCTTCGTGTAGAAGGGAAAACGGATGACCAAAAATAATTTTGTGACTTGGTTGGTAAGGCTGGGGCCATGCGGCGCACAGCCCAATATGACTTCGTTTTTGTGCAGACAGTAGACAAGCTCTTCCAAGCTGTCACTGTGCAGCTCGTTGTAACTGAACCACATCGAAAACAGTGGTTTCAAGGGCGTCTATATACAAATGAGAAGAGTTTCTCCGAAGGGTGAATGAGGCCCCCATTGACGCAGAACTTGGCGAACATCGCCACCTGTTCGATGGATTTGCCGGTGGCAACAAGGAGCTCGTCAAAACATTTCTTGCACACAGACTACCGGGTATTTACCCTGTCATGCAGAAGACTAGCCGCGAGTCGCTCATCTATTCACGGTAATCATGGTTGGGTAGGATTGCGGATTCATAACGACAGACTGGTGGGCTAGTTGGTATGACATTATTTACACAGTAGCGCAGAAGCACACGGACGGCGAAAGAAACAGACGGGACACAGCGCTAAGAACTGAGTGTTTGTCGCGTTAGGCGCCTGTGTCAGTTGAACTTGCTAGGTATATTTGTTTGTGTGTCTTCCTTGCACATTCCTTTTGTGTGGTGATATATATATATATATATATATATATATATATATATGCTGTCGTCAAGTACTAAGCACTCAGTTGTTAGCGCTGTGTTCCATCTGTTGCTTTCACCGTCCGTGTGCTTCTGCGCCATATATTGCGTAAATAAAGCACAGACTTCTTTATGATGTGAGAAGCTACTTCAACCTTCCCACTATCCAGCAGTGCGTCCTGTTCATGGTCTGTATCTTCAATGCTGATGAGAAGTGTCAGATCGCCCCCTTCACAGTTGCCACTGCTGGGAGCTTTGACCAAATCGTAGAAATTAAGACAGTTCACGGTGAGCAAAAATTGGGCAGCAGTACGATAGTAGCATCCAGACACGAAACAACGTTTTCGCACCATTAGTGCACATATAGACTGGCTGCAGCACAAAAAGAAACGAACGTAACTTTCCACAGGTCAGGGCGGGCGGTGTCACTGAAGCAGCAGAGCCGGCGCGACTTGCATCGGGCGACGTGTCAACGACAGCGCGCGCCCCCTCGCGGTTCCCTGCCGGCGGCTTCAATGAGCCCCGTAGGCGCTGCCTGCCGCTCGGCACACTTCCCCATTCTAGCCACTGTACTTGCACAAGAAGTTGAAATGCATAATCGACTAATTCAAAAAATTCGCTAATTTAGTTTTTTAACTAATTACCTTATGGCCCATATTGCAATTTACAAATTCTAGCCGTTGAGTTCGCAAGGCGGATCCAAATGGAACGAATTCTCAGGATGACACCAGTTTCGAGATGTTGTTACGGTGGAGGGAAAGAACAAGGTGACACGAACTAGAGGAAGACGAAGACTGGCCGCTGGGAGTACGCCGTATAAATCAGTTGTAAATATACATTGTTCTACACTCGTGGGCCTCCTTTTTGGTGGAGGTGCGGTGGAGGGCTTTTTGGTCCTGCAACATTTTGGTGGAGCTGCGGGGTAACTCGTTGCTTCTCGTGCCGCTTTCGCATTGACTATATACCGTCCTACCTTAAAGACATTGGTAGAACAAGCATTCAGGGGCGTTGGTTTAATATCCAACGTGACGCACATAGTGGCGGCGAATGGCTGTAGGGAACGGCTTATGGCAATGGTTGTTTAGGGCTATTCACAGTGGAAGGTTGCGAATCAGCTTCCGGAGCGTTCATTTGCCAAAGTGCGCAGAACAATCCATGGTCCCCTCGCAGGCGTTGATACCATCCCATACTGGCTTAGTTCCATGGTTCCCTGAAAGAACAAAAAAAAAAACACAAAGAAAATAACGTTTACGCCGAATAGGTTTTTAACCTCGTCTTATGAACGACCGCTTCCGGAAAACGCAATTTGCTTCCGTAAGTAGCGGTCACCAGTGATACATTGCGTCACCTTTATGATTAAATAATTAGTAAACTGTCATTCATCAAAGCCGCTTACCATAGCCTGTCTTTTTTTTTTCAATCTTGACATTTTATGTAGACTTACTTAATTGCGCGTGTGACTGCTTTTTTTTTTAGATTCTTAAAGGTACTATGCTCCTGCAAACTAATATTTCTCGCTCTACGCGGTAGCTTAGAAGATGTAACATGTAGCATAACGCTATACATTACTACTGACCGAATGAGTGACTTCTTCTACGTCACTGAGCCACATACCAGTTACTACTCATGAGAGGCACGATTGATTGCCTTTATTACCTTAAGGCAACACGTTGGCAGGGCACCTGATTTCTAAAAAGTAATAGTGAGGTGTGTGTTGGAGAGGGTGGCGCCATATATGACCCCAGCTTCTCCTTCTCGCATAGCCAAACAACATATATCAAAGTTAGGCCGGTATAGAAAATATACAAATGAAACACAACGCTAAAGCACAAATTAATTATGATAATCAAAGAAAACGCGAGTGTTATTTGATTGCACACACATTGGAATGCTGCAGGGAATCAAACCGGTGACGTCATAGTCATCAGGAGCCTTCTTCAAGATTGCACCAATCAGCTTCAGTATTGTAGTAGAACTACGCTCCATACATACACTTACAACGGCACGAGGTGCAGCAACCGATCGCTTAGACGAAGTGACACTGCTAAAGCACATTCCTCTGTTACGCTGCCTCTTTGCCGGATATACGTCGACATTCCAGATTTCCTAGGCTGCGGAAATTAAATTACTTACTACGGTATAAAATAGTCGTAATTACGACATTTTTTGAGTCTCTGTTTAGCTATAGCTCTGCGTGTTTAGCTACACCTCCTTTAGCTACACATGCAGAACAACCCAATTATTATATGCTTAAACAAATCCAGTTAGTAGATTACAACTCCGAAGTCTGTTTCATGTGTCTGCTCTGTCTCCCTTTTGCGTAGACCTTGCTCAGTGACACAGTAAAGCAGACTCGGCCGCTGCAGTGATCGACGAGACCCAAAGCGAGGTTTGCTGAGCTTTCGGTCGAGAACTACAAACGCACAGTTTCGCGTGATACCACCACTGGCCCAACAGGCATAACATTAAGCTGCGAGGTTAATAGACCCATTATTTGTAGTGCAATGAAATCACCCTCACCTTCTGAGAGGGGCCCAATTCCATCCGGTACTTCTGGACCATCCTGGCCACGGTGTACCTTAATTTCAGCAATGCCAGCCTCATTCCAACGCAGTTTCGAGGACCGGCTCCAAATGGGATGTGTGCTGCTTTCGTAAATGAGGTCTCATTTCCTGGTGAAAACCTGTGTTGCAGAAACAAGGACATGGTAAAGCAGTAATTAAAATTACAAACGTTCAACGTGCTTCAGTTACATCTCTGTTTTTTTTTCTTTTGCTGTGTTTTTTTTTTTGTGCACCATGGATGAATGTGTATGTAGGATATGTTGGCATCATGGGTGAAACCAGTTACTAGTTTCTGTTTATACTTTACCCTCACCTGTCGGGATTGAACTCCAAGGGGTTCGAGAAATATCGTGGGTCCGTTAGTATCTGATACTGCGCTGCCATAAAGCTTGTGCCGGCCTTGAATTTGATGCCGTTGTATTCGAAGTCTTCTTTGGCCTGCCGCGTCACAAACCTGCAAATGAAGATTAGGCACATCTGAGGCAGAGGAGCATCATATCGTACTCTTTCCCAGCAAGCATGCATAAGCTACCGGCTAAAGCTTTCACTCTGAGTTAATTTCTGACAAATGCACATTGTACAAGTCGCATTAGGAACGCCAAGAAAAAGCTGCTACTTGAGCAGCTTAACTGGTCTCGCCTCCGCGGCCACTCAGCAGCAGGCCAAAAGACAGTGCAAACTTGTGTTCAAAATGCACTACACAAATTATAGAAATTCCCTATGCAATGCAAGCAATAAATAAGACATCAATGAAACCATCTCCCTTTAGTTATCGTAGCCATTACCGATAACCAACTTTCTCGTGAAGTATCGCCTAATATTGTACGTGGGTTGTTTATTAAAGGCAGAATACCTCTAAAATCTTTATTTATGAAAGTATTCATTGACACCTTTGTTCTTTTCTAATGGTCCCAAGTAAGTGAAATGCACGCGTACCACCGTTTATACCAAGCCTAGATAACATGAGTCAAGCCATCTTTTGTCATCTCCTTAAGAATCTCCTCCAGTGTATTAGCTACGCCTTGTTCTATGTCTTGTTCGATGCCAAAGCAATGCCTTTCTTCTTTTTTTTAACACGAAAGTGTTTTATCCCTGGTTTCACGACTTGATTTCCGGCAACGAATATAACGTCCGTCAACTGGGAGCGGTGAAGCGAAGTACTGCATCGTGACACTAACGAGCGCCGACAGGGAGCGCTTCGGTAGTCACAGCGCAGCGGAGACTCCAGCGCAGTGTAGCCATACAATAAAGAACCAAGTGTAAACGGCTTCGTGACGTTGTAAACTCGCCATTTTCAACGAAGTACTGTGTAGTAAATAATAAAATAAACATTATTAAAAGTGTCCGACGGCAGGATTCAAACCCAGGACCTCTAGCACAGAAGCCCGACATTGAAGCCATTACGCCACGGTCGCATGCACTGACACGTGGCTTAATTAGAACGCCCTTATCAATTTCTAGCGGGCAAGTCAGCGCGTTTCAACTCCGTTCGCCAACAGGACGCCACGCGCCAAGCAAACATGCAACACGGTCACCGTCCCACAACTCGTGCGCCTTTCGCTGGAGCGGACCGTGAGTTCATGAAGTAAGCATGCAACAGCTTCTGTGAAGACACGTTTCACTTTCGTGTTCTACCGATTCTTATGAAAGAGGGATCAACCTTTTTTTTTTTTTTTTGCCGTTCCTCGAAACATCGCAACGATACCGTTACCTTTCCCATAGTCCAGATGCGGCACACTCCGATGCACCTCACAGTAAGGGACATTGCTTCGACTTGGAAAAAGGTGTAGTTAAGACATTGAGGGCGGTTTTTATGCAGGTGTCAAAAGATGGCTTCCCTCATTCTCTAGGCTTGGTAGGAACGCTGGGACGCGTGTATTTGACTTACTGAGGATAATATAAAAATAGGTAAAAGTTCCGGTGATTAATTATGATAAATAAAGATTTCAAAGCATGAGCCTGAGATTTTATTGAAGAAACCTCGTATATAGTCACGACAATATTTAAACTCTTCATATTACCGCAACTCACTGCACATCTTTGTTTTGCTATTGCTTTGTAATTACTCCCCTTTGATGCCATATAGGCCTGAGCGCATAATAAACAAATAAATAAATAAACAAATCAGTTGCAAGAAATTTGAAAAATCGGAAAGCAAAGAAAATCTTCTGATGCCACATTTGTAATATATTCAATTAAACAATTGCAGCAGTACGCATGTTATAAAGATCTTTTTGTAGAGGCCGGGTAAATAATCATATTTGAGCTGGTATTTAGTAAACACACTGGCGAGAGAGTTCGCGAAGGTTTGAAAGCCTTAATTAGTGATTAATGATTGTAGATCCATAGACAAAAATACAGGACACTAAAGGAAGGGACACAGCCAGGTTGGCTACCAAAGTAACACTCGTTCTTTCAACATTGTGAAGTTACATTCACGGTGTAATGATATCTTGAATAAGGTAAGCATGGGGCACCTACACTACACGTACAGCCAAAAATGTGCAATTAATTTCGCAATAAGGAATATCGTGGCTCATCTAACTGCTGTAAACTATTTCTCGTACAAGCCAGATTAAGTTTACGCAGCCAGGCAAAGTTGGAGATTTAGCCACGCTGTACTTATATTGAAGATGGTCGGTTGATGGATAACGACCAGCAGAAACAGACCAACGATGTGCTCCTCCATAATAATGTGCACGTAAATGAAAAAAAAAAAAATACGGACTCAGTGATTACGCGGCACCTGTAACTGGTGTTAGATTTGTAGGTAGTGCAATCTATGGGCGAGAAATTCCTGGGAGCGTAACTTCGCTGTAATAATAAAACGCTTGCTCTAGGTAGACTGTATAGACTGCATGCACTCAATCCCCTGATTCAATGAGCCTAGTGCAGTGCCACCAAGGTCTTTCCATCGAAGTAACGATTGTGTTGTGGTCACATGCTGGCTCTTCAGCTCAAGGGGTTTAATCACAAGTGGCCTAGTAATTAGTCTATAGATTACAATCACGCAGACGTATTAAAACCAAAGCTACTGTTATACATCGGCAATTTCTTCTGCTGCAAGAAACTTTTTTCAGTCACTCATTCGGCTGATGGCAGCCGCCCATGATTCTACAGCAGAACGCAATACCACGAATCTTCGAGGGAGATATCACGGCGAAGTGCTTTTAAAACAAACTGTAGACAGTTTACAGACAAACTGTAGACAAGTTAACTAGATAAAAGCTCTGTTACGTCCCTGCTCAGTAGGAATAAGCACGCCGTTTTGTCATGCCTAGCTGGTCGTTAGTTGTTCTGCTATTGTGGAACAGAAAGTGTACTCACGTTAGCCCTGGAGGATAAAGGCGTAGTGATTCATCCACTACTTTCTCCAAGTATTTCAGCTTCTTCATGACTGTTTCATAGTCCAAGGAACCCTAAGAAAATAAATTTATAAGTCGTTTTCTTAAGCATTCCAGTATTCACAGCCAGGAGACGCACAATTTTTTCGTTGAAGATCATGTAGTGTTGGACCTAAATAATCAATATCCTGATCTTTGCACTGAGTAACATGGAGTTATTGAGAAATACTCAATACTCCACTGATGAGTTGCTTCGAATGGCCACCTCAATTTCTTGCGCTTGTGTAGAAAATAGAAAAAAAATCAAATGAATTTTTTTAAAGAGAAGCTTTCTTTTCCTCCCCCTAAATTTTGCGCAGAAAGTGTTTTGAGAATGCGGCACTAAGCCGGCGAACGGTGAACTATCGTTTTGAAAGATCTGCTTGTCACTTGTGTGCGGGATTTTCAATTCAAGGAAGGGCCAATGTAACATAAGTATTAATATTTTGTATTTTTAATCATACCATAGCGTTTTGCTACCACGCGCTTAAATCTGTATTAATATATGTCGCAACTCGCATTCTAATAGAAAAAGCCTCAATGTCACGTCGTTCACATGCGTTTGTCCTGCCGCCTCATCAGCTGCAACATACCTGGAGATATTGCAATGATCAGGTATCGATTGGAACAAATTTTGTAGACTAAAGCCGGCTTCTCTGAATCGCTGTTGACATTATGAAGTGGTAATAGTGCCTGGGAATCGCAAAGTATAACTCCGTTTTTTTTTTCTTTTTTACTGAATTTATCTTCCGCGTTACAAATGCAAAAAGTTCTGCTGCAGTTGATGTAGCGCGAAGCAGCCTAAATGTCGGTATTTTATTGTAATCTAGAATTACAAACGCGGGCGTAGAGGAGACATCTTTTCAAGAACGATCTGTAAATGCTCTTGAATGTAACGCAGACATCTGAACTATAACGGGTACAACGAATAGTTGTGCTGCAAACGTAAACATATTTCTTTTGCTTATTATTCCTTCAAGTGGAAGCTCTAAAATTGCTGTTTTAGTTATATATCAATGAGCTCCTTTATCACCCTATTAATGAAAATCCTATCTTTCTCATTGGGCGCAAGAGCTAGTGGATGTCCTTTGTGTCGCACGAAAACACGAAAGTGTCGACAAGTTCCAATCGTTCTCTTGACTGGAAATGGAGGGTCACGTCCCTCTAATTATTAAGGAACTCGAGATCGCCCAAGGAACGCCTCGGCATTCTCGAAAGCTTCTAGCTATGAAACGTTCAAGTCATTCCTCAGATGAGCAGGAGAGGTCATTTGCACCTGGGGAAGAATACGGTGCATTTTGCTACATAAGTGCGTTATCTACCTTTCGCAGGAATGAAATTGATCCACCCCATCTCACGCCCGCAACGAATCAAAGAATAGTTATGGCTGAGTTCACTTGTTCTTCAAGTGCTCTAAGGTGGTAAATCCAAGACAGTCCCTATGTACTGTACGACACCAAGAAATATGTGCTGCTTTACTGTGCCCAAAGGTTGTCCCTCAAGGCACAGCTGAAAGTCCCTATGGTTTACCGTGAGGTCCTGCGAATTCATCAGTTGATACCATACTAAGATGAGAACACAATTTCGCACGAACCACTCACCAGGTGACGCATCGGAAGCCTCCATTACTCATGTCACGTAAAGAACATCTGTCCTAAATTCGCTAACATGCAATAATAACCCTTCATGTATAGCAAAATGTGCACGTACGTGCTTTCCCTGTGTAGGCGTGTGTTTCTGTGTTATATAGACCCTTTCACTGTTTACAAACATAGGCCCTGCACGGCTTCCGGTTTTGCCCTCTGACGTAGCTGCGAAGTGTAACTGGCAAAGAAGCAACCATGCGTTAAAACATAGCAGACTGATAAGGCACGTGACCGGAAGTTTCTTGGGGGCGGCGCGCTCGCTGCTGTTATCGCGAGCATGAAACCGTCTATAGACTATCGTTAATTTTTCACCCTTTATACGAATCCAGGCCCAGACGTCGTCATCATTTGTCTTGATGCTACAAAAACACAGTATTTTTCATCGATATTTATATAATCAATATCATCCGAGCCCCTGAACTTTAAAGAGATCGAAAATAGCTGTCTACTTCTCTTCTGAGAAGGGGCGTCACTTACGTTGGTACCAACCACGTCGAAGACTTCTCGTCGAAGCTTTTCTTGTACTTCCGGATGCTTAGCGAGGGTGTAGAATATGTAGCTTAGAGCTGTTGCAGTAGTTTCAAACCTGCGTTTGTTCAAGTAATCGGTGCGTTAGGTACGTTATTCACACATAACGTACCGGCGTTGAAATCCAAACAAGAAAGAGATACACCGGAAGATGAGGACAGTGGGATCAATACTAGTTGAACTAGGGATGTCTGAGGCACCACTGTTTTGACAAGAGGACTTGTCTTCGTCATGTCATTGCTTTCTTTGACAATTGCTTACTTTGACAGCGTTTAAATAGCTCACTCTCACCCACTCCCGGAATGAGGGGGTTCGTAAATGAGTGTAAGGGAAGTCGATTTGTTCAAAAAAAAGCGAGAAGGCGGTTAGTTGTAACAGCAAGCGGACCGGGGTAGGGGTCATTGTGCCAGTTCTTCCAAGAAGTAGAAGGTGAAAAAAGAAGGGAAACGGATCTTCATGTACAATATTTACCTTCACGGAACTTTGCACTTCAGACACTTCTTAATACAGTGATTTTTGTTTAACCAACGCTGACATCAGCACACGGGACATCAACATTTTCCCTTTTCCCCTTATGCAGTGCAGGGATATCCAACCAGGTTCAGTTCCGGTTAACCTCCCTGCCTTTTATTTATTCTTCTCTTTCTCTCTTTACCCACCGCCCTTTTCTATTTTATAATTTCCTCATTTTCCTGTGGTCGCTCGTTTTTCAACTCTCCAAACTTTCTCTTTTCGTTCGTCAAGTTTTTGTTAACTCTAAGCCCACCAGATTGACAACGCCGACTTGCACGTAAAAAGTTTTTCCGGGTGTTTTTTTTTTTTCGCCCCTACTTCATAGATGATCCGGCAGGAGCCCCCACCCCTGCCACCTCCCTATCACAATTTTCCCCATTTTTTTACCATCTAGACTTTCCCAGCCCATCGAAACGTAAACCTTGTTATATTCCCGTTTTGGGAGTGGGTGAGTCAGCTATATAAGAGCTGTCACGGAATGCATTTGTTGTCCTGATGAAGACAAAATCCCCTTGTTGAAACATTTGCACCTCAGACATTCCTTCTTCGACCAGTGTCGATACCGGCGTTGAACACGCGCCAATTAGAATCCGGTCCTAGCATTCGTTGTGGCATTTCGTGGTTTATCTAAATTTAAGATACAGCTGTACCCTAACATACCACATTTCAGCTATCTATTCAAGTTCTTAAAACATACAAGGTAGCCTAAAGATGCAGTTTCCGAACTCCTTAATTATGTGGCAATTAACGTGCTTTTGGTTCTTACCCGGCAATGAAAAGTACTGTAGCAGTGGTTATGACTTCTTCATTGGTTAGAGCTCTGCTCCTAATGCTTCCTGGAAGACAGCAAGAAAAAAAGTTTCACATGTAATATTTTTGAAGCGTAAATATGTAAGCAGAAGAAGCGGCAAGAACATTTGTTAGTTGCAGTCATATGAGGAAAGGAGAAAATGAAATCAGGTAAAGCACAGAGGAAATGATGTGTTGAAATGAAATGTAAAAATCATAGAGAAAGGGGAAATGAAAGTAGGCGAAGCGACAACTAGTCATACGTGATTAACACTGTTGCTCAAAGCGACGGAGGGACAGGAGTTGGGCGAGAAAAACAACACACGTCACCTGAGCGCAATCGCAATCGTAGGTGGGAGCCCTACCCACATCCTTCGCATTATGCTTGCGGTACATGACTAATTAAGTTACCGCGGCGGCCATCCCTCTGTCCACTTGGTTTGATGTGTGCGGACAATGTTAGTTCTGGGAGCGTTAGCCAGTGCCGCTCGTGGCCATGGCAGCGTAGGTTGAACATTCCTTTAGCCACAGACGTCGCATTGTACACCCGTGAGCAAAGGTATACGGACCAGGGATTGAGCGATAAAGGCGATTTTTTTCAACTGCCTGCGAGTGCAACTTGAAATTGAGGACTGCAGTCCAAACTTGGCATTGCAATCTTTCCAGCGTACTCGTGAATTTCAGTTCACGCATGTCCATTACGAAGAAATTCAAACTTTTCGGCTACCTTGTGGTCCGTACACTCTTGCTCACGGGTGTACGTTAGCTCAGGAGCAGGCCACTTGTCAGTAAATCCTGGTATGCTACCTCTTGGCATCAAGGCTGCCAAGGCCTTTTTTTATGCTACAGTCATAAGTAAGGGGATTCAAGGGGCTCAATTTTCAATGAGAATTGCATTCTTGGCATTGTCCGATCGGTATTTTATTCTCAGGTGTCTAGCTATACCACCAAAAATGTGGGCCGATCGCGAAGATAGTGGAGCCTAAACGTGTGGGCCGTTCGTGTAACTGGGCATGTGGCGTGCTCTACAATGAAACCCTTTGACGCTAACTTGGCCCACTGCGTCGGTGCTACTGCGTCTCAGTGGACGTCACTGTGGCGCAGCCAGAATGCGCTGCGTGTCCAGAAGGCAGCGAGACAGAGCTGCCCGGCGTCGGTACACGCCTCATACATGACGCATTTCGGCTGTTCAAGTTTTTCGGTGGTCATCGTAGATAAGTTCTGCACGATTTTTTTTAGTTACAGACATGCAAAGAAAACAGACAAGCCGGAGAAAGCATAGAAGAAATCATTTGTTATGACTAAATGGAATGTGGAAACATAATGGGAAATGAAAGTGGGCGACGTTGTGGACATAAGAAGATATTGTAGCGCTCTTCTGTAAGTAGCCTTCCTCTAATTGATAGCACTTTAGTTTCAGCGGCTATGGTGTTGGGCTGCTAAGCACGAGGTCGCGGGATCAAATCGACGGCCACGGCGGCCGCATTTCGATGGGAGCGAAATGCGAAAACACCCGTGCACTTAGATTTAGGTGCACGTTAAAGAAACCCAGGTCGTCCAAATTATTCCCGAGTCCTCTACTACGGCGTGCCTCATAATCAGATCGTGGTTTTTGCACCTGAAACCCCCGAATTCATGTCTTTGCCTCGGATTTTCTCTTTCCACCGGAAAGTTGTTAGCTAGAGATTTTAATGTGAAGTACTATCAGCATAATACCAAAATAAGTGCGTCTGTCCACTGGGGAGGATGTCTCATGATGTTGGTGCAAGATAGAGCGTGTTTCATATTGTTTCCTTCGACGTTGGAGTGGCTACGTACCCGGCGAAGAATGACTTGCGGATTACTTGTCGTATATACAAGTACCGTTTTGTGAACGGTTAATTTTTCTCGATTTGTTGCTTTGGGAAAGCATCATACACATATTAACTTCTTTAGGAATAAAGTGTGCAGTTTTTTAAATAGGCGCTTACTCGTCGTGGTGACATAGCTTTGGTGTTGCGCTTCTAAGCCCTAGGGCATGGGCTCGAATCCTGGCCGCGGCGGCCGCATTTCCATGGTGGCGAGGTGCTGAAACCCCCGTGTACCGTTAAGAACCCTAGCTAGGCGGTCAAAATTACTTAGGAGTCTCCCACTACGGCGTGCCTCACAATAATATTGTAGCTTTGGCACGTAAAACTTGAGAACTTCATTGAATTTTTGAAATAGGCGCTAGATTTTCTGCAATTGGAATAATATTGAGAGCACATTGCAAAAATTTCAAAGTGACGCTGGATTCTGTCAGGTTTCTTCCAGCAGTCAAATAAAGTATAAATAAAGTGCCTTTCGTTTGGAAACGGATCAATATTTATCACTGATACTTTGCAAACATGCGCAGGAGACTGCACAAACGCTTACAATAAATTGTTAAAAGTGTATTTCTATATTTATAATTGGCAATTATAGAGCATTATGGGGTTGCGCGATTAACTACGACGGCGCACAGAGGTAGTTAGGTGTAAAACACGAGGGCGGCTGAGCAAATATGCTTCAAGGAGATTTTCTTAAATGCTTCATGTGTTATTTCGTTCATTTCCTCGTGACAACTTTACCAATTTTAGTATAAACAGATTTCTCCTAATACCATCCAAATCTTGGCCAACATCCCCCCCCCCCCCCAGTGGGTGTGCGCCATCAAAGAAGGCATACCATACCACACCATACCATACCATACCATAAACGAGGGCGATGAAAACGTTGCACAGGAACCGAAAATGCCCTCTTTACGGGGAAATGCTCTAAGACTACAAGGTTAGGGCGCCGAGTCCTTCAATATCTCAAAAAATTCGTTGCTGGAATACGGGTTAGAAATCTGTTGGCTTGTGTTCTAAATTTTTCTCTACCATAGTTTGGGGTGGACTGAATAAGTATGTTTTATTTCTTGCTACTGTAAATTTGCGGTTCTCGTTAATAGCATGGTTATTGTTGTTCCTTTCCTGAAACCTACTATTAATAAAGTTATACGTAACGTAATGGTTCTGGTTAGTGCTGTGTGGTCTTCAGTGAGGAATATTAGTCGTCACTTTTAACATTGCTTTGGTAAGTGACTAAGTGCATTTCCATGCACCATCCTCATCTACATCATCTGCCTATTTTTATGTCCACTGCAAGACGAAGGCCTCTCCCTGCGATCTCCAAATACCCCTGTCTTGCGCTAGCTTATTCCAACTTGCGCCTGCAAGTTTCCTAACTTTATCACTCAACCTAGTTTTCTGCCGTCCTCGATTGCACTTTCCTTCTCTTGTTACCCATTCTGTAACTGATGGTCCACCGGTTATGAATCCTACGCATTACATGGCCTGCCAAGCTCCATTTTTTTTATCTTAATCTCAATTAGAATATCGACTATCCCCATTTGCTCTCTGACACACACCGCTCTCTTCCTGTCTCTTAACGTTAGGCCTAACATATTTCTTTCCATCGCTCTTTGTTCCGTCCTTGTTCTCGAGCTTCTTTGTTAACGTCCAAGTTTCTGCCCCAAATGTTTGCACCGGCACAATGCAATCATTGTACACTTTTCTTTTCAACGACAGTGCTAAAAGAAAAGCGTCCATAGTCCTTGCGCCATAGCCGTCTTCAATTACGTGTTCCAGTAATGTCATTCGGAGAATCGCTAAAGTCGAGCTGACTATTCTCGTTCTGCCAGTATTTACGCTGTGCGGTTGAGGGAAGTTGTATTATCCACCACTTACACACAGCATCTTGTTTGCGACTTCTAACTTGAAGCAAACATTTTCGTCTATTTGTACTCTATTCTATTATTTTACTATTATAGCCGCATTCTTGGTATATTCAGTTACTCGCTTTGCTTGGCACGTGCCACATAAACGCTGGGCAAGCATGCGCGAACATGTGCCGCGTATAAGCCCCCGGGCTGAGTACAACGCCCAGCCTGCCGCTCATGCAGCCCGCGCGCCACAGGTGGGGTAGAAAACCGGCAAATCTTTGCCAATCCTCTCCTTCTCCTACGGCGCACGTGATATGAGCGCCACGAGGCACAGTCGTATACGGCGCACATGTCCTCCGCATGCTTGTCCGGTGCTTATGTGGCACGTTGCCTGCAACTGCAAAAAAAAAAAAAAATGGAACAACTGTCACAACGAAATGAATCTGAAAGGTTACCAGTTGAAGCTTTGTTATCGCCACGCTCCTCTTCAGCCTCGATGTACTCCGCGTCGAGGAGATTTTGCAGGATGTCAGGTTTTCGCGCCTGCAGCAGGATACAAACATAAAATATGTCATTTCCGACAAGGCAAACCGATCAGGATCACTGTCTTCGCTTGGCGAGCTTGATTCGGACATTTTGGTCAAAGCCGCAGTATAAGCCTTTCTTGAAGATTACCGTTGCGGAGTTCATACTTTTTCCGTTGTATTATGGAGTAATTGGCTCTGATAATCTGATAACTCACCAGTCATAGGTAATCATGTTCGAACTTTTCGTTGAAGTCATGATTTGTTTTTGTTGATAGAAGCTTAATATGCCGACATAGCATTATTTTCAAATTCAGAAATGGCCAAACAGGCTGCGCTCGGCATACTGTATACCAACGTTAAATTGAGCAACGTTTCCAATGGTGTATTTGTCAACAGTTTAAAATGATGTGCAACAGTGTACGTGTATGCAACATTATTACTTCAACCTCCAGTTCGCGTTTCTTATTCACGGATGCAAGAAATTACACTCACCGAGGGGTCACTTTTTCTCAGCTGAATGACCTTGGCTGTTTGTTCATTAAAGTTCTCAAATGTATATTCGCCAAGGAGAAGCGTAACCCAGTAGAACGGCTTCATGAGTGGACCGAACGCTGTCGTGCACTCTAAAAGAGAAAAAATGGGGTAAGGAAACTACACGTCGGAGAAGGGTCAGGCCTATTCAAGTTCCTCAGTGCAAAATTTATATTGTGTCATTGATATAGTGCATCGTATCTACGTCGACGCGCAGTCAGTGAGATTTTCTCTGCATGTTGCCACAGCATGATACACCTCGATATTCGACTATGCCTGTCTTCAGAGATAATAGCTACCTCCCATCCATTCATGGGAACGAAGGTTTGCCCGCTAATTTGCCATTAGCCTGCGAGAAGCCGGGAAAGATCTGCCAACTGACGTAGAAATTACCACAGAAAAGCAGGCTAGTTCGTGCGTCGTCTAAGAATGCATAGTGGATTCAAGGCACACAGAAAGAAGAGGAAGAGTAGGCATAACCAGTGCTGGTTTTGTCTACTCTTCCTGTCGCTTGTGCCATCACACCAAATCCGCCGTGTATTCTGAAAGAACCCTGATTATTCTTTCAAGGAGGAACTCCTTTTCGTCTCACCCTCGCAGGATGCAAATGCAACTTGACCAACTTGACCAATGTATGATCAACTTTTCCAGGGTTTGCCACTCACACCGCTTTTGTGCGGTATGCAAGGATGCTGTATTTATGTAAATAGTACGTGCATGTCAGCGCGTTGTCTGATGTCCGCCAAAAAAGTAGAGCCACAGGTCGCCAGAACTCCCTCTCTCTTTTGATGTCTATCTTACAAGCCCCCTTCCTGTCATGCCTAATGCCATCCACTCCCAGTCAACACCCCATTTGCCACAGCATACATTATTTACCATTGTTTAGCTGCGGGATAGTTTAGCTACTCGCGAGGCTGGTACGGTGCCCGAGGCCACATAAATTTCTCTTCTCTACGTCTACTGTATCTGTCTTCCTCTCTATTTTTCTCTGCATTAATAAACAAACAATTAATCGAATAATTCGGCATAGACTTCTCTTCTGTTTTCAAGATTCTGTTCAAAACGTCGACCACGAGGCCTCAGAAGCACGGGCCTGCTTCAAACACTCTCATTGGGCGCGCATATGTCACCACATCACAGCGGAGGGGAAAAAAAGCGTTTCGAAAATATTGTAATTCATAACCCGATACGAAAGAATCATACCAGATACGAAAGTTTACTTGTACGTATTTCTTTGTTTCTGCTTTCGCAATCGCTTTACGGGTATTTATAAAGGAATCAACATCAACGTCACTAACAATGCAGCAGCATAAAGATTACGGCACATGGACAACTACGATAACAGCCGTCAATGGTACGGCGGTAATGGTAACGACGACGACACGATGGATGACACGCTGCAGACTCGAAATTAAGGCATCCAAAAAAAATAAAAATACGCCAGAAAATCCACCGGAGTTGCCTAAGTATGCGTAAACATTGTGCCACTTTCTCATCTCCACGCAGCCCGGTGTCATTATCAACCTTATAAAACTTGACCCGACCAGTATAAACCATTATCAACCCTTATCGGACAAGATCCGACCATCATCAACTCTTATCGATTGTTATCCACCTTATCACGATCAACTTGATCCTTATCAACCCTTATCAAACTTGATCCGAGCCTTATGAAATCTTGTGGGTGCTTATAAACCTTATCTGACTTGATACGACCCTTATCAACCCTTATCGGGGCTTATTAACCTTATCAGAATTGATCCGACCATTATAAGTCCTTACCGCTCTTTAGCACCTTATCCATCCGCGTCGAACCATTATCAACCGTGATGAGACCCATATAACCGCTTATCACTTCTTATGATCCTTATCAACTCATTGACTGATTATCTGTAGCGCGACGCGAAGCGCATGAGCTCTCAGGCATCGGCCAACGGAAGGCGCATACCGCGACCACCAAAACGCTTCGGGGATGTGGCGTCTTCAGCATTAAATTTTCGTGAAATCAGAATTTCGCGTAATGTCCACAATGCTCCAAGTCGGCTCTACACGTGGTCCTAGAGATGGCTTTTATTCCAACAGCTTTTATTCCAACATCAGATGGCTTTTATTCCACGTAAAACCCCAGAAAAAAAAAAGAGAAAGCCTTCATAGAAATTGTTCTCCTTTGACATTTGTTTTGTACCGCAGGTACAACACATTGATGTGGTTCAAATATATTCACCTTCTGCTAGAGAGAAAGAGAGGAAAAGGCAAAGGTAAGACAGGGACGTTAACCAGAGAATATTTCCGGTTGGCTACCGTGTACCGAAGTAGGGGAAAAGGAATGCGAGAGATGAGAGAAACAGAATACGAAAAGAAAAAGAAATAAAGTCCGCGAATGCGTTACATATTGTTGCACACTGTCAACTTTCCACTATTACATTCTACGTCCCACAGTGCACAGTCACAGCTTGTCACACAGTCCGGTGTCTCTGAAATAGCACAGCAGTACTTTCATAGCGGCTCGCGCTGATGTTCGTGTAGGCCAGTTTCCAAGAATGTTGTTTTCCGTGAGTGGGCCCTTGTCCACTTGGTCTAGCGTGGCTTAGAGTGCTACTCCTTCGAGTTGAAACGAGGGCACTCGCAAAGAAGATGCGCAAGTCACAAAGTGGGCTATTGGCCATTCCGATCAGAAAGGAGTAGGCATTTAAAAATGCTCCTCCAAGCCATAGACGGACTTGAAGTGTGCAGTCACGTCTTAGAAGGTCATGCAGAATACGGAGCTGTAAATTATGATCCAGGGTATGAAGGCGCGCACTTGTAAAGTCGGATGAATTCCATTGAACCAATTTTAGGTTACGTGCAAGCGCGGAAAGTTTTTCGATGCATCGGCTCTCGAAAGAGGAATGGCAGCGCAGTTGACGCTGTCATTGGAAGATCGGGCAGCTGCGTACGCAACTGATCATTGCCATCTATACCACAGTTACTAGGCAACCATTTATATATTATATCGTGTCCTTCGCCAACTACTCGGCAGTGGCCTTGACTGATCTCTGCGACGAGCTGCTCATGTGATACATGACGCAGTGCTGAGAGTGAACTCTGGAGGGCTGCCTTGGAATCACAGAAGATTGACCATGGATGGGGCAATTCCTTCTGAATGAAATGAAGAGCCGCACGGAGGGCTACCAGCTCAGCAGCTGTCGATGGTATATACATGATGACGTTTTTAGCTGTATTTTGACGGATCTTGCTGCAATCACCGCCGCGGCAGCTGAACTTGTAGGTGTGACTGAGCCATCCACTGTGCACCTCATATAAAAGTCCTAATGCGGCCGGTTTCAGAACAAACGACGGCATGATAGCTTTCTTCGTGATTCCTGGGATGGTGAGGCGCATTCCATGTTTGTGCAGGCACCATAAAGGTAAGGATGGTCTTAATGCAGACATGGAGTTCGACGGCAATGATGTCCGATTGGAAGCCATTATATGACTGAAACTTGTGTGTGGCATTTCTGCAGGTAAAGAAGCAAGATGGTGAGAAAATAGCCAGGCAATGTACCGAATATTCGCCCTGAGAGCGTCGGTAACTATCTACGAGTACGTTGATATTGTATGATCTCGCTCTATATGCGCACACTGTATGCTGTACAGTGTGCTGCATGCGCACACTTCGGAAGACCGAAACACGTCCACAGGGCTTGAGCTTGTAATTCCTGGAGTGCACGCAGGTTTGTTTTGCAGGTGTTGCCTAGCACAGGAAGGCTGTACCTTGCGAAACCGAGAAACAAGGCACTATAAAGCTGCAGCTTGTACCGCGTGGGTGTAAAGCCCCGTAGGCTCACACGTAGAAGACCACACAAAAGTAGCGAATATTCTATGAAAACGTTGCATGTAAGTCCGGGCACGATGAAATATCTGCAGTACAGAAAATATTTTTGTAGCTCGCAACAAGTTAGAAGCCGCCGCCCTACCAAATGGCGTGGAAGTGAAATGGCATTGATGTTGAGATGGCGCTGATATTGAATGGCGCATGGCTTTGAAGTGCCGGTACACGTTCTCGCCAGAAATGTGCAGTAAGTTTATGCGCATCAAGGGGAACACCGATTTATTTAGGTGGTACGGTTGTCCATTCTGTACCAGCCTATAGTGAGTCGATGTACATCTCGAGACATAAACCAAACCAGGGAACGTCAGCTTTTTGGCCAATTTATCTGAACCCTAGAAGCCATACCAAAATTTTCAGTCAGTGATAGAACTTGGTCCCGTATGTGCTGCTGTACTTGCTATGGTGTATCTATTTGTGCAACAGATTATTTGTCGTTTCTTCTCTTTTAGATAGATTTTACACCCAATACTACGATCATTCATACAAGTAAACGTATTCAAAGCTTTACCCAACATGGTAGTTTAATCTCAATATTCATAACGACCTTGTTTGTGGGGTTTTATGTATGAAGACTATTTCGCTGTGCAATTCCTCGTGGTTCGGTTTTCTACCTGAATATCTTTACACAGCGTCCAGAAAACAACTGCATAAACATTTGATATTAGTGATTTTCCCAACTCCCCTTTACCGTTCTGCATTCTCCAGTCTGCCTAAGCATGACATACTTCAATGAGTCCGCAATGTGCCTTAATCCTTATGTACATACAAAAACTTTTTTCCTTTAAATTACACTGTGAAACGCTACCGGTGAAAACTTCGTTGCACAAAAACAGGCTTGTTTGTACCTGCTGTGAATTGTCGCCATTGCGATGTACCCGAAAATATAGAGCATTGATTCTGAAGTGTTAAAGGGAATATCATTTTGGGATGTGCTTCAAAGGACTCCTAAGAAAGACTTGATTTTGAATCAGCATACCATGCGATACTTGATTGTAACCCCACGGAGAAGATGTGTCATTTGATATATTTTTCTTAATTTGACTACATAGCTTACGGAAAACCCGCATGTTGGACAGAAACGCTGAACCCATTGTTTCGTCGAAATATCAGTATGCTCCAATGACTGGTCACTTGAAGAACATGTATGACAATGTTTCAACCGGACTGGTACCACCTCTTGATAAGTTGCTTGTCGTTGTCACTGCATTAAGTTCAAAACTACTTGTAATTTTTGTGTGCTGCATGGCGGGCGCAGCGTGATTTATAGGTGCTTTCTAGGCCATGAATACGAGATGTGTTGCCTAGTGCGTGCACGTCTCTCACGTATAGTACGTTTCTCGCATATGAATGATGCAATAAATACCATGTACGACAAGAAAAGTGTGTGTTTAGCCCAGTGGGTAGGACATTCAGCTGCTGAGCGTGTTGTCGTAGGCTCGAAACTCACCACTGTCTTTCGAATCTATTCTGTTTTATTATACATTAGTTTATTTAGTAGTGATTCGTCTTACATAACTGACGGACTGGTTTCCTCGTCGTGTAGATATTGAAATGCTTACGCATTTAAAAATATAGTAATTTTTTGGGGGATTTTTCATGCAAAAAATGCATGATGGTGATAAGCATCGGGACACCTGACAACGGTGCTACAAAATCTGGGTGGAGCACACTTAAGAGGAAAGTTTAGCTCGGGCCCGACTCCGATTACGCCTATTCAAATACATATGAAACGCAGAAGCGCTTTTTTGAGATAATCCCTGGACCGATTTTAATAAAATGCGCTGGATTTGACAGATAAAGCGGAATTCTGGTGACTGTAAGAAGCAGAATTTTGATGTAGTGCCGGAAGTCGTTTTACAATGTCGAAAATTGCTAGATTTGAAAAAAAAATAGACACGCGAAGTTTACACATTCGTAACCCTGCACCAAAAACACGTATCGCAGCTTTGTAAACTGCATCTATTTGAGCATCTAAAGCGGACAAAGTATGTGTATAATTTTTCAGCTTACGTGGACTTGTTATAGTGTTTACAATGGTTTTGCAAGCGTCCCTATAACAAATGAGTAATATATTTCACAGCGGTGTATAATGCGTAAGTTTTGTCCGCTATAAGTGTTTTATTAAATGCATTTTACAGAAGTTCATACAGTTTTCAATCAGGGAGCCAGAGAGTTATAAGCTTGATAGTTTCGCTTTTCTAAATTTTGCAATTTGCAGGAATATTTATCGCGAAATTGATGCCTTAAATAAAACATTCGCCTTCTACAGTCCCAAAATTTTAAATTTCTCTTAAGTGTAAGAAACTTACATCAAATTAGTTGCAGTGGTTGTCCAGAAAAACTATTTCTCCTTTCCCACGTATTTAGATAGGAGGATCTGGGCTAAAGCGTCCTTCTTAACAGTCATCGCTGAGAAAAAATACGCTTTGCCAGGCTGGCTGGTCGCTGGAGACCTAGCCAAACAAATAATTTTGAGTGAGCAAATTACCCCTTGACGCTTACACGCCAATTAGACGCAAAGGGCGTGTAAAGACCATCGCGCAATTGCGCCTTGCCTATTCGCGCAAATGTCCCTCACAACGGCGTCACGTACATAAATGCAAATGAAGTCGCGTCACTTCCTTTGAACATAGTTTTTGAAGAACTTCACCTACTCTTGAAAAGTGCATATCAGACATTGGTCATGTCATGCTTAATGAACCGGTTCTTCTCATGCCACCCAAGATATGCAGCATTATGCATGGTCTTTATTTGGAATGAAACCTGGATTTGGAACCTGAAAAATTCACGCTACTGGTAGCACCACTTGACCTCATGGTGTTTTTTTTTAGGAGATCCCCCGAATGACTTTTAGTTTCGGACTTTCTACTGCATATTGTTCCTTTACTAATTAACACGTTTGGCATGGGTCAATAAAGTTCAATTTGACCTGGGAAGGAAAAACTAAATTGAAGAACAGTTAATACTTGCGTAAAATTCGAAGGTTACTCACGCGCGATCATGTGACAAGGACCCTTCATGACACCCCTTAGGGTAGCCTTGGCGACGGCCATAAGCGGGTGGTCAGGCTTCCCTTGAAAGCGCTCGTCGATGCCGAACGATCCTCGGGCTACGTAGTCCATGGAGAGTTCCTCTAACTTGCGAAGCATCTGCAGCTCTTCTCCGGTATCCGCGTGCCTTTCGAGAGACCTAATGAAGATATTCGCATCTTCTTCGAGGTGTGGCACCATCTAAAGGGTTTCGACGGCGGGAATAGGTGATGCATTCACTAATTATCGAGGATGGCATACTCTTGTTTCATCGTGCTTCAAATGGCTTCGTGTTACAAAATTTAAGATAAGGACATATCTCGGTTACTGTACTTTTATTTGTCTTGCCGCGATAAAGGAGACGGATTGCAAGCGGCAACTTGCACCTCTATACTTATCTAGCCGCATATACCAGGCTTCCGTAACCACCAACACGCTTTGACTTCTTCAAATTTTATTGTTTGGTTTAAAATGCCGCCTTGTGTTTATTTTCATGGAATTGAATTACCACCCAAGCATTTCACTCAATGCTCATTCGCAACGCACTACTCTGATCGAGCGCACTTGAAACGTACGTCATCAGCGAAGTACAGCCGCGTGTGTCAATAAAGGCTGCAACAATCCACCAACATGACTTCGTATGATCAACAGCGATACTTTGTTTGTTAAGGACTGTTTTATGAGTACGTTAGCCTTCAGATGAAACTTGAACGTCCGCACATTGTATTGTCTCCCTCCTTCAGCTTAAATACAATATTCGCCATCTAAGCCGTATTAACTTATTCTGAATTGTCACCAAATCTATTCCTCGCATCTTGCGACTACGCCATGGATGTGCTGAGAAAAATGTCTCTCATAGGTGCACATGACCTTCGTACTTTGTGTGCCCCAACGGCCTATTGAACATACTTTCAATTACCAACCCACATGACTTGCAATGTTTGCTTTATTAAAGAGCTAGCGAATAAATTTTCTTGATTCTATAAGGATTCTCTTTGTTGTTGAAATATGCTTGCCATGCCCTAGGCGTAATATGGCTTCGCTTCTGGGATAGTCGGTCCGCTATGGTAAGGCTATACCTGTTCTTTATTTCTTATTTGATGCACCACCGCAAGTCAGCATAGCTCCTAATTCACTACGAAAGACTGACTGTCATGCACTGTACTTCATGAGCGCTCGAAAGCAGTGCCATGATCAACAACCGTGCTCTCAGCCTGCGCATAAGCCTTCCTATTGCCTTTTTTATGTTATTTTTTTTGCCTATACCAATCGCCAGCGTCCCACGGTGCTACATAGTCAAGCTCCCGCTGATTTTCTGTGTAGAAATTCATAATGCACACAACACACAACCTTGTTTATTCTTTCATGCAACGAGTCACTTAAAACCTGCTGTGCTCCCCCTTTATTGCTTCTTAATGATTTCCTGTCTCTTCTTTAATTTTCATTGGTAGCAAACTCAATGCGGCTGTAAACGTCATTATTCTTTCGGTTATCTCTGTGGACAGGCAAACCCATGGTTAACTTCCCTGCCTCATTTTCTGTTAACCTCTCTGTCTACCATCGTACGTCACTTTCTTTCTAATAGCAGCAGCTGTAAGAAAATAATAAAACATGTTTGTGTGAATGCTTGCGCTTTAATAGTAATGACATTGTAGACAGCGCACACGTAGCTAAGGCTGCTGCAAATTCTGCTTTGAAACAAACCATAAAAGAGAAGCGTTCACCGTGAGTTAGGTGTTCACCTGTTTCATCTTGCTGGCGCTTAGACCGTAGGCCACAGATGACCGAATACTTTTCCAGGGAAGCCCTCCGACGTGCATGATGGACTTCTTCAACTGGGGGTGCATTTGGTCAGTCATCATAGTAAGCTGAAAAAAAAAAACACCCGGGGCGGTACTGTAAGCGTCCAAGCAATCATCCTAACAAAACCATTCAGTCAATTATGTACAACTACCAGTCTGCTGGTCGGTTAGGCTGCTTAGATGCTTAAAAGTGAAGCCCAAAATATGAATATTTAGTGACACGCCACATCGACAAAAATAAAAAGACAAACGCATAGGGAAAGTGCGAAACCACCTTGGCAAATACTCACGCCTCGATCAACGAAGTTCTGAAAGTTGCGCACAAAGATGTACTCGACGAAGTTTATGTCTCTGGTTACGACAAAAGGTGCGTCACCGTTGTAGAACCTGCACAGTGAAATTGCATTGGTTTCCGTAAGGTTGCGTGCACAAGCTGCTTTGACGCTCTGTCATTTGCCTAAATATAGCAAAGCTACCTCCCGCATAGTGAGACACCCATTGTTCGAGAATAACTTCCTCAGAAACTTACCCAAAGATGTCCCCGTATTGGTCAAGCCATTTTCCAATTACTTTGTAGATTTCCTGTTGGAATATAAGTCGAATATTGAATTAGGAACAGCCACTCGGAAAAAAAACGCATACATTCTGAAAACAAGTGAAGGCTGGCATCTCCTATACGCGGGTTTAATTGATAATTCCATACTCAATACTATTTCCGGAAGCACTAGTAGGCCTCCATTCAGTACTCTCTTCGTCGTTAATTGTCCATTAACATGAGTGTGTGCGTGTGTGCGCGCGTGTTCTTGTGTGTGCGTGTATGTGCGCGTGTGTTTGTGTGTGCGTATGTGCGCGTGTGTGTGCGTGTGTGATTGAGGAGGGAAAGAGGGTTTCGTAGTGGTCAATTGCATTGGTCGTTCCCTGCAATAGAACATTTCTCTGCATACAATGTCGCCATGAGTGTAAAACTAAAGTTATCCCTCTTTTTTGTGTCCTGGAACACTTGTTCGTTTTTTTTTTTTCTCAGATTTTTCAGTTGTAAATGAAGTCGACTCTCAGTCAACTTCTTAATTCCAACTCCTTCCTTGTGACCACTCTTTTGAAAACCTGAAGATGACACATGACCGGAATTCGTCGAATTACTCGTTGATCTTACCATTGAGTGGTATTCCTTGAGATTTCCCCAGATAAAGTTGGGCTTAGGCCCGGGAATTCCAATCCTCTCGAAATAAGAGAAGTGCCACCGACGCCATCTGAGAAAAAAGAAATGCAACGTAAATTGTAGAAGAGTTCTTAACTGAGCTTATTAATACTTGTTTACGTGAATCGTTCGAGACAACGTGAAAAAAACAGGCCTCGACCAGACTATAGTCTGGTCTTGTCCAGTTTTTCCGCTCTGTCCCTAAGTATCCACGTTCACATACTATCTTCTTCAAGTCAATGATAACTATTAGCGAAAGTCAACATAGACAACCAGTGGTCTTCTCGTGAATTGGCTATAGCTTTGCGCTGACCAAATGTTCGGTCCTGTAATTAATTAACAGCTGTGGAGAAATTGAGGTATGAAATGCCCCGACTTCTTCATGTACCTCTGTTCTACAAAAAAACTATATAAAGTGATACTCAAGATAAGCTACCACTACAGAGGGGTCAATGAACGTTTAAGTGGTGTTCGAACACAGATAGAGCACTTTACAGTCTTTGGCCTTTCGTGTAGAAGTTCTCTGTGTGCTAACATTATGGGAAAGTCCGAACAAACGGTTAAGAACAATACAGAACATAAGAAGCACCACTTTAAACTACTACATTTTTATACACCACAACTTATCACAAATACTTATCTGACATTGCTCCCCTTAAGAAGACTTAAGTTCACATTTTACTGTAACTGACGCGTCAGCCACAATTCAGTATTTTGTGTAAGGAAGAGCTTGTTTAGCCTTCCTACTGTATTCTCTCTTATCAAGTAAAAGAGCAGAGGCAAACATTTTGATAACCTCTGTTTTCTTAGAGAGAAGACAGAGAGAAAAGAAGCATTATTCAATGCACACTGGAGATGTTTGCCTGGCCAAACGCCCAGCATGTTATTCCGGATGATGAAGGTAACATGAAATCGTGCATTCAAACGTAGTACACATTCATAAATATGCACATGCGCACACAGTAACATGTGATCGTCGGGGCCAATGTCTCTGAAAAAAGCTATGAGCGTCTTCGTAGCGCGCAAAGCACTACCAGTGTCGCTTCAAGGTCCTATTACATGGTGAAGCTCTATATATATGATGCTGCCTCGTAAGTGCAGAGAAGATCTTATAGTTGCCTTTGAGGTCACAAAGCGCGTGCAGCCGCATAAAATTTGATTCATGTCATCCCACACATTGTACTCGTTGCACTTTGGTGGACACATCAATGACAGTTTGTGCAAGAAGCAATTCACGTAGGCGACTTTCATATGAATGCAGTGTAAACACGCGATTTTAACGTTATTCTGTTTCGGCGTCAATCTTCCTTAATATCACCAAGTAAGACCAACAAACCGGATTCAGTCTTCCAAAATAGCCAACGTCTCCTTTCGAAAATGAAACCTAAGTCAATGCATTATATCTAAGAACACAGAATTGGAGCACTACAAACCAGAATCTAGTCCTGTAGTTGAAATGAATTCTAGGACAGCTGTGTGGAACTGGCATTGAATTGAAGCTCAGCCTTTCGGAGTCAAGCAGCCAGGGAGCGGAGTTCGTGAAAGACTAAGCTGTTGGAACTCTCTCAATCACATAGAGTGGCGACTGTTGAAAAGCAAAAAAAATAATAATAATAATAAATCGCAGAGAGACATAGTGAAGACTTCCAGTTTAGGTTTCTTGTCACAGCACAAATTTTATCACAGAACAGCCTTTTGAGTTAAATTATCGGAAGGCCAACTAAACAAAAAGGACAGAGTTCGAAGTCACCTCCGCACAACTTGTAGCAGAAGTGGACAGGCGACAGATGTCCGTAGAAAGATAAGCGTTCTGCGTAGAATGGTGCGGTTACGGTCACGCGTGCTCTGGCACCAACGTGTACCCATATAAAGGCGCTGATAAACGACATCCGCACTGGTGCCGGGCTCACGGTATCGTATACTCTTGCTTCAGTTAAGGTATTCAACCCCTGCGGCTTTTTTTTATGCTAAATATTATTTGCCTCATTCCAGGCACTTTGCGGGAGGTCGGTAGGAGCTAAGTTTCGTAGGTATAAAACCCCTCTATATAAAAAGTAGCGCCATTCTTAGATATTGCCGCCACCGCGCTCACCCCGGCGTTTCCTCCTCGCCGCGTGCTGTCACCCCAGCCTCCTCCGCTCCCCCATTGGCCAGTCCGTGTCACGTGGAAGCGCGCGTTGCGCTTTTGTATATATATATTCTTTCCAGCGCGCTCTGATGCCATTCTCGGGCTTGTGCGACGAAAGTACTGTACGCACAAACGGATCAAACGTGTGAGGGACAAGAACTTAGTTGTGATGGCATGCTGCTGTGGCTTCAGTTGCCGCAACCGACAAGGCCAGGGCAAAAGTTTTTATTGCGATAGCAATTATATGGACACTTCAACCGGATTTATGCCGTCGCCGTTGCCGTCGCCGTCGTCGTCGCCATGAGGTTCCGTATAGATAAAACCTTCGCCGCGCGCCGTATGCCCGAGCGGAAGCGTGCGGGGACGCGCGCTATCACGAAGAGCGAACGCACTCAATCTCCCACGCGCAAGCAAGGAAACGGAAAGCCAGCGCCGGAGAGAGCGGGGGGGGGGGGGGGCACTTCTACTCTGCCAACAACCGCACTCGTCGCTCGCCCGCACAGTCTCTTATCTCTCCCACGCGCAAGCAAGGAAGCGGGAAGCCAGCGCCGGAGGGAGCGGGGGGGGGGGGGGGGGGGGGCGCACTTCTACTCTGCCAACAACCGTGCTCGTCGCTCGACCGCACCGTCTCTTATCTCCACACGGCACTGACCTTTATGCACGGTGCATTCGCCGCTCAGCTTCTGTTGAAGCGATAGACCGCACGTACCTTCGCCCGCTGCAGCGTATGGGCTTGCTGCCAGCGTTTTGACAGTCGTTGTCTGCAGTCATTCAGTGTGATCTATTCATTTTGTTTGTGCGCGCTCACACCACGCTTGTTCATTCAGTTAGTAATAGTCGGGCCACATTATCCAACGCACGCTACACATGTAATGCTGCCCGGATCGGCAGTGCAGCGTTACAGGTCCCTTGGCACGCGCTGCCCACGGGAAGCGCTTCTCATCAACACCACCGTTTCACACGCGCCTTCTCGTGATCATCGAGTCTCTCTTCATGTCGGTCTACTTACGCCGCAGCACACCTGCTTACTTAATCAGCTCATGTTTACTACAATTCATATTGCTACCAAAGCCGCTCACCTTACTTCGTATGACATTGCTGTGTTGCTATCGCATTCATTGCTTCGCCCTTAGGGCGAAACTGTGACATTTTTTTACCATCCGGCGAGCGCAAACGCTTGCTGCACACTTGGTATTTGCGCCGTCTCGCATCGTCGCGTTGCTACTTCCAAAACGGCATTATTAAGGCCAGTTACTGACTGACGACGCAAATTCGCGCCTCAAAAACGGGCGCGATTGAAGTTTTCCGCAGATTTAATCTCGTAGCGCGTTAGCCATCGTCTGCCACGGCAGGCCCGACGTAGGCGACGCCACTGTCTAGATCGCGCCTCGATCGCGCTGGCCGCGACGAGCAGTGGAACGGAGGAGGAGGGAAGTGGTTGGCGCTACTTTTTATATAGAGGAGCTTTAGGTAGGTATTTCCTGTGCCGCCACACTTCGGAACTCATGTAATAACAAGAAATTCATGACCGCCAGTGTGATTGAACCTCGGCCTTCGAGCACCACTGAGCCACGATTGCACGCATATGCCCTTCGTGTCAAAGCGGGACTAGCTCTTTCAGACGTTTGGTGCTTGCGTCACGTGCCAGTTTCTCGTGTTCTGTCCTCGTGACAGCTCGCTCTTTGAGACGTTGTGTCAGACTGCACCATATCCGGGATCAGCCCACATTGCCCAGTACTTTCCTCGTAGCAGTAAACGCTACGTAGAAACTGCGCGACGCTGTGTCACCTTCATGGTCGGCCCAGGTGGAACCGGTTTTAGCATTTCATCACCGCAGTGCAAATGCAATTGTCGTTTAAAGATACGCCACATGACATACCAATAGGTACCTAGGATTGTACAACACGTAGTCGGCTCATGAAGTTACAATCCGTATTTGCACTTACGCTCGCCCAGTACCTATGTAGAACCCCACAATCGGCATGTCGTAAGCTCACGTCGAATGGCCGGAGTAGAAATCATGCCTTCGGCGTTACACGATGTCATCACCATCGTCTTGCGGTTCTCGTCGTCATACGGCGTCTGAGACATAGCTTCTTGCACAAACAGGTTGGTCCACCAAGTAAGGCGCTGCCTAATCCCAAACGATGCTCGAGTTTGAGGGCATCATTTTTCTCGAATGTAAGCATTATGATTGGCGGCGTGACGTAGCTAACAGCAGCAGACGACACGTGATCGAGTACTATCAGGGAGTGGGTCAATCTAAACATACAATCTATGAAAGTGCGTCAGCCCCTCGCTAGACTGCTTTGCATGCACCGAGCGGCACGTGCTCCCGTGTTTACTGTCAAAGCTTTTGACTGTACCTTATAGTTCCCCGTGTACGTATGTGTTATTGTCTGCGGTAAGATAGAATGGCAGTTGGCGCAGCCTCTTTTTACAACGACGCACCATGGCATCGTGTTTTGGACGCACACGTACGCGTACTTTATCTGTACGTACGAACACGTACTTTATCTGCTTTATCATTTGCCTGGACGATTGTGCCGTAGTCCACAGAACCACCATGACGTTACACGATTAAAGCGACACACACACACACACACACACACACACAAAGAGAGAGAGAGATAAAAACCAGGTGGGAAAGGCACGGAAACCCGCCGTGGTGGCTTAGCGACTATGGTGTTGCGCTGCTAAGAACGAGATCGCGGGATCAAATTCCGGCAATGGCGGCCGTATTTCGATGCGGCAGAAATGCAGAAACGCCCATGTACCATGCATTGGGCGCACGTTAAAGAACCCCCAAATGGTCAAAATCAATCCAGAGTCCCCCCCTACGGCGTGCCTCATAATCAGATCGTGTTTTTTTTTTTTTTTTTTTTTTCACGTAAGCCCCCAGAATTTAATTTTTTAAGGATAGGAGGTTAACCAGAAGAGATTCCGGTTTGCTACCCTGCAATGGGGGAAGGGTGAGGGGAAATAAAATACTAAAAAATAGCGGAGAGATAAAGCAAAGGCACGAAACAACAAAAAAAATTGCGTAGTTTGCACTGGAGGCGCAATGATAAAGAGACAGCGGAGCTGATGGGCACCTAGCTAGTCCTGGCTTTTGGGCTAGGCTAAGCACTACCAAGTCATCCCCAGCATTTTCCGGAATTTATCGCGAACGCGGCCTCTTCTTAGAGAGTACGAACTATCTTTGGGTGTCCCATGACTTCTACTGATCGAGCGTCGCCACGCACACGCTTACATAGCTGTCACCTCAATGTCAGCGCAGGCGCAGATCCAATCGTTATCACGGCGCATGCGCAGATCTCGGCGCGGCGGCGGAAACCGTCGCGCAGTCTCCGAGCTGCTGCCGACGCCGCCAGCGTTTCCCCGGCGCGAACGCGGGAAACGCGTTCGCTGTCGGCGATGCGCAGTACAACATGCAGGCGGTAGGTTGCGCCAGGTGTTCTAGCAGCTGCGGCGTCGCTGGTTGCCATGGCGACGGCGCGGCTGGTTTTCTGTGAAACACCATACTTTTTACGGCTAGCTTAAACAGCTTCGCTGTTAAAATAAATAGAGGAGGTTGGGAACGTCCGTGAGAACTATAGTCTCAGCTAATATTCCACTCGAACGCAAAACTTCAAGAGCGCCTTGGCCAACTTGTGGTGTGACGACTGCATAGGCCGGGGTTTCAGGAATGTCTGCTGCGAAAGTGGCTGGTCGTCAAGAGGGGCGAGCGCAGTCACGAGTGACTGCCTCTGTGCGCTGTATTGGGTACAACGACAAAGAACGTGTTCAATTCATTCCTTGCTGCTGCAGTGGTCGCACACAGCACGTTCTTCCCTTTTGATGTGGAAAGCAAAGTATTTCGTAAAAGCGACGCCATGGCACAGTCGGCAAAGTACTGTTGTTTCGGGTCGAGATAGTCCAGGTGGAGGACAAAGTCGAAAACAGGGGTCAAGTCTATGTAGACGTGCATGATGGAAGCTAGGTGTTTTCCCACAACGATTGTGTGGCATCATTTGCAAGCACTCGACGCTTCGCTGCAGCAGCTGTTCTTGACAGCGGGATTGGTTCCTTCATGAGCAGATTGAGCAGCGTCATCGGCATAATCGTTGCCCCTTACGCCACAACGGCTAGGGAGCCGCTGAAATGGGACGTCGTGTCCTTGCTCGACGAGACGATGAAGAAGCTCTCGGATTTCCGGAACTAGTTTATCGTAGGGTCCATGGCGTAAGGCGGAAAGCAAGCAATGTAGAGCTGCCTTGGAGTCACTGAAAACACTCCATTTTTGAGGTGGTTCCTCACGAATTATACGAAGTGCGCTAGGAAGAATAGCAGGTTCCGCAGCTGTCGATGTCGTCTGTGAGATGTCTTGAACTTTAGGGTGGTGACTTTCGCAGGAGAAGTCACTGATCCTGCAGACACGTCCACGGTGGTTGAACCGTCAGTGTACAGCTGGATATGATCATTGTATTTTACAGCGTAAACTGTTATGGGCTCATTCTAGTAGCCGTTGCGGTTCGTGTTGTTGTCCGCCGCCGCCGCGTAACCTCTACCACCCGAAATGCGAAAAAAGTACCCGGTCTCCGCCGGGATCGAACCCAGGCCCGCTGCGTGGGAGTCGGAAACTTTACCTCTGAGCCACGCAAGCGCTTGCTATCAGCGTCAGAAAAGGCCCTATTGACCCTTTTCGCGGCGATCCCGTGGGCGCTGCCATGTTTGATCACGTGGTGACGCGTCCATTGCTTGCCTCAACTGCCTCCGTTGCCTCCTTGTTCACAATGGAAGTGTATGACGCCGGCGCGGCTTAGAAAACTTCTGTTTTCGGAGATATCGTAGACGGTGACTAGGTGGACGACACGAAGCTTTGATCACAGCTTCAAAGAACATTCAAAAGCGCTTTCGGAGCTGATTAGGCTATGTCCAAACGGCGCAAGCAGCGTATATGGTGCTTGTTCTAAAAGCGGGGCTAAATATGTATTCCAAGTTATCCAAACATTCCGCTCATGAATTGAATCAGGATTAGTGTGTTTTGCTCTTTGTACTTTAATTGGCGAATATTTTGAAGCAGCAGCTTGTCAGTTTCTGAATCAGTGAAGTTCCTCGGTGCAACCACTATCTGATTATTTTCTGCCTAATCGCTCGCGGGTGTGCTCTGTTCCGATAGATTTGTTCTTGCTGCGCTTAAGGCTTGAAACGTAGCTGTTTTGTACATTGTAATACCTTGTAGCAAATATATATTACAGCTAGTAACTCGCTTACTCTTGTGGACCGTCACGAAACATTCAGCTTCGACCATTCGTGCGCCATCGGTGTAGTCCGTCATTTATTGTGCGTATACAGTGTGCACATATTCAAGTGTGCGCTCATTCATTTATTCTTGATACGCCGGCGATAGAGTGGGCGTAAGTTTTCCTGCCATTTGGGACAGATGTGTATAGATAACGTGCGCGAAACTTACTATGACAGGAAGCGGCGCTACTCCGTTTGTCATTGTTTAACGAGTGGTACTCACTCTTGCCGACGTTTTGGGGATGAAGCACTTTCTTTGAAGGTTAGCGATACAGAGCTGGCGGATGAGCGAATTTCTGTATCCTCGAGGAAAGCCGTACATCACGAAGTGCCGGTAACACGTTCGGACAGTTGCAGCAGCGGTCCGCGAACTTGGCCACACAGACTCATTCTATTCCTTAACATGCTGGCATCACTATTTTTGCAGCCAGCTACTACACACGTCTTCAATACACATGATTCAATATCTAGCATGATTGGAGCAGAATGTGTTAGCGAAAACTCAGTTGCATTTCCGACAGCTGATCGCACAGAAGCAAGGTAGAAGCGGTAATGGTTTCGTATTCGTGCGTAGTCGCTGAGGAGAGGTATGGCGCGCCGCCGTGAGCGCCATCTCGCTTCTCTAAAACAAACTGCTCCGCGAAAAGGGTCAATAAACGCGCCCTAGGCAGGCGCGCAGGCCCAGACGACCCGAGCATCCGCCTGTATGGTGGCGCCATCTAGTTAAGGCGCCTGCAAAAGCCGCATGCACAGGCACAGACGACGAGATGCGATTCAGACGAGGCGCGCAATAAACGCGATCCCGATGTGAGATGTGCGCCACGTATTCTCGGTACATTTTCGGTACACGTTATGGCATCTCCTCGTAAGGTACGAACCGCTGCTGAAAAAGCAAATCGTAGAGCTACTTGCGCGACTACAACCAAGCATCATCGGGCTCAGCAGACTGCTGTGCAGAGAGCATTACAAACCGCAGATCGCCGTCGACGCCGGGCGGACAGTTGAGATCGCTCTCGTCAAAACGAGTCGAAGAGACTTTGCCGCGAAGACCCTGTTGTGCGTGGTGCCGAAATTGCTACTCTTAAGCCGCTCCACCAGCTTACGCTGCGACTGTGCTGCGTGTGCCGCGCAGGCCTGTGACTTTTTTCGTACAGCAAGAGCAGCGAAAGTTGCTTGAGAGCTGATGAGAGTTGTGCCTTCGTTCGAATTCCTGATACTGTCAGTCGAACTTCTGGCTGATCCCAGCACCAAGGGCGAAACAAAACTTAATCTCGCTGCAGCTGTGCTATCTGATGAAAGGTATACACGATAAGGAAGTATGGTCTGACAAAAAGAGGTGCGTGGTCGGTCTTCTGGCAGGGAGGTTAGATAGTGGGAAGGGGCGCAAACGAGGCGCCTTACGCGTGCTCTGAGCGCTTCATAACAGTGTGAGTCGTGGTTGGGTAGTCATGCTCAAAAGCAATGGTTTCAGCTGTTGACGTACATCGTGGTAACCCTAGACAAACCTAAGTGCCTGGGCCTAAGCACTTTCGATTTAACGGATGTTAGTTCTGCAGGTATTCGTCAGCACTGGTAAGCTGTACCTCATATACCCGAGAAAGAGCGTGCTGTACAGTTGTATCGTCCCGTGTACTGAAGTACCTCAGATTTTTCCTCCGAGAAACTTGAACAGATGAGAGATAACTGTCAGACGCTTTTTCTTTTAGGTAGGCCACATAGGGACTCTAACAGAGGTCACGGTCGATGATTACCGCTAAGAATCTGTGCGTCCTGACATAAGAGATATTTCGTCCAACGATGGATGTGGTGTACGAAATCATGTACATAGATTTTTGTCCCAGTGACATATTCCGGCTGATGCGTAAAACTGTATCATTCTAATCACTGTTATTAGCTTTGTGTGGCTGTTAAATCACTGGACAGTCATTATTTAGCCTCCAGCATCAAGAAGCGGGTATACTGCGACCAAACATCGCTTACTAGCTATTTTAAGCCCTACTCTATGCTTGCAGTCACCACAATCAGACAGTAAAACAGTGCGGCTCCATCCGCGACGAGTTTATCGCTCATTATCTGATTCATCCACCCGTTGTGTCCGCGACAGCCAGAAAGCTCTCCAAAGTGAAGCAGACAACGTATTTTTCTCGGGAACGACGCCAATAAGGAAACTTTCCCAACGTGTCATCAACAGGCTAAGGTAAGCTGTGCAGTGTGGTATTGTGCCCACCGTGCAAAGAACAGCCCGATAGCAATTTCTTACATCTCATCTAACGATATTCATACTACCGGCATGGAAAGACAAGCTATTCTGAACACCAGAAAAAGGCGTGCATTGTCATTTCCGTTGTGTCAGCGAGTGCATTTCGTCTGCGAAGATGCTACACCGGTAATTTGCTTCCCGCGTGTGGAATGACTGCGGCAATCGAAACGGCTACATGCAGACTCAAATGGATGTTTGCAGTTAAAACGGTAATACCAAAGCCTTCCAAAAATGACGCGTACGAATTACTCTATGTTTTCTGCGTATCACGCAGCTAAACTGTTCTCGTAGTCTGGCAGTACACACACGTGTTAATGTATTGTACCACAATAATAAACTTTGAATACGGCGCCTACCTTAATTATCGGCTACGCGACCTGCGTCCGCCGCTGCCGACGGTTCCCCGCCCTCATTATACGGTGCCCTTGACTCACATGAGAAGCGCTGCCAGTAGCAAGGCCAACAGGATCAACAGAATGCCCGTGACCGACATGGTCGAATCCACGGGAGAGGAAAACAAGAGCGCCGCGGCTACCGCTCTTTTATAGCCTCCGGTGGCGAGAGGGAAAAACCGACCGGTGAACACTCTTTCCCCCATTCTCCAATCTACCTCCTCTCTTTCTACCTGCTCGTGATGCGCGATCGGCAGACGCGTGTACTACAACGCAGGCATAATGCTGCAGTGCTTGTTGCGCTGCATCATGGAAGTAGTGCTACATGTATGTACAGTAGACCGTAAATTGTGCACGGCGTACACGAGTGCGTACCGACGATGACGTCTGACGTCGTTTTTCGACTGGGCTCCTGCGGTCGAGATGAGCACTTAAAGGATAGATGTTCTCTTGAAACATTGAGTGAGTGAGTGAGTGAGTGAGTGAGTGAGTGAGTGAGTGAGTGAGTGAGTGAGTGAGTGAGTGAGTGAGTGAGTGAGTGAGTGAGTGAGTGAGTGAGTGAGTGAGTGAGTGAGTGAGTGAGTGAGTGAGTGAGTGAGTGAGTGAGTGAGAAGAAAGGGCGGGAAAGTTAACCATGGTCGCACCCGGTTGGCTACCCGAGTCGGAAAGGGGGGGGGGGGGGGGAATGTAACAAAGTAGAAAGAGTCGGTGTGCTCCAACCTGAATTGGTATGTGTTCACTTGTCTCACTTACGTTTTCTTACAATTATTAAGGGGCTCATACTGCTGCGTTGAGAGCAGAGTAGTGGGGGGGAGCTCTCCGCGGACAGGTTTACGCAGTTTTGTAGTACTAAGGGAGTGATGAACTGAGGAGGTCGCTGTATTGATATATGGAAACTGACGAAATAAATTGCCGGCATATCTGAAAGGTTAAATCCGGTCGTTTACTAACACAACAATCGCGTGGGCACGCGCGATATTATTAGCACAAGTTCTGGACACTGCAAAGGTGGTCATATTGTATTCGCAGGCCGTTGAGTTCGATTGTCTATAAATGCTTGAAGCTGTTGGCATCTTGACTTCGAGGGCCTTTTGGGAAGTTGAATAGTTTCTAAAGATTTTTAAGACATTTTACTACCTCTATTGATTTTTAATCACAATTGCGGAACGTTTTTTATATTACCATCATACCACCATTCTTGGCTCACTGAATAATTTCTTGTTTGTGGAGTAGCCAGTGACACAATAGCAGCCAACATTTCCGAATTCTTCCAAATAAATCAATCGTTCCAGCGATTGGAACCATATACAAGCAAGAAAAGCCGTACTACCGGTCTATACTATTGTCTCACTCTAAGCGCGCTTTCATTTCCCTTCGCTTTCATCTCTCCTTTTCTAACTGCGCGTGCGTGCTTCCGTTTATCTATCACTGGGAATTGGCTAACCAAGTTGTTGCGTGTTGCTACCTCTCTTGCTTGCCCATAATCAGTCACTGTCTCTCCCCGGCGCGTCGCCATAGCGAATGATTAAAGTATTTTTCGTGCTATTGTAGCTTGTTGTCATTTGTTCAATGTTTTTATACATTGTTGTTCCTGGCTAGGTTTCTATCATTACGCATCCGTTTGCGCATGTGCAGGTGGTTGGTCGATCGAATCGTGGCAGCGGAACAGGATCCTGAGCCTTGCTGGTGTATCAGAAATATTTAACAACTTCAGTACGTATTTCTGCGGCTGCCACCATTCACACTGAATGCCATTATACATTCTAATACACCAAGGGAGCGCATGTCACCCGCCCTTCTTCGTTCTTGAACCAGGAGGGAACATCATGGTATAGCTAGCCCAACCGGTAAGTCAGACTAAACAAAAAGTGACTGTTTACCACATTGGGCAACGCGGATTGGTAGTTCACTCGGATGGGCCTCTTGTTTTTACTCACGCTTAGTTATACGTCTGGGCACGCATTGTAAATACCGCCATTGGCTCAAAGAGACGTGTAGCACGCAGCACCTAGTTATACCCTGCAAATTCTGTGACTCTCATTATCGTTGATGCGTGCGCTTCACGTAAAGGCGCACTGCTGAAAGATAGTGATGGTTCTGCTTTAGGCGCTATCCTTTATACAGATGCTTGTACAGTGCATGCCAAGGCCAGTACGTATTTCTCCAGGTAAAGAGTACGCCGGTTCCGTCAGTGGGCTAAATCTTTTTTTTTTTTATATTATTATCCAATGTAGTGAACAGCGACTAAGAAAAAGAGCACTGTCAACATAGTCGTACAGGCAAACAGAGCATGCTCTGTTTGCCTGTACTATATATGCCTTTTTTATTAAAATAATTTTTAAAATCAAAATGGAAGACAACTAGTCACCCTTTAATTTTTGATGGCTAGTCATTTTCACGTAATAGTGATAAATAGAACACTATCGTGTGATATCAAAAAACAGCACAAATTCGAAAAGCCTATAGGTTAGTTAGCCAGTAAGAGTACCTATAGAATCCTCATATAGTCCTAGACACGCTGCAACCACCTACCGAGACAAAATGCGAGGACAAGTTTGACCACGCATTATACTGAGTCCCAGTGCACGTACGCGCATACTGTGTTCCGAACACGTATGCACGAGGCCGCGATGCGGTCCAAGATGAAGAGACGTGCAAATGAAGAAAACACATAGATGACGCGATACACGCACAGAGACATAATATCTGAGTGCGGGCTTCATTACACTCTGGTGGTGACCGGCGTTTCAATCAGGCTTCAAAAGACCGCAACGTATGCGCGAATGCTTGCCTCGAACATTTGCCAACAAGGACAAAAAAAAAAAAAAGAACTGCCGACTGGACGTTTGTGTGCTCGAGGTTTTCTGCCTCGTAGCACGGCATGCACCCCATTCTCTAGTGCACCACTAGAGCGCTTACAGCATTTCTGCGGGGTAAAGAGCCTCAACGAGACTTTAACTACAGTCGAGCGCCGCTACAACGAAATTACGCTCATAACGAAAGAATAATTCTGGCCCGGTTATAGTAGAGGCTGTGCGGTGCGCGACTTTTGCAACAAAGTGACCCGTATAATTAAATATTTCGGAGGCCCCAACCACTTCGTTTTGAAGGCGTTCGATTCTACAGCAGTAGCATATATGCAAATCTTTTTTCTGACTAACCTCTCCCGACACCATTAAACTCTCTCTCTATCTGTCTCTTTGGAACGGCAGTGTATTTTGCTACATATTTTGAGCTGAATATATGTATGTACTCTGCAATTGATGGAGTTATAAAGTTTAAAAAAATGGCTGGTATGGGATGGTGGAACTTGAAGCAGTAAGTGGAAATTTCTGTGAGAGGCATTTGTTCAACGGCGTACCTAAGTAGAAGGATCATAACGGTAGCAATTTTCAAATGATTGCTTCACATGTCTGTTTCTTTTTTTTTTCGGGGATTACATGTTGTAGCAGAGCGGTGTAACTATATTTACTTTTCGGCGTTTACTTGCGTCTATGCTTACCCGTTCTTTGACAACTTCTGCGGCCTCTGTTTACGTTCTTTCATCATCATCATCATCAGCAGCAGCAGCCTATATTTATGTCCACTGCAGGACGATCAGGCCTCTTCCTGCGATATCCAATCACCGCTGTCTAGCGCTAGCTGATTCCAACTTGCACCTGCAAATTTCCTAACCTCATCACCCCACCTAGTTTTCTGCGTCCTCGACTGCGCTTCCCTTCTCTTGGTATCCATTCTGTAACTCTAATTTACGTTCTTTATCGAAGTAAGTTTACTGCACCTGTAACGGCATCCGCAGCGTTTTCACAGCTTCCGAAAGCAAATTTAACTTCTACAAACATTTTCAGGTCACATACACCTTTCCCAGTTTTTAGTGATAACGATTTAACCAAAGCTCGAGGCATCGGGCCACATGTCGAATCCAACGGGTCCAACCTGTTCCAGCACCACTTCTAAGTAACTGTGCATCACATTATATGAGCTGCAATAGTCCATACTAATAATGCGGAATACTTAACGTGAATGTGATATCGAAGACGATGTAGTGTCATTCTGAAAATGGGCATGTTTTTTGTTTTTGTTTTTTTACGTCGCTGAAGATGCCAATAAATTTGCTACGGGTGCAAACCCTCGACATGCCGTTGGTACGAGTAACGTTGTACACAAACGCATCTTCACAGAATCTTAAGAAGAAAAGAAAACATATCTCGCTCTCGTGACGCTTGGCGGGCAGCCGTCATTGCGACCTTGTGGATAAATTGCCGTGAAAAACCATTAGTAACGTTGCTTTCGTCTCTGTCGTAAGGTAAACAACACGGCTAGATTCAACCTTGTGAACATAGCAATCAATCTTTCCTCTTGCTACACCTGTCACGTGCATGTGCTGGCTGCTTATCTGATAATGGCTGAGCTTGCTCACTTATGTTCCTTTTTTTTCTGTTTTTATTGCTTATTCCCATTAACAGGGCGACACTCGGACCCATCAGAGAACGTCGCGTGCAAAAAACGAGGAAATGATTACCGTGATGACAATCGTTAATAATTAACCCCGTAGGGCAGCTACGTCGAACGCGCTTTTCATCGTGGCGCTAACGGCCGAATTCTCGTCGCCAGGCCAGCCCTAAAATTATGCTGGCGGAAAGAAATGAAAAAGCAGTGAAAGGGGCTGGGTGTTGATAGTGCAAGTATACATCCGCAACCGACAAAATGGCTGCGTATTGCATGTCACTCTCGTTCTCCTCACTAATTGCCGAGCGATGTACTGCCGTGAGGTAGCATACGAGTGCTTGTTGGCCAGTTTCTTGCTTCTAACTTCAAGTACTACGTGACGCCGGCGGTTGATAGGAGAGAGAGAGAGAGTCTCCTATTCGAAGATGTTCCACCTACGCCGCTATGGTCGTCAGTGGCGCTGGCTGTCGCTCCCCTGTCTAGGTGTTGAATACGCATTATATTAGTACACAGAAAGAACCGTACATCGATTGGCCATCGCAAGCGTCTTGAAGACGTTGCGCGTTCGGCTCTCAGCGGTGGCAAGTTCTCTCCTTCTACTTTTTATTTTCTATCTTTTTTTATATGCTGGCTTCACATCGCTGTCAGTGACAAACAAAAAATCAAACCTCATTGGTTTCCGCTGATTCTTCACTTTTTCTGGAGGTGTGCTTAAGCGGTGCATTGCAGAGGTCGGAAAGTTACAATTTGCAAGCTTCTGAAAGATTTCAGAGAGAGAGAGAGAGAGAGAGAGGTCTTTCATCGCGGCGCACATGACCATGAGCACGCAACGATCCACACCAAAACCCGCAGTTGTTGTCTTTGTCTTGTACTGCAGAGCTTAAGTAGTTCGCTTTGGACAAGGCTGACACGTTTGGAATAATTACTGGCTGCCAAGCATGCATTCGCCACATGTCATGTAAAAATATAAAGAAGAAGAAGAAGAAGAAGAAGACGAAAGCTGTTTCACTCATAACGTGCACCACCGACGTGATCGCTGTCGCAATAATATTATACGCATTAGGGCTTGCACTATTTTCGTCTGGTGTCAATTCGAATAAACATTCGCAGATGCGTGCGCGAAATAATTCTTTAAAGCCAAGCATTCTTTGCCTCTTCGTTCGACTGTCCCACTGCTGCTGCTGTCAAGCACGGCTCGTCGGGGGTTGGTGGAGAACATGTATAATGTGTATGGCAGGGGCGCGGTAGAAGAGTGTAAAAGGTCTTTTCAACGAGAGCTCCCTGGGCGTCACCACAATGCCCTTTGGACGGCTGTAATTACGCGTGGGTCCTCTGCAAAGGCATTGCAGAAGCTCCAGCACTCACCTATGTACTAAACCGCCACAGCCCAGGGAGAAGAGAATGGTAGAGATAAGGAAGAGAGAGAATACAAAGAATGGACAAAGCCAACGCTCGCGGCAGTTTGCGATACATGTGGAGATAGTGGGAGAAGGGAGAGACGCCATCAGAAAGCATGCTTTGTTCGGGATCTCTTCGATAAATGAAAGACAACTAGTAGACATTGCAACAGTTGCGGACAAATTGGAAAATGTATTTACAGTTCAGCATGTTTATGCTATTTATGAAAAATAAACGCCACCTAAGTTTGTCCACGTAGACAATTGGCGCAGGGCTTGCAGACGCAAAGTCACATTAGAGCTCCGCAGCGCCAAAACAACAATACGCAAGTGGCCGTCCAGCAAATGAACACTTCAGCCGCGATGCGATGGGCTGGATATGAAGGCTGTAGTAACTAAATATTACAATAAAAACTGTGAGTGCATAACAAAAGAAAAAGATAAATTTGTG
Organism: Dermacentor silvarum; assembly: GCF_013339745.2. Lineage (NCBI taxonomy): Eukaryota > Metazoa > Arthropoda > Arachnida > Ixodida > Ixodidae > Dermacentor > Dermacentor silvarum. Next base: position 28,555,784 of record NC_051157.2, read on the forward strand.
CATTTTTTTTTCTTTTTGTCTCGCGGCCAAAATTACAGAAGGCTTCAAAAACGTTACAGTGGCTAAAACCCAGTTCGGTAGCACATAAGGAAAGGACCACCGGGAATTGATGCCAAGCTTTCGAAAGAGTTCGCTCTGAGCGCGCTCTGAGCAGAGCAAAGACCCCTGTATTTCTTCGCTTTTAGAGTTTATCGCGGATCCTACCACTGTCATAGCGTCTAGGACTCTACGGCGGCAGGCGCATCACATTGTTATTCGCGACCAACTCCTCTACCGTCGCAATTATCACCCCGAGGGTCGGCAATGGCTCCTAGTAATACCGCGTCATCTGCGGGCTGATTTATGCGCATCGTTTCACACTGATCCCCAATGTGCACACGGTGGCGTGTTAAAGACCTACACCCGCCTTAGGCTCCGGTATTACGGGGCTGGCATGTACAAGTTCGTTCGCAAGTACGTCCGCTGCTGCCTCGACTGCCTGCGCCGAAAGTCGGTCCCTACTTCCACTGCCACCCCCTTGAAGCCGCTTCCTTGTCCATCCCGTCCTTTTGATCGGGTCGGAATCGACCTTTATGGCCCGCTTCCCTGTACTGGTGCAGGCAACCGCTGGATTATCGTTGCAGTGGATCACCTCACACGCTATGCAGAAACCGCTGCACTTCCATCTGCAACTGCCCAAGATGTTGCATCCTTCATACTGCGGCATTTTGTTCTTCGTCACGGAGCCCCTCGGGAATTTCTCAATGATCGAGGCCGCGCATTTCTATCTGAAGTCGTGACGTCGCTTCTGAAGGAGTGTCACATCATCCACAGGACCACTAGCGCATACCATCTGCAGACGAACGGGCTGATGGAGCGTTTCAATCGTACTCTTGGCGACTTGCTCGCCATGTACGTCGCGTCCGACCATTCCAACTGGGACGCTGTGCTTCCGTTCGTCACGCTCGCCTATAATACTGCCACTCAAGCTACCACTAGTTTTTCTCCGTTTTTCTTACTGTATGGCCGTGAACCTTCCTGCACCATCGATACTATGCCACCCTACCAGCCTGATTCATTGGAATGTGTTTATGTATCTCAAGCTGCGCAGCATGCTGAAGAATGCAGACAACTCACCCGTTGTCTTACCACTGCAGATCAGACACAACATGTGCAGAAGCTTCGTCGTGGTGGATCTGTTACCCCAAGCTTCCCTTCCGATTCATTGGTTTGGCTGTGGGTTCCACCTTTAGCTCCCGGCCTTTCTACTAAGCTGCTCCCAAGATATGGACCTTGCCGTGTAATTGCACAAACTTTCCCCGTGAATTATGTTGTCGAGCCTGTGTCACCGTCTTCTGATCGGCGCCGTCGCGGTCGCGAAACTGTTCACGTAGATCGGCACAAGCCCTTCTACGATCCCTCTACGTTACCGCATGCCTGGATCGCCAGGATGGAGTCTTTTTCTCCGGGGCAAATGTAACGAAGAAGAAGTGCCGGTTAGCCAGGTGCATCTCCGGCCTATGAAATACGACGAAGAAGAAGTGCCGGTCAGTCAGGCGCATCACCAGCGCTTTTACGCACGGGACTTGTCCTGCAGCATGACTGCTCGCAGGGTTCTGACGGCCGCACCGAGTTCGACCTCTCAATCCTGTTAATAAACAACTTGACATTCTAAATATATATCCTTTGAATAGTGAACCGGCGACACGCTAAAAATAAATGTCCTGGAGGTTCAGTCTCATTGCAAAAAAGCAACAAAAGATTATAGCCCTAGAACGGGCCTGTGAAGATAAACATTCAGTGGCGAGACTCGGCCAACGCAGCCTCGTAATCGATACCTCAGACTTCCTAGTGGAGCACCGTCTATTGTTCCAAAGAAAATTTCGAAGCAGGAAATCAGAGGCGATCAATGAAAATTTCCTTATGCTCAGTGGTGCTGCTGCTGCTGCTGCTGCTGCTGCTGCTGCTGCTGCTGCTGCTGCTGCTGCTGCTGCTGCTGCTGCTGCTGCTGCTGCTGCTGCTGCTGCTGCTGCTGCTGCTGCTGCTGCTGCTGCTGCTGATGATGATGATGATGATGATGATGCCTCAATCAATGGCACCTGAAGTAGAGAGACGCGGATTCCTCTTCCTTTTCTAGCCGACGTTTAGGTTCTTGCCGGTGGCTTCGTTTACCTTCGTTTAGTTCGGTGTCGGTTATAGACCTTTTATTCATGGACGCCACCATATACCGTTGCCAGCCTCACCGCCGCTGATCGCTCGACGGCTCCGATATCGTCGCTAGGCCTTTTCCGGTTCGCTTCAAAGCTAAAGCGGACGGCGCTTCGAAATGAATTACCGACGCTCACAAGCCGCAATATTTTATTAGCGTTGTTATCGCTCTTCGCAATAATTGTACACAAAGAAGAAAAATTCTTGCAGTGGCTTAGCTCGGCTATGCCAGGATATACGTAGCGTTAGCAAAGGTTCAGCTGAAGGTCCGAGTCGCACTGGCGCTTTCGCTGAGTTTCACAGTATATTCAGTCGATCGGCGAGCCTTGACGTCATCGACGGCGTTTTGTTGTTGCTGCAGGGGTGGTCGAGCACGTCGCTCAGCCTCCTGGCGACGCCGCTTTGCTAGACGTTCGTCCCTTTGCTCCAGTGTCTCCGCAGCACGTTTAGCCTTCTGTTCATTCCTCCTACGCTCAACCGCTAATTGCCAGGCAACTACTTCGGGATCCGATGAGTCAAGCTTCTCCGTTCTTCTGCGCTGTTGAGCAGCATTTGCGCTCTCCTTCTCCATGGCTATAGGCTCCGTACAGTCGAGTTTGCGGCTGCTCTGGCGCCATCTGGCGCAGCGACGCAACAGTGTTGGGAAGTGGGCGCCGCAGCTCGGCCGGCTCGATGAGTGTTCTTTCCCGCGCGCTACATTTAGTCTCGGCCACGGTTGAAGCCGTTTTGCTTTGTTCACCAGCCTCCTTATTTTTTTTTTTTTTTTATACGTCTTGCGACGGTGCAATGGAATGCGCTTCATGGGCAAGCGTCGGAGGTGAAAAAAAAAAAAAGGCAAGTGGAACCGGCGATACTGCTGCGTAAAGGGCTGTCACAACCACGAAGGCCATGGCCCGGGATAAAGTTATACAGGTTTCCTGGCAAGTCTTATGAGATCGAACGGTGAAAGAAATGGGTCGCAGCTAGGAGGAGAGTAAAGTAAGTCAGCTTCTTTGATATTTGTGAGAAGGTTTTGTTCTGTAAAGCGTGCTACACATGCGCGTTTCACAGCTCGTTGTGCGACGCCAGCGGCCATGGCCAGCTGCTGAACATTTAAAAGAAATTTGTCACGACTTTGCTGATTTGACGACTGCTTGCCGTTGTCTTAGCATTCGGTATGATCAGCATAGCACTGGCATGTGCGATGACCAATATTTTATGCCAAGGAAGCCTATTTTGTGCTGGCGAGCACTAACTCGACGATCCTCGTTTCGGCCGCTGGCGCTTGAGAGGCGCGGTTTCACATGGTGCGATTTTTGTTGTGATATACATTTGCGATGTATCATTGTAAAAGCAAAGTGCGTATGCAAGGAAAGGAATTCGCAAGCGAAATCGTATCTCGTGAAAGGGGCCTAATGAGCCTCGATCATTGTACATGATGAAAAACGAACATTCGCGTCATGTAAATTAAGATCGCCTAGTTAATAAATCTCGTTTATCAGCGCAGCAGGTGGCTCCGACTTGGTCCCAAACGAGTCAACGAGGATAGCATGATCACTGCCACACGATCCAACAATCCGAATCCTTTAGCTCACTCGACATGACTGTGCTGACGAGAGCCTACGAGTGAGCGAGTGATCTGCACGCGGTCCAGATCAAGCTGTATGACAATCTAAAGTAACAGTGTGACAGGGGCATCAAATGATAGGCCGCGGCGTACAACGCGCCGGAGCGAAATGAGGCATGCATTGCCAACAGTGAGGCGTCGATTAAAAATCGGTTTCAGGGTGTCACGTTTTCAGGGTGCCAGTTTAGTGACTTAAATTTTAGTATAACACTAAGCTTTACTCACGTGAAGGATGACGTCGTATACTTGCTTTCCCTGTTGCGAACGGCACTTCGCGTTAACGTCCACGCCGTCTTTCACACAAGCAACATGCGAAGCAGCGTAGAGCTTGTCTCCGCTGGTTAACGCTGCACCGTGAAAGTAATCGTCTATTCCTTTAATAGGCCTGAACCCCGCAAAAACTATTTGTGCCATCACAGAGGGCCACGCTTGTACTTTCACGTACACACACGCACAAAAAAAGAAAGCGGATCGCGGATATACGTGCGGCTTTCGGAGGCGTGTATACGTATAGTTCCGAAATCTCGCTGTCTTCCCCCTTCCCAGTTTCGCGCCGCCCGCCACATGCGACGCTGAGCATCGCGCCACCGCTGCTGCGCAGCAGCGCCGCCTGTTGACTGTACGGAGCCTATACCACACTGGCAAACGCCAGTCAGAAGCGCAGCGGCTCCAGCGCAGTGTCAGACGGCGACTACACAGCGAGCGCGTGCCGGCGCCAGTGCCTCTACCACGGCTACGACGTCACTCCTCTGGAATGCGCAGACCGGCGGCGGTGAGTCGCGCGCGGCGGCGGCGGAGTGCGCGAGAGGTGCCGGCTCTGGTGGCTCCGGTGCGCAAGCCGTGTGACATCACTGATCCTTGCGCATGCGCAGCACGGCTCTTGATGTGCCGCGCGAAACGGGCTTGGCTAGGCCAGTGTAGCTAACGCTACAAAAAAAAAACGCTGATATTAGCGGTGCCGTCGGCTACGATGCGAGCACAGCCGAGCCGGTCGTCTCCCGTCGGTAGCCGTGCACTCGGCTGCAGCCGATGTTTTCGTTGCCGGTGGCAGAGGCGCGCAGCTTCGCGGTCGTCGATTGGCCCGTTGATCGTGCAGCGGGCGGGGCGCCTGCCGAACTGTCGTCTACTTTGGACACCTCTCGCGCGGCAGACTGGAGGCTGTATCGTCGTCCGCGTATGTGCCGCCAGCATGGCTAGCGTGGACGTGCCTTAACCGGAAGTAGGCAGTGCTTCGAGAAGCGCGTTGGCGATGACGTATGTCACGTGACATTTGGAGCAGCAATCGGCGAGGAGGAGAGACCAGCCGTAGCGAAGGAAAGAGCGAAACGAGCGAGGGCCGTTTTTCGATCATCAAACGCGTGTAACTCCGCTATTACGGCACCATTTCGAAAAATTCTCGCGGCTACGTGTTCGTTGTAGACTCGTGCACAACTGCAACACCACAACTAAATTTCGACCTCTGGGTGGTTTAGGGGCCCTTTAATGTGATGCAAGGCTGCTGTAGCATTTCGCATGTGTACGTTCATGCAATTATAAGATATTTTCATTATCAACTGAACACTCATATTTATCTTACAGTGAGGTATGGAGCTGTATAGTGTTTATGCAGTAATTAATATTTTCTAAGGAACACCATGTTAAATTATGTGTATTGTGCTTCTCCACAGATAAGAACTGCTACAAATTATATTAATTAAATGTCGAGTGGTCGAACGACTGGTTGCAGACTGTGCGAGCATCCTTCCGGCGTCGGCTGCGTATGAAGCGTCCGGGCGAGCCCTGCGGGGAGTTTCTATCCGGACACTGGCCTAGAACATTGTGTTCCTAGAGGGCAAGATTGCCCATTCTTTCAAGCACTTCGCTCATCACTTGCCGATCCGCACTAGTGCGTGGACAGCCACCGAGGAAGTATCTGATGGTCTCGGCATGGGTACATGTATATCAGGTGTAGATGTCGGCCATTCCATTGCGGAAGGCATGAGGCTTGGCGAACGCGACGCAGAGCCACAAACGGTATAGCATGGCGTTAGATGCGAAGCAGCTTATGGTCGGGGCTGTTAAAGCCCCTATATATATAGGGGCTTTAGGGGCTGTGTCACTCTCTCCCTCCCTCCCTCCATCCATGTGCTCTGCGGAGTCCACACCTGCACTGCGCATGCGCATCTTCCTCCCCCTCCTCTCCTTGTCTCAACTCCTCTCGGCATTCCTCCTCTCCAAGATAGCCGGCGCTGTAGCGCCGGCTATCTCCGCGCCGGCGGCGCTATCTCAGCGCCGCTATCTCAGAGCCGCCGGCGCGGAGATAGAACATGTTCTATTTCACGCGGCTGCCGCTAGACCAGAATGCACCGCGCGCTGTAGGGGCAGCGGGCAGAAGGCAAAATGGCGGCTTGCGGCGCTCGTAGTGAAAGTGCGGCTGTGGCTTTCTCAACGTCCGTGGACGATGACAACGCAAGTGAGGATGTATGTACATGTTTAGCTTCCGCTTTTGACGTAGCCGACGCACTAGCACTAGAAGTGCGATCTTCTGGCTGTCAGGACAAGTTAACGCCATGCCGTGAAGGCAGTCAAACAGCGCACGGAGCGCGACCTGTGTATAAGGTATTTTTTGTTTTTGCGTATATAAAAAATCACGATGTGCTTTCTTGTCGAACTTATGTTTATGTTTTATGCATGACAGGCCCCTAGCAACTATGTATGTTGGTTGTCTGACATAAAGTGTCTTCTCATGTAAAAAAAAAAATAATAATAATAATAAAGACTCGGACGGTGCGGGCACATTCTGTCAGAAAGTGAGAATGCGCATGCGCCATGGATCGCGCGGCCGTGAAGTTGCGCTCCCACACACAGAGATGGCGCTAGCCTCGCGCGGCGTGCGCGCCGAACTGGAGAGGAGGCAAATTTCTTTCACATGCTGGCGTGGCTGGTCAGAGGACAATACAAGCAGACGAGATACAATTAGAGCATTCGAGTTCGAGAGAGAGTTTTGGAGTAGGAGGACAAAGAGAGGGAAATATAAAACTGACTAACTTCACCATACGTGAGTAAGGGGTATCGTAGATTAAAGGTATGCAAAAAAAAAAAAAACAAGGAAGAGAGAGAAAAGCTATGAAAAATTGTCCACACAGCACGATGCAGCACACGAACCCTCAAAGTATGTCACAAAGTACGCAGATATCCAGGAAGCGATAAAATGGGTTAAATCCTTCGGTGCTGATGGCCGTCTAGACCAATGTCTCAGTACTGTCTCCTCCGATAATCAGCTATCGTCAAATCCATCTAGCGTACTCGAGATTTGTTTTCCTTGCGTACTGTAGCGAGGGTAGTCTTTGTCTCGATTGTTGTGCTGTTACACGTGCAGTCGTTATGTTATACTTCACCTTGCGAAGGTAGATTTTCGACCTCATACTTCGGTCACGAAAAGCTTTCCATCACGCGCAAAAGGGTGAAAAGCCATAAAAGCTTTTCTGTGTGAGTTCCCTTTGTTTGAAAGGTCGTCGCCTCCGAACTTCGTCATGCAGAGGCAGGACGCCACGTGGAGTAATATAAGTTCGGAAATTGGCTCCGCGGACTATATCTGGAATTTATGTTTCCGGCTTTATTTTTATACTGTAGAAAAACTCAGTTTTTATCAGAAAATACCTTCGCGCTCTTTTTTGTTGTTCTTGTTGCAGATTTATTTTTTAACGTACCAGTTTGTCTCTGAGAGTAGCAGAATGAGCGCTAAAGGCAGGAAAACACAAGGGACTTAGATGGAGAGATAGCATAACGAAATTTGCAGGCATAGGATAAAGATAGCGTGGCTCAAATTTGGATCAAAACTACCTGGTGGAACGCTTAGCTCCCTGCCCCAGATGGGAAAGATGAAAATAAAAAAAAACTATACGTTTAGTGTGTGTGTGTGTGTGTGTGTGTGTGTGTGTGTGTGTGTGTGTGTGTGTGTGTGTGTGTGTGTGCGTGCGTGCGTGCGTGCGTGCGTGCGTGCGTGCGTGCGTGCGTGCGTGCGTGCGTGCGTGCGTGCGTGCGTGCGTGCGTGCGTGCGTGCGTGCGTGCGTGCGTGCGTGCGTGCGTGCGTGCGTGCGTGTGTGCGTGCGTGTGTGCGTGCGTGCGTGCGTGCGTGCGTGCGTGCGTGCGTGCGTGTGTGTGTGTGTGTGTGTGTGTGTGTGTGTGTGTGTGTGTGTGTGTGTGTGTGTGTGTGTGTGTGCGCGCGCTTAAAGGTGATTTCGTGCACGCAACGCACTCAAAACACACCGCAACACACCCCATACAAGCTCATTAAAGTCTCTAGTTGAGATCAGTGTCTCTCAGACAGGTTGGAAGGGCCAGCGTTGCGCGGGACAGAATAGACGCGGCTGACGCCGGTAAGGAGAAACTAGAGATTGCAGAGTACAGCGTTCGGCCTGCCAGAGAAATTAAACATGGTATTATTATTACTATTATTATTATTATTATTATTATTATTATTATTATTATTATTATTATTATTATTATTATTATTATTCATATAACCAGGTCTGAATGAATGAATGAACTTTTATTTCCCTTTTTAAGAAAGGGGAGGGGCCGGGGGGGAGAGAGGGAGGCCTGTGTGCTCCAGTCTTAGCACCTTGTGCTGCCAGACGTCCGCCTACCAGTCGTGGTAGGCCTCCGCTACCTCCTCAGCCCACCTCAGGACTCGGTCCTGCAGGGTGGGATCGGAGCTGCGCAGGGCAGTCTCCCACAGCTCCTCGCTACTAATTAATGGTTTGAGGTTGCGGGGGGGATATTTGATGGGGCATTTCCACATTATATGGGAGAGATCTGCTGTTTGGACAGGGCAGAAGCGACACTTGGGTGTCGGGTATGTGTCGGGAAAGAATAAGTTCAAAGTGCGTGGGGTAAGAAAAGTGCGAGTTTGTAGTTGGCGCCACAATATTTCTCTCTGGCGCGTGCTCGACACAGAGAGAGGTGGATACGTTAGGCGTTGGTGTTTGTAATGTGTGCAAATTTCATGGAATGTGATGAGTGCGTCTTTATTGGTCTGTTGTTGGGAGTCATTGGCTTCTGGGGTAAGGCCCACATTTCCGTCCACTCGGTCCGTGAATCCTCGAGCAGCGGCATGAGCCATTTCGTTGCCTGGTAGTCCTTGATGTGCTGGAGTCCAGATGAGAGCGATGTAGTTTTTTGGCGGGTGAGCGACTAGTAGAGAGTGCGCGAGGTTTGTAATGTAGCCGCTACTGAAGTTCCGGATAGCAGTCTTCGAGTCACTGATGATGACATCGCAATCAGGTAGCCCCGATGCGAGTGCAATGGCGGCCTCTTCTGCGTCGCCCGCTGAGGTGGTCCTGACTGATGCTGAACGAACAGTGTTGCCCTGCTTGTCTACGACCGCTAAAGCATAACGATGTTTAGTTTTATAGGCTGCGGCGTCCACGTAGTAAACTCCTTCTGCCTGTCCATAGCTGCGTTGTAGCGCCTTGGCTCGAAGTTTCCGGCGTTCGACGTGAAATTCGGGATGCATGTTTCTGGGTAGGGGTTGGATGTGGTATTGGCCGTGTATGTTCGGAGGAAGTTGATGTCGCTTGTTCTCGTTGAGTGGTGGGGCGTAGTGAAGTTGTCTCAGGATCTCACGCCCAGCTGCAGTGGTGGAGAGTCTGTGATATTGCGATGATAGATGTGCTTCGGTTAATTCTTCAAAGGTATTGATTGTGGCTGTGGCCATCACCCTCTGTGTGGATGCTCTAATCGGAACACCAAGAGCGACTTTGTGTATCTTGCGGATCAAGCAGTTTACAGTGTCCGCTTCCTTCCTAGAGAGTGAGAGATATGGTAGTGCGAAGGTGATTTTGCTTAGGACAAAAGCTTGGATGAGCTGAATCAGTTCCTTCTCTCGAAGCCCTCCGTGTTTATTGGAGATCCTTCCTATGAGGCGTAGCGTGTTATCTACTGTTGTTTGTAGTGCTTGCAAGGTACGCTGATTTGCTCGGTTGCTTTGAAGGTGAAGACCTAGCACCCTTATCCTGTCTACCTGGGGTATGGAGTGCCCTTCAACTGTGAGGTCGATATTCGGGGGCGATGTCCTGAAGCGTCTCGTGGGGGGCAGAAGGAGAAGCTCTGATTTGGTGGGGGAGCACCTAAGGTTCAAGTCGTGACCTACTTGTTCGATCTGGTCAATGGCTGCTTGGAGGGTGTCTTGGATGTGCCCGTCCGAACCTCCGGTCATCCACAGCGTAATATCGTCCGCGTACAGTGAGAATCTGAGGTCGGGAATCTTCTTTAGAGCGAAAGCTAAAGGTCGCATAGCCAAATTGAAGAGGAGGGGGGAGAGTACTGCCCCTTGGGGCGTACCAGTGCTTCCTAAACGTATCTGACCTGATTGTTCGCTGCCTAATTGGAGCGTTGCAGTGCGCTTCGTCAGGAAGCTGCATATATAACGGTAGATTCGCTCTCCACAGTTTATACTGTTAAGTTCGCGTAGAATGGCCAAGTGGGACACATTATTGAAGGCTCCCTTGAGGTCGAGGCCCAGCAACGCTTTTGTGTCGCGTGCGTCGCTCGGTTCAATGATATCTTGTTTGAGCCTTAGCATGACATCCTGGCAAGAAAGAGACTTGCGAAATCCAGTCATTTCCGAGGGGAAAAAGCGATGATCTTCGATGTATTTGGAAAGGCGTAGGTGGATTACGTGCTCCAAGATCTTCCCTATGCATGAGGTGAGAGAGATGGGACGGAAGTTATCAATGTGAATTGGCTTATTCGGCTTGGGAATGAAGATCACCTTGGCTGCTTTCCATTGTTGGGGTATCTCGCCCTCTTCGAGACAGTGGTTGTAATACTCGGTGAGTTTGCGTATGGATTGCTCATCGAGGTTGCGAAGCGTCTTATTTGTCACAGAGTCTGGACCTGGTGCCGTGGTAGTTCGCACTTGGTTGAGGGCATGTCGAACCTCCGCTTCTGTGATGGCGCTGCAAAGTTCCTCATTGGGTTCACCAGTATAGTCGGGCATGGGGATTTGCGTAGGAGGGGGCATATGTTTGGAAGCCAAGTTACTGAACATTGTCGGCAGGTCCGCTGCATGTTCATGTAGCAAGTTTATTGATCTGGTGGTTATTATGCGTCCTAGATGTGGTGGGGTCGAGCAGGTGCCGGAGCAATTGCCAGGTCTTTTTAGTGCTAAGATGACCATGCGCTCCTTCGCAAACCTGAGTCCATTGCTGTGCCCTCAATTTGATAGCGTATTTTTCAATCTGAGAGTCCAATTTGGCGATTCTGATTCGGAGTTTGTGATTGTAACGGGCTGTTAGCCATTTCCTGAGTAAGGCTTGCTTCGCTTCCCACATGTGTAGGAGCTTCGAATCAATTGTTGCCAAGGGTGTATCTGACGGGAGAGTGGTGGTATGGGCCTCTACATCTGCTTGTAAAGCGTTCGCCCATTGCTCTATGTCGGTAATGTCTTCTTCGTTGGTGTTGGAGCGAGATTTTCTGAATTCCGTCCAATTGGTAAGCCTTAGTGGTTTCATGGCCAGTGGTCTGTGCTTGAAATTTACGTGGAGTTCGAGGATGTAATGGTCGCTTCCTAAGTTGTTTTGGAGGTTTTGCCACGTCGCCTGAGTGATGCGGTGAGTTAGGGTGAGGTCGGGGGATGTATCCCTACTGACGCTATTTCCTAGCCGGGTAGGAAGAGTAAAGTCATTGTGGATGGTGAAACCTTGATTCTGTATGTGCTGCCACAGAGCTCTTCCCTTAGGGGCAGATGCAGAGTGGCCCCACATTTGGAGGGGGGCATTGAAGTCGCCCATTACAACTAGCGGCTGTTTATTGGCGTTAGCTTTGGCTTGAGCAAGCATGTGCTCAAAGCGGTGTTGTCGAGCATTGGGAGGGCTGTAAACATTCAACACGTATAGGGTGGGTTGTTTGAGGCTTTTAGGTAGAATTTCGATGAAATCGTGGGGGATGTCAGTACCGCTGAATGTCTCCCATTTAACAGAAAGGTGCTGTCTTACAAGTACGGCAGTGTTGGGCTTGACTATGTGAGGGTCTTGAAACGTGTTGTATCCCGGTAGAGTTACTTTCCCGTGTGTTTCCTGCAAGGCTATAATATCAGGGAGCTCGTTAAGATTCTGCAGAAATAGTGTAAGATTTGCGCGCTTGTTGCGGAACCCCCTGCAGTTCCACTGCCAGATCACCAGACTACGTGCTGGCTTCATTATTATTGTCGCTGTCGTGAAGGATGGGAGTTTGTGACGTCGTGGAGGGTCTTCCCCAGGTTTCGATTAGCTCTTGGAATCTGCAGAACTGCGCAGATGCCTCACAAATAAAGGAATCAAGCTTGCTTTGTAGCCGATTTTCAAGGGCAACAACCTTGTTTTCCAGGGTCGTCATGCGCTCACTAAGGACAAATATGGCGTTTTCAACGGTGTGGTCGGTGTCTGTTATATCGGCATTCTTCCTTTTTGCCGGTGGGGGCTGCACGTGGGGTGAAGGTGGCCTTGGAGTTGCTGCTTCAGTAGTAGCAGTGGGTGCAACAGTGTCCATTTGTTCTGTCGGAGGGCTTATGGGTGTGGGTGCAACTGTATCCATGCGTTCTCTCGGAGGGCGTGTGGGTGTGGGCGCAAGCTTTTGTGGCAGTGGGTTGGAAGTAGCGGCAGGACTTTCATTGATTTCGATGGGGGGGTGGAGCATTGCCTTGAGCTGTTTGATTTCGGCCTTGAGAATTTCGTTCTGATTAAGCAAGTATTTGATGAGAGAGTTATCAGCATCTAGTGAGGAGCTGCTATTGTGGGAGACTACCCCTGCCCAGCTCACCTTTGTATGGTTGATGGGCGGTCTCTCCTCGTTGCGTGGAGTCAGCGGAGGCCAAGCTTGCTTCGATGCTAGAACCTGGGCCGCTGTTGCAGAGTTCTTGCGGCCAGAGTTGCTCTGCGGCTTCTCTTGTCCTGGGTGTTGGTTGGAGGCCTGGATATTGTTCCTGGCCAGAAGTGTCAGTTTAGTTTCTGGTGGTGCGGGGGGCGGCGTCCGTGGTTTGTAACGAAGTCTGCACTCTGATGAACCAGTCTCATGTGTTCCGTTGCAGATGATGCAAGTAGGGGTGCAGCTGTGGTCTTCAGGAGGATCTGGCGTGCCGCATTTTGGACAGAGACATATTGTCACATTAGGGCAGACATCTTGACGATGGCCAAGCTGCCGACACCTCGCACACGCCTCCACTTTTTGCCGATATGGTCGGCAGCGGAGGTCTGTGCGGAGGTAATCAATATAGAAGGGGACCTTTGAGCCTTCGAAAGTGACCAGGATGGAGTCCGTGGAGCCCATTCTTCGAGCAGCTAGGATCTTGATTGTTGGATTAGAGTCTCGAAGTTTAACCAACACGTTCCCCTCCACCAGGGAGGCCGGCAGCTTGATGATGCCCCTACACGAATTTTTGGGGTCTGCCACGTGCGTGGAGACCTCGTAGCTCTTGTCCATGATGGTGAGGGTGGCAATCTTCAAGTAGCGATCAGCTCTGTCCATGCAGGGGGTGCTTATGATGATTGTGTTGTTAATCTCGTTGGCCCGGAGTCGATCTAGCGATGTTGCAGCCGCGGAGAGGCCTGTGGACTTGATGACGATGTCACGGAGAGAGACTGGGTGTATGTTAGCGCAGTTGACACCACCATGTACACGAAGAATGATTTTGTATTCAGCGGCAGGGAGTGGAGGAGGACGAGGCAGATTGTGGCTTACTTGCGGCCGAGTTTTGAGGGTGCTTGGCGAAGTGGGCGAAGGCCTCTTGGTGTCAGAGTAAACAAATTTCTCACGCCAATCGATGATCTCTTCTGGAGTCATGTCGACAGCATCGACGACGTCGTCTTGGCTCATGCCTGCTGCAGCTGCTACCGCCGACGCACACTGCCGGCTCTGCACGGCAGGGGCGCGGGGGTGCGGATGTTGCGAAGAATCGGCGATGAATTTAAGATGGCAGGTCCGATTTCCGCTGAAGAGGTGTCGTTCGACAGCGGAAGACTTACAGCACCAGTGGTCCAAAAATCACAAAAGTCGAGGCAATAATTTGGACACAACACAAGAAAAAAGACGGAGCCGATGCATCACCAGGAGCGAAAGGTAGCTTCGTCCAGGTCTGCTGATATGACTGCACACCTCTTGAGCGTCGGAGCACCGGCCATTGCTTGCAAACGCCTCAAGACGAGGCATAATTCTTATGCCTCGTTTCTCGTGTGCGCTGATGAAGCCGTCGATGATGAACTTCTTAAGCTCCTGATCGACCCATCTATGTGGCCAATGGGATGCCTGTTCAAGCCGTTCCGTGGGGTGCTACACGATGGCATGCTTCATGTTTCCGAGATAACCCCCACAGATCAAAGTCGTCTGTAATTTGGACATTTTTTACCAAAATGCTCGTGGACTTCGCACCAAAGCAGGTGAATTTTTTTTAATGTCATTTCGGCTTCTTTTCCTATTTTTTTATTTCCGAAATTTGGCTCTGCAGTGAAATTTCGTCTTCAGACTTTTTTCCACCACATTACAACGTCTTCCGCAGTGACCGGGACTTCAGTGGACTGAAACAAAAAGGTGGTGGTGTACTGAATGCTGTTGACAGTTCACTAAGACGTGTAAGGCGCAATGACATAGAAAGTGTACAGGAGTCGATTTGGCTTGAAGTCAGCCTAGCACGCTGTGAAAAATTATTAATCAGAACTTTCTATGTGCCACCGAATATTTCGCCTGTCTTGTTTGATGAGGTCATCTATTCTATTGAAACTGTTTTATCCTCTCATAGCAAGCACAGAGTAATCCTTCTTGGTGATTTTAACACATCAGGAATTGATTGGGACACTAGACAGTTTTAGTTTAGTGCGCGCTAGACAGTATGTACGCAACGTGCGGCGCGCTACATACGTTACGGTTGAGGCTGTCCCCCACAGCATTAGTTTACCGCGCGCAACATCTGAAACGTGGAGTGCGCCGAAGCGTCAACACCCTTGCCTCGGAGTGCTACTTGGCGCCATCTAGTGCCTAAGCAATAAACTCGTATAGCCAACATTGGTTGTCACAAGTCAAGGCACGAGACAAGCCAAGCTTTTTCGCGCCGTTCGCGCCGATTTTGTGTTCAGGCGAGCAGCAGCAAGGGAAGAGAATGCCATCAAGCATCTTGTGGAATCGCCGCCTTTTGGCTACTGTTTCATGGCAAGAAATAGACGATCTGATGCTCACAACCCGCGAGCGGTGGCTTTTGAAAGGTGACTGCAGCCTTGACGACAGAATACCGCATAAGGCGCGACCGTGAAAGCGAGCTGCTGCGATACCGCTCGCGCAACGGACTCCTCGATGTGGACCAAGTGGAGTCAACGTTGTTTCGACAACAATTCCGCTTCGAGAAACGGGATCTGAGTGAACTTGTTCGTCTGCTGCTGATCCCCGACAAAATATGCAGTGCTCAAAAAGGGACAGTGATCGGCCGTGATGCACTGTGCCTTTTGCTCCGGCGGCTCACCTATCCAAACAGATGGTGAAACAATCGTGTGGTGCACAAATTCGCAAGCAATTACCGAACAAAAATTCACGCAGTCAGACTCGGAACTTACTTTCTCAGGTTGACGATGTCCTTCGCAGCGTAATAAGATAACAGGAGCTCCGTTCGACTGCGGACATTCCGGGCAATAAACGGCATCCCAGTGATATCCTGCATCTTTGTGGCGATCACGGTCCACTGCACAGGGTCCGCGAATGGATTTAAGCTCCTCACATAGGCAAGGAGCTCCAAATCGAGGACGATACCGAAATGCACGCGGGATTTGCTCGCTGCCATGACCACTGACCCCCTTGTTTTGCTGTCGGTCGCCGCCATGTTCTTAAGCTCTCGGCAGCGCGAGATCTCGCGAGATGGCCGCCGGTAGTATACGTAACGACTGTAACGAGCGCAACACAAGCCCGGAGAACTAGCGCGCGTATCCCATACGTGCGCAAACGCACGCATCTCTCATAGGTTCAGCGCATGCGCAGTCGTGCCCCCGCTAGCGCGTTGCGTGCGCAAGGCCGTTGCGCGCGCTAAACTAAAACTGTCTACTCTTACATATTGTCATTATAATCATTACATAGAGAACAAATGCAGCCTGTTGCAGGACTTTCCATCCTTCTGTTCTCTTCAGCAGCACAACTTTATGGCCAATTCCTGTGGCAACGTTTTAGACCTTTGCCTCTCGAATGCTCAAGTTATAGATGTCTCCCTTTCTGACATTTCTCTTGTGCGTCCCGATAAGTTTCACCCATCACTTAAGATAACTGCCTCTGTGTCAGCGTTGAGGCAGAACTCCTCCCCTGGCATTAATGAATCTTCCAGTTTTGCTTTTAAGCGTGGTGATTACGTTGGCTTGTATGATTTCTTGTCCCCCACCGGTTGGTCACTGGTCTCAGATAAAACCAATGTCGATGACCAAGTGGATCAGTTTACGAAGCTTGTTTTGAGCAGTATGCGCAAATACATTCCTCGGTACAGTCCTAAACGCTCTAAATATCCCAACTGGTTCTCATCTGAACTTATAGCGGCCCTAAAATATAAAGATCGTGCGCACCATAAATCCAGAAGTCCTGTGCCTAATGAGTGGAGAGAATAATTCCGCTTTTTCTGGACTCTCTGCAAACGCGTCATAAGCGGGATCGTGACTCATATACTGCATTCTTGGAAAAGAGCACCTCCGACCAGCCGGCCGGAATTTATGAAGTATATCCGCAAGCGCTCTAGTAAACGGGGAGAGTGTTTTCGCCTGCTCGACTCTAGAGGAGTAGAAGTCCAAGCATTTGCGGATTGTTTTGCTGCCCATTTCTCATCCTTATATAAAGCTTCAGGTTTCAACGCTGGTGTCAGTCAGCAGCAGATGACAGCTCCTACATCTAGTCCTGTGTTACTTGATGAAAAGCTCATTAGCGAATGCCTTAAGCGCCTGAAGCCTTCCCTATCCTGCGGCCCTGATGGCATCCCCTCCGCAATCTTAAAAGCTTATGGCAGTATATTTGCTCCAGTATTTACATCTATATTTAATAACTCTGAATACTTCCACTTTCTCTCACACGTGGAAAACTGCTAGTGTTTTTCCTGTATTTAAGTCTGGCTGTAAAACCGATGTCTCGAATTATCGCCCGATTTCTCTCCTCTGTGCCACGTCTAAGGTTTTTGAGCTGGCTCTTCACAACATATTGTCTTTTACTGTGAAGAACACATTGATTCCGAATCAGCCTGGATTCCTCACCGGCTACTCCACTATCACAAATCAACGGGGCAAGTAGACACCATTTATTGTGACCTCAGCAAAGCTTTTGATGTGGTCAGCGACTCACTGCTTCTCATGCAAGCTTACGCAGTTTGGTGTTGACTCGTCAATTGTAAATCTCTTACGGAGTTTTCTTACGGATAGATCATGTTTTGTTATAACGTCAAAGGCCAAACGTCTTCTTCTTACATGGCAACTAGCCATGTAAGGAGTGTTAGGACCATTCCTATTTTAATTTTTATTAATGACGTTCTTTCCGCCATCGGGAATTCTTCATTCCTTCTGTATGCCGTTGACATCAAGATGTTTAAGGCAATTCACAGCGTTGATGACTGTCGCATCCTGCAGTCTGACCTCTTTCTTTATCTAAATGGTGCACAGATAATAACGTCCCCAAAGTCAGGACTTTCACCCACAAAACAACAAGCATTTATTTTTCTTATTCAGTAGAATCGGTACCATTGTGTAAGGTCCAGTGAGATCAATAATCTCGGTGTACATTTTGATACAACCTTACTCAGCTCACACTAAACCCGTTACAGTGCGGGGTATGCGCACTCTTGGCTCTGTTTGCAGACTGTCGAGAGAATTCAATTTCCTACACCGTTCCGTAAGTTAATTGTACACAACAATCTGTCTTCCTCAACTCGAATACGCGTCGGTCGTCTGGAATGGCATTTCTAGATCCAACAGTGACATTATAGATTGGGTCCAGAAAAAGTTTCTAAGCATATATCATCACCGCTTTGCTAGTACGCGCACTGGGCCTTGCTCTAGCACTCTTGGATTATTGTCATTGCCCTTACTTCACTGCCGACGTAATCGCGCTGACCTTCTGTTTCTTTTCAAACTCCTTCACGGTATCCTCATGTGCCCCGAATTCTTCAGTTGCATCATTTTTCGTATTCCGTGCAAGATCACCAGAGAACATAGACCTTTCCAGGTTCCTGCCTGTCATCACCAACACTCAACCGTTCACAAAATACACAGTCTCTATAACGCCCACTTTCATGACCTGGATATTTTTCACGACTATGTGTTTGTTTCTTTCCGAGCTTTGCATTGTTCTGTCATAGTTTCATAGTTTCACATATTGTTCAACTGCCCTCGTCTCCTCCTTTCTCTTACGCATTCATTTTGCGCCTTGTTGTATGTACACTCTTCTTTTCAATATTGTTAGTTTTATTCACTGTTTTGTTTTACAGATATTCCCCTGCCGTTTTTTTATGTATGCATGGCCAGCACTCAGACCGCATGATTGTTCCTGGGCACGCTAAATAATTGATTGATTGATTGAGTGACTGAGCGATTATTATTATTATTATTATTATTATTATTATTATTATTATTATTATTATTATTATTATTATTATTATTATTATTATTATTATTATTATTATTATTATTATTATTATTATTATTATTATTATTATTATTATTATTATTATTATTATTGCTACACCAATAGTGGTTTTTCAAATCCATTTCTTCACTATTATCGTAGAAAAAAAATTTGACTTCGCCCATTTTGCAATCCACAACGCAAGTTTATCAAGGAAGAAGCAACAATTGCTTCTTCCTTGATAAATGTTTTTTCAAAGGTTCGTCAATGGTTTCCGCATTCGCTTTTTTTTTCGATAGTTTATGAATTCATTAAAGATGCAGCTAACTTTTTCCGCAATATAACTATTGGAAACGTCTTTAAAAAACAAGTAGCAGTAAATTCACCTGACCTGACCACTATATTTAGCAAGAACGATATGACCAAAGCTTGAGATATTGTAATCATTGTAAGCTCGAAACACATTCTAGTAATCTCGCTCGCTTACCGTTCGAGTGACACAGAAAGCAATATGACGCTAAGTTACCTTTCTTTTTTTTTTTTTTTTTTTGCTGGTTACATCTACGCATATCGGTGACTTTACAGCAATCTCCAAGTGTAGAGACGTACAGTCAGAGTCGTGCATACGTAGAAGTTAACCACAACTGTTTATTGCACACATACCAAGAAATTGACATAACCACTGTTCCAAGCAAAAACTGTAAGAAAAATACGTATTTTTTCATTTGGTTTAGCAACTAAACGTTGCAAGGATGGCAGCGCAATCCGTCTTTAACACACACTGAAGCCCACTTTTTATTGCTTGTAAGGCATAGACAGCAATGACTGGTGACTTTTATGTTTCGTCACCCTAAAGCATGCCAAATGTTCCATTAGCTGCGAATTATTTAGGTTTACTTAAGAATCAGAATCACGTTTATTTCCTTTTTTTCTTTTTTTTTCTTTTTTTTACCAGGCAATACGCTGAAAGTTTTGCTGCGCTAAAGCATGAAAGCGGCTAGACAGTGCCCAGGTGACCGTTGCATGGCAGCAACTGTACAAAGTGTATATGTTTAGTTACAGGTACGCCGTGATAGAGGCAAAACAAAAAACAAGCAAAAAAACAATACGTAATTTAACATAATTGTAATTCACATAATTCCGCTCAAAATGTAGCAGTAAAAAACAAGAAGAAATATAAATTGCAAGTTGCATCGGCGATATCATTTATGATACTCAGTCATTTTCTAAAACACAATAGAACAAAAGTATATGAACGCAACTATTTTTTTTTTACTCCAACCGGCTGTATTCTCACGAGTGTTACCGGTACATTTTATGTTAAAGTATGGAGCGTATAAGTTTCACGAAACGGGGGTACAAACCACATATTGGTGTTCCTTGTTGGCGCTGTAATGATACGACGTTCGAAACGTCATAAGGCTATAATAAGGTCCGAGGCTTCATCGTTTGAAAAGTCGAGCAATACAACAAATGAAATGTGTAACTGTTGTCAAAGCGTATCATATTGAACTCTTCAAACGCTTTACACGTGCCTAAACGTTCAATGTTTCTTATGTAGCACACTGCCGTTGTTTCCTTCCTTTTTTTCTTATTTTTTCTTCTTTTTTTGTTTTTTTTATAAGAATTTTCTTCATGTTTATTTTTGTCATCCTAGCCCCATATTATTCTATAAGAGTTCACCCTTACTTTTACTTCGATCGACCCGTTAAATGCTTTTTATGAAGATAAGCAGTCATTTTATGACGCTACTTTTGGATATGATGATCCCAACGCCGAGAATAATAGAAAATACCATACATAGAAAACACAAACAAACAGAGCTAGAACCATCGTGAAAATATTGAAGTATGGGGGCAATAAAAATTATGAATCCAAAAAAGCAATAGGTGAGAAGTCTAAAGACATATGCAAAATAACAATATTGTTTTTTTTGAGAGATAGGTTGAATTTGGGGACAGTAGTATTTCTGAGCGAAATATTCACAAGACACTAGACCACGCGGCCAGGATATAGCCCTGATTATTGGCTGGTCTTAAGCGCCATATTTTATATATATTCGGAAATTATTCAAATAGGCTTCCAGTCAACAGTACCAACTGCCTGAGTGATACGATATTTATTACGTTTTCAAGAACGCGCGATTCAGATGTTAATTCATCCACAAAACACAAGTAATGCGTAAGTACGCTTCCTACGGAACGCTCCCCATCACTGATAAAAGCAAATATGGAAATATACGAAGTAATCATCTGCTATCATTTGTACGTAGAGTGCATGTACCAGAAATTGACATGTCCGCCGCTAGATATCTATCTAGCGCCGCTTTAGATTTTGTCCCTCCTCGTACTTGGTTTGAATGTAACACACTACATCCGGGGCTCGTCACGCAGTCCCAGTAACACGACTGGCACGTTACCACTCGCACTGTTTACATTAGGCACTTTTGTTGAGGTGGTGAAATGTTATCCATGGTCCACAGGCTGGTGTTGACACCATGGCTCGTGAGCCCATGTCCATTTTCCCCTGGGGACAATAAAAGCGCATATACAACACTTAGTGACATTGTCGCGACACAGGAAGCCTGTCAAATCTGTGCATTCCACACTCTGACGCTTTGGTTCCCTGTCTTTCTTTGTGTTTTAACATTTCAGTTACGAAAAATTTGTCTTGGTAGATCTGCTCATAATGAGCTCACACACACACTCACACACACACACACACACTCACACACACACACACACACGCACGCGCACGCGCACGCCCACGCCCACGCGCACGCGCACACCACACACACACACACGCACACACACACACGAATTCTTGGGGGACATATGCCTATGTCCCATGGTTGCCGGTATAAAACTGTAATATTGCTACTCTGTAAAGCAATAAACACAGATAGGTGCATATGTAAGGCATTTAAAGAAGTATAGGCTCCACCTGTTAGCTTCGAGCTGTATGACTACGTTGCAATACGAGTAATATATATAGTATTTAGTGACCCTGAAGCCTCCGAACTTTTGTCTCCGGTAGTACGTGGGGTTGGTACGTTTGCAGACCCCTTTTAAAACATTCAGTTGCTGTTCAACTACAGTCGAACACCTTTATAACGAAGTGCTTGAGGCCTCCAAAATCATTTATTATACAGGTCACTGCGTTGTAAAGATCGGGCATCGCGCACCTCACAATAAGCCAGGACGGAATCACTCCTTCGTTATAGAGGTTATTTCGTTGTAAAGGTACTCGTGGTAGAGGCGCTCGACTGTATTCATATGCTATTTGATCTGGCGAAAGGTGGCCGCTATTGAAGGACTAGGCTAACCTCGGTCGATGTGAGGTGATCTACACTGCACACCTGAACTTGAAATTGCTGCACTGGCAAAACAGTTCGCGTAACTATATGTGAAAAGTCATCCAGCTGTTTGCTATTCAACGGCCTTTCTCTTGGGTTTCTTTTTCTTTTTTTTTTTTCATTGTTGCTGATGTAAGGTCACTCTGCAGACCTCTTCGTCAAATAAGAAATACAATGAGTGCTCAAATAATTATGGCGACTGCAAATGTTTTTTCTCCGACTACCTTTTTGTGTGTGTAGTACTGCCAAAATATTTATTTATTTATTTATTTATTTATTTATTTATTTATTTATTTATTTATTTATTTATTTATTTATCTTTCATTCTTTGATTGATTGCGGGAACCGAGAATACTAAAGCCACCAGCCTTGTCCTCGAAACCTTTCTTCTAAGCGTGCGTGTTAAAAATGCCTACGCCAACTGGTAGTTGCTTCGGCCACAGCAATACGGCCTTGATGCCCGCCTGCGTGTAGCAGCGAGCGCTGCTTTATACATAGGCCACAATTTTAGTTCTCACCATCTGGGATGGGCCGAGCTCCAGGCGGAACTTATGCAACAGTTTGGCGATCGTGAATTTAGTCTGCAACGTGGCGATCCTCACGCCGACGCAGTTACGGGGTCCTATGCCGAATGGGCAAAACGCCATCTTCTTCAGTTCCGCTTCATTTTCCGGGGCGAATCTGCAAATCAGACAAGTCGGGAAAATTTCCGTTATTGAGATACCAATTATATGAACACTAGAAGCACACTCGCGCCGTCGCCGTCGTGCTGTCCTTGCATCGATGGCGCATCACGACCAGTGCGTGGAGCGTTATAAGGCCTCCGGAGACGCGCAGTGCGTTTGGCTGCAAAAGTTATGAAGAACGCAGCGCCACGCTCCGCTCCATCAGAGCGGAGGGTAAGTGGGCGAAATTCTTTAAGTGTCCACCTAGTGGACATGTCCATTTCGTCGGCTGCTGGAGTTCTGATTGGCTGGCCTGGGGTACGCGTCAGAAGGAGACGGGTGCCCCAGCCAATCAGCTCTTCAGCAGCAGACAAAATGGACATGTCCACTAGGTGGACACTTAGATAATACTTCCCCAGCTCTGTCTACCGCGGCTTGGCCGGAGCCATCACAAGACAGCATTCTCATTGCCGCTGCTGGCGTGACTGTTGTGGGTCCCACACATTAGCATTTCTGCTGAGCAGCTGTGTGCATAGCACACCATGGCGCATGCATGGGTCTTAGTGGAACGAACAATAAACGTCCAGCTGAATGTAAGTATATACATTCCGTTTCATACACATTAGGCAAAGCTGCGGAATCTGTACGTGTAGTGCGGCCGTAAAAAACCTCACTCCTCACGCTTTCAAGCTCACGTATTCTTGATCTCTAATGTTTCCTACGAAATATGACTACTTCACATATTCCAACTACTACTTGTGAACGCTAGTTTAGATAAAATCTCGTATTACTTGTGCATATTTCTGCATCCAGTAGGCGACGTACCATATTTTGGTCGCGGAGCAAGTGATGCGCTGTGGCTGCAGATTGCAGAAATGTTACTTTGCTCGTATGGTGCTAAGTAGGTGTAGATCTCCGACGCCATTTATGTATTAAATACGTCATGTTTTGCGACGTAGAAGTACGAAACTTAATTTTACTACTGGAGACTCCTGTACATGCGAAGAAACTACTTGGTGGCTCCTAATGCTCCATTCGTGCTTTTAATAAACAACGCTTCATAACGTACTATGTAATGACATAAATTTGCTAACTTTAGGAATACTAGGATATGAACAATGTTTTACAATAATTGTGAAAACAGCTGTTCATTGTTCGAAAACTATTCGAAAATTATTCAATATTTCATTCGATTTGCGTTCGATTCGGTCTCAAAAATCACTATTCACACACCCCTAGTTTTAAGAAATCCTGTACATCACACTCGCTGTGGCCCTCTTCCTCTCTCTCCCGCGACATGTGTTTGCCTTAGGCCAGCGGTTTTCTCCTTAAGTCATTTACAACGATAACTGGCAACCGGTCGTTCCTCTGCAAGTCGTTCCTCCGTTTTCTGTATTTGGGGAGGCTTGGTCAGTGTAGACTCCGATTCTCACCTGTCCGGGTCAAACTTCAAGGGGTCAGACCAAAATCGCGGATCTCTGAGGATCTGGAACTGAGGAACCATGAAGCAAGTTCCAGCCTTGAACTTTAGCCCCTTGTATTCGAAGTCATCTTTGGCCTGCCTCGTCACAAACCTAAAATTCATACAGACAAACACAAATATCGCACATCATGCTTTGCTCAAACCGAACACTGAAAAAAACATCGCGAAGCAAGAAAACATGGGTTTACATAGATTTTATTGTATCAAACAATAAGACTCGGAAAATATGAGGGTAGAAGATCACATAATAACAGTTGAATTTCAATGTTATCGAAACGTATGTGCCCGTTTTTCTCGAATTATTTCTTAAAACAGGATGGCTAACAAATTCGTTCAAGCAAGAGTTGCCTTGTAGGTTTTGTTGCTCCGCAGCAACCAAGTTTAACCTGCACGTAGGATATCTTTTGTACTAATTTGTCTTATGTCGTTGTCCTTTGTTAAGTTTATTTATTTGTGTGTTTTACTATTTTATGCGATGAGGAATTTCTATGGCAATGCTGCTCTGTCTTGCGATGATTCGCTACCTATCTTGCGGTATTCCTCTTTTGCTACATATTGAGCTGCTCTCTGTTACAATATGGTCCTGTCATATTGCGCCATAAATTTGCCACAAGATGTCGACAACGTTGCAGCCCATTGAATTTTTTTTCTATCCTCTTCGCCAATCGAGAACTGCGCCATCTCTAAGTGGCCTTTCTTCGTAGAATTCGCCTGCAAGCGAGACCTGCAGCTACTGTGCACAAAAGTGTTGTTTCAAAACTCACGTGAGACCCGGAGGGTAAAGCCGCAGCGTTTCGTTCATTACCTGTTCCAGGTAATTCAGTTTCTTCATTACTGTATCGTAATCCAATTTACCCTGGCGCCGGGATGCAAAAAAGGAGGAGATCAAAATTAATTAAATTGCAGGCGCTCATTCGGTACAACACATGGCAGTTGATTTCATAGTGCGAAGGCGGAAAACATTAGTTGCGTAACCTACGTGAATGTATAAATCTGATAACACCAGCCACTGAAAACGAAGACGAATGAAGGCGTATACGCAACACAAGCGCTGCTACGCCTTCCTTATGGTGTGTTCAAATTCTGGCCAGCATCGGAAAGAGTCTATACGTAGACAGCTAAGGAGACAGCCGAGACAGCTTCGGGGCCATGTAATCGAACGCGTTTCGAACCGTCTGGATAGCTTCTGCGGCATGAGGCCTCCTCGCGGCGACAAGGAGAAGTTGAGAAAAACACACATTATTTCAGTATTTTAACTCTTTGTGCCTGCGAACCTATAAAAAACACGATGTGACTTACAATAAGGGCGTAGGAAAGCGGGTCTACGTTTTCTTGTGCGCAGACGATCTTCCTGTCGGCTTTCCAAGCGTCCTGCTCAGCCGCCATCTTGTTTGGACAGGAAAGTAGCCTGCATCGTTTCTGACTTCGATGCTGTCTTCGCGAAGCTGTCTACTTCGACGCCTTCGTGAGAATTGGAACAAGACTTAAGATGGCCGCTGTCCGCTTAGCCGTCTACTTTGCCGTCAACGGCGAGCATTGGAACACAGCCTTAGTCCTCGTTTTCAGTGCGCCGTTGTTATTAGCCATGAACCAATACCAAACCAACCAGTTCTTTATCCTCTTCAGTTAGAATAAAGTTTAACGCACAGTGTTCACTGTACCGTGCAAACTTGTGTTCTCTATTCGTAGTGTAAATGCCTCAACGCTAGCCAAACTATAGTGTATGACTTTAACCGACAAGTAACAAATATGATTTGACATTTCATTCAATGTTAATTGTAATAAGTTCATTTGCCTTCTTGGGCGTAGGTGTAACTGTCCTGCTACGTAGAAAAAACAACTTTTTTGTTCTTCCACCATGCAGGTGCATTGTTCGAATCATTTTATAGTTAATGGTAAATGTCACAGACGGTTCCGATCACAAAGCGTAAACTGTCCGCGCTAACAGAAATTTTTAGCGCTTCTTTACCAAGGTTCTGTTCCTCGTCGAGACAAAAAGTAAATGCTGCAGAAATAAAAAATTGTGGCCACATGTTTAGAGCACCGGGCTGCTGTTTTAGGGGTCCGAGGTTTGATCCCACCATCGGGCACATAATTCGATTTTCTGTTTTTTTGAGTGTGAGCTACTTTAAGTATGAGCGAGACAGCAGCGCCCAACCATGGTTAGGAAATTGCGAGAGCGTTCGCCAAGAAAGATTCACTTTAAAAAAGCACACACAGTGTTTCATAACGGCATACACCTGTATCCACACTAGACATTGATGTCCTATAGCATGACGCTGAAATCAAACGTGAGCCAGCTACTACACGAACGTGCGTGCAGTATGCGTTGCAGTATGCGTTGCAGTATGCGTTGAAGCGACTCCGATTTTGCCCTTATGGGCTACTGGCTCGAGTCTTCCTGATGTTAGAGTCACGGCCTACGCTTGTTCTAAAAAAAAATTGGAGATAAAGACAGAACACCAGCGCCATCTAGCTACTAAATAACGATAGTTACGATACAAGTCTATTAGAACGCAAGGGACAGTGCAAGCTCACATGGCGCCCCGTGGTTTCCGTTCACTTACCCCCTGTGAGATGACATCTTCAATTTCCTGGCGTGCCTTCTCTTGGATGTCCGGGTATTTTGCGAGCGTGAACGTTAGGTAACTCAGAGTGGTGAGTACAGTTTCGTACCTGCGTTGAAGTGCAAATAGCGCATTAGCGCCTAATCTTATGGTAAATATGACCCTGAATGCTAAACTGGTATATCTTTCTGAATAATAAGAGAGAGAGAGAGAGAGAGCAAGGAGCGGAAAGGCAGGGAGGTTAACCGGAAGAGCGTCCGGTTTGCTACCGTACACTACGGGTAGGGGAAACGGGGAATAGAAAGAGGAAAATAGGGAGAGAGTGAGTACTGAGTACACGTGGGACGATGTACAGGGACACTATAAGCGGTCTCTTGAACCGGTGCACTTCAAATACTGTACTAATGCACGCATCGCTTTTTGTGCCAGTGATGGGTGTAGCCATGGTCCGAGCATCTTTGACTCAGAGAACGGTCTCGAGTCCAGTCCGTTTAATGTTGTCCTGAGAGAGAGGCGTTGTACACCGTAGCGAGGACAGGTACACAATAGGTGCTCGATGGTTTCCTCGCACCTACAGGAGTCGCACATCGGGCTCTTGGCCATTGCCATACGGAAGAGTAAGCGTTCGTGAACGCCACTCCCAGCCACAAGCGGCACAACAAGGTTGTTTGGCTGCGGGAAAGGCTAGACGGCAGTTGTAGCCGTGGCAAGGGGTCCAACTTATACAATCGGCAATTGAAGGCACTTGAACTCCAGAAAGCTTGTGATGTTTTGCGTGCAAGCAGACGAAGTTCCCCTGACAGTCGCCGTCCTCGCCAAAGGTATTGTAGAGCTTTGTCAATGCGTTGATTGAGCAAATCGTTATTTTACTTCCTTATCGATAGTATTTTTTAAATCCTTTTTTTTCATTTTTGGTTGATATTGCTTGTTCCTACATTCCTTAGTTACTGGAATTTCTTAAGAAAAGGATAGCCTGCCCTCCAGTGGCCTATTTTCGCACGGCTTCGTCCTTTAATAAACAACAGCAACTCTCGTTCCGCGATGCAACATCGTTCTTCATTGCAGTTATTCACCTAGATTAATTTTGTCCTCTAACTTTCGTAAGAACTTCGGTGCCGTACAAAATTCCTTGAGCCGTTCCCAAGTCTTACGATCGCATTCCCAAAGCATTGCTCATGGGCATCTATCCATATAGAGCATTACCAAGAATGCAATAACATTCCACAAAGTACGCATATCTATGGGTGATCTTGAGTGACAGACCAAATTTTCAACCACTCATGTTTCTTTTTAGGGGGCGAAGCTCCATAGGGTGTGGGTCGTTCCCTCCTCTGTAGTAGTAGTAGTAGTAGTAGTAGTAGTAGTAGTAGTAGTAGTAGTATGTAGCGACCTCTAGTTTATGATTTGCTCAATAGATGGCGTTGTGTGTCGGTAGCCACCTGTAGTTTTATGAAGTGTTCGCTAGATGGCGTTCCGCTTCCACTTCCGGTTCCACTTCCGGTTCCGGTTCCACTTTGCTCGCGTTCGGTGCGAACGCGGGCAAAACGCCGACGGCGTCGACAACAGTTCTGCGCGGTGCTGGTGCTGTTGCATGTCCAAGTTTATACAGCTGATAAAACTACCTTGAGTCGAACCCATGGCTGCTTCGCATACTACTCAGGGTTCCCCTATGGGAAGATGGTGTAATTTTTTTCCGCGCATTTGTTGGTTCATACTGCAGCTTTATCCATATATGAATGAAACGTGTTGGTAACGTTAAAAGAGGTTTCGCCAAGCAAGTTGCCTTATTTACCCGTCCATAGTAAAATTAATCCTCACTCGCGTCCTTTCTGACGTACAGTATTCATTGAGCATAGTAGTCATGGTAAGGCAGTAGTCGCACGGTAGTATATAGTAAATACATAGTCGTTATGAAGTTGCGTTTGCTGTACTCTTAGAGATCGTTATTTATAATAAGTAATTTATTTCATAACATCAAGTTCTAGATTAGTTCAAGAACAGAGTTATTCCTATCTGTCTCGAACAAGCGTAGCAAAAATAATTGCAGAACCTGTCTTCCTAGCCACCCTATAGGCGTTGTCTCACGACGCTCCTTCGCTGGACTACTTGCTTGCGATATTCACGCGCGGCCGCGCTCGACTCGATATTCTCGAAGAATTGCGACACGAGCTTGCCTTCCCAGACAACTTTCGCAACGCACGTGTCTTGGCACAGAGGTTCTCAGCATCAGCCGCCTTCGGTGAAACCCGGCGTGTGTTTATGCAAGTAGATCTCTGCCATATATCTTTTTTCCTGCTGGCTCTCTAGGTCAATGGCTGGCTGCTCACGCGATCGCCGCGTGAGACGTTACGCGTGCCGCATTATTGCAGCAATGTATTTCATCGTGATTCCAATGGCATGTCGCCCTTCTAGTGATAAATGTGGTTCGTAATCCGCTCGAATCGCCACGTTGCACTTCCCTGCTGCATCAACTGCTGCATCAATGATGACTTAAGCGCCCAACTGGGCGCTTAAGTCATAATTACAATATAAAGTAAAAATGCAGAGAGTCTCTTTATGTTCAGTTTAAATTATCTAAAATGATTATTTTCATAGCACTTTCTAAAATATAATTAGGGACAAGTAAGACCTTTTAGAGGACACAAAGTTTAAAGGCAGCACCGAACACGTCCTCTCCCCTTCCTGAAATTTCTGGGTATATTCGGAAATGTTGGCAAACGATCTATCACCGGCTTCTTTACACTATATGAAAATGTTCATTGATTGAAGGATAATGATGTGCGGTGACATAAACATGCGGGCCAATGAAAGTTTTCATAAACGTAGGTAAAGAGCTACTTCAAAAAGGAAAAGAAAAAAAAACTAAAGAAATAACGATAGCACTTTTCGCAGATTCTTCAACTTCTCAAGCTTTATTCGTTGCATTTAGTCTATAGCTTTCATTTGTTTGGTTTCATTAAATATAATTGAATATATCGTTTTCGGCAATGTTCTATGCAGAGGTGATTACACTGCTCAACACCGTGTACTATGTATGGCTGCGCAGGTTGTTTTCCTTTTTGCTTACGTTATGGTTTATACCAACCTATATAAACTTACGTCAACTTAAACATGATGGTGGGGCATTTTCCCAGCGCCATT
The DNA here is from genome assembly GCF_013339745.2 of Dermacentor silvarum. Classification (NCBI taxonomy): domain Eukaryota; kingdom Metazoa; phylum Arthropoda; class Arachnida; order Ixodida; family Ixodidae; genus Dermacentor; species Dermacentor silvarum. The sequence continues at coordinate 28,585,371 of NC_051157.2, forward strand.
TTCCCTCTAAACTTTATTGACTGTAGGCCTGCTTCTATTTTTCTTTTCTTTTTCAATAAATGTATGAAAGGATATATTTACGCCTGGTACAGGTGACGGCTACTCCTGCGCTTCAACGTGCCATAAAAATAGAAACACCCTGACAACAATATCATAGCTATACGTAAAGCACTCAAAAACAAATTTCCGCGAATAGTTCACAAGTCGTCGTGACACGTAAGGGGGGCACAGCTTCACAATCCGAGTTCACTAACTAGAACACAAACCCAATGCAGCCCGTTGGAAAAAGAAGAAGGTAAAACAAGACGGATAACAGAGACCACCACAATGCAACGTACACCACAGTATAGGAACACACAATGAACCGTAATCATAAGAGAACGTATCTCTGGAATTGGGGACTGCGTGGAACCACAAGCGTTGCAAACGCTGATTCAGACGCTTTCTCTTGTACTTCGCAATAGCACCGATAAAAACGTGCAGTACATTGAAACGCAAAATGATTTAGTTCGACATCTTTGGCAAGTATGCCTAGTTCACGTTAGTGTTGCTAATAACAAACACATTATTTCTCTTCACTTACCCAGCAATGAATAAAGTGGCAGCGCTGGTTATTACTTCTTCAGTTGTCAAAGCTCTTGTTTTGGGGACTCCTGAATGTAAAAAAAAAATAACAACAAAGAAGTCGCAGAAAACAAAAACGTTCACAGTGAGCATGAAACTCAGCTAGCGTACCATGTGTGTCGTAATTATGATTATATTATCGCACATACGATCGCGTGCGGCGCCGGTTTTTCTGGCCTGGTCTGTACCGATCTGTTCGACGCTACGTTGCTGCGTGTGACCTTTGTCAGCGACGTAAACGGCCCTCGGGGTTGCCTGCAGGCCTTCTGCATCCTATTGACATACCCCAGGAGCCATTCTACCGCATCGGTCTTGACCTCCTCGGTTCATTTCGTACGTCTGCTTCAGGGAACAGGTGCATCGCAGTTGCGACCGACTACGCTACGCGTTTTGCCATCACGCGAGTTCTGTCGACTAGTTGCGCCACTGACATCGCCGATTTCCTCCTTCATGACGTCATCCTTCGTCATGGTGCTCCTCGGCAACTGTTCACAGACCGAGGCCGCTACTTCTTGTCGAAAGTTGTCGATGACCTCCTTCGTTCCTGTTCTGTGGTCTGCGGGTGGCCACCCGCAGACCAACGGGCTCACCGAAAGGCTGAACCGCACCTTAACTGATATGCTGTCGATGTACGTGTCTGACGATCATCGGGACTGGGACAGTTCTTTGCCATACGTCACGTTCGCGCACAACTCCTCCCGTCATGACACCGCCGGTTTTTCGGCACTTTATCTCCTGTATAGTCACCACCCTGCATTGCCTTTTGACACGCTCCTACCTGCTGTTCTACAACATACTACGGAGTATGCCCGCGATGCTGCCGCGCGAGCCCATCGGGCACGTCAGATAGCTCATGAGCGACTATCCGACTCACAATTATGCCAAAAGGACCGTTACGACCGCAGCCACCGGTACGTCTGCTTTTCTCCGGGATATCTTGTGCTTCTCTGGACCCCTTCTCGTCGCGTCGGTCTCTCCGAACAGCTTTTATCGTTTTGCATCTGACCTTATACAAGGTTTTACGGCAACTTAGTGACGTGAACTATGAAATCACCCCGCTGAATAGTTCTTCACCATCTACTCTCCCCATCTCGTGACGTCGTGCACGGATCCCGACTGAAGCCGTACTTTTCCGTCGCCTCCTCGTGTAATTAGTCTGCGCCGAGACGGCGCTCAGCCCGGTGGGGCGGTTAGATGTTACGGGCCGCCTCCTTGCATTAAGGAAGAAGACGACGATCGCCGGAGAAACGCTGCGCGTGTTCAGCCATCTTGGCCATCGCTGTCAACACTCCCTGTATATAAATCATGTCCCTCTTTTATCTATTTGACGCCCCGTCACAATATTTATGAAAAATTAAAGCTCATCTTGCGTGAACGAGTGCTGTATCGTGTTATAGAAGCCGCATCAGAAGTAAGGCACTAGTCTGAGTAATTGATACCAAACACCACTGTAAGGCGATGGGATAAGCGCTTATTCGTATTCTCGCGCTGAGCATGAGCTACAACAGGTGAGCGCTTTGTCACGCGCTTTCACGTTGTAGCTCATACTGAGCCCTATAGTACGTGTGCTGATGATACTTCGCATAGCAGTCATTGGTGAAACTAGTCCGATCAACTTGACGGTAACAAACAAAATTCAGCGCTAGGACGAATGACAAACAAAGGAGTGCACGACTCGAGCACTGTCATTTCGCGATCGTAAGCGTTCTGTGGCGAGTACCCCAGAAAAATATGTGCGTCCCGTGACGCCTTATATCTGCAAGATAAATGCATAATTGGTAAAGCTAACACATATAACCGTTATAATAGTGTAATAGTATATTATTGGTAGCGTTAGAAAAAAACGAAAAAATAAACTTCTGACCGGGATTCAAACCATGGACAGAAAGATGTTTCGTGGCAGAAAGATATCTGTGTGAGCCATATTACATTTAAAAAAAACACACACAAAAATGGTTATGTCGCCGTCGCCGCGTCAAGGTAGTAAGAAAAAAGGAAACTAAAGTTAGCACATGTAATCGCGGTCATACTGTAATAGTAGGCTATTGGTAGCGATGGGTAGACATGCATAAGATAGTTAAAAAAGTAAGCAAAAGCGAAGTGGCTGCCGAGCCAAAGAATGCTTAGGCATTAGGAGACAATTCTCAGAATTTCTGTAACATTTTTTTTTTTGTCTTTCCTTTTGGCACTGAGTTTTGTTTGTTACCGTCAATGCAATCCAAGGCCGGTATTTTGTAGCGATGCCTTATGCCTTATTCTATACTAGTCTTATCATCCACCGCTCACGGCCGGCTGATGCCGTTGATAACGTGAGCGGACCGTCGCTATGACCACTGACCAAGCGCGAAAAGGCATTAGCATCGGAAAGGCATTGCTACAAAATACCGGCCCAAAAAGCCCAATTAGAAATCTTAATTCACTGGCTAACTTCAAACGCATTATGCTGTGAGTGGAATATGGAGCTCTGACCTAAACATTTTGAATCTGACTTTAATTCAATTGTGTCAGAATGCAGCTCAGAAAAATGTACGGTGCATGTCGACCATCTTTAGTTATTTAATAGGTCGATATCGTGTTATCCATAAGGCGCATCCTACCGTAGTGGTATTTCATGTTTTCATAGTTGGACCACAGATACTGATACAGAGTCTGATTTCGTGACAACTGGCGTTTTTTTTTTTTTATGAACTAACGCCATAATCAATGTTAAGGCTTACGTAAACTTGTGCTTAGCCTAGTCGCCGGATCGCTACAGGTCCTGAATCTCTCCCTGGTTTTTTTTTTTTTTTTTTTGACAGAACCAACGGCCTCTTCTTCTTTCTGGGGTTTTACGTGCCGAAACCAGTTCTGATTATGAGCCACGCCGTTGTGGAGGGCTCCGGATTAATTTTGACCACCTGGGGTTCTTTAACGTGCACTACAACGCAAGCACAAGGCGTTTTTGCATTTCGCCTCCATCGAAATGTGGCCGCCGCGGCCGGGATTCGATCCCGCGATCTCGTGCTCAGCAGCGCAACGCCTTAGCTGACTAAGCTACCGCGGCGGGTAGAACCAACGCCTCAACGCAGACAGAAATGTGCTCGTCACATGTGTGTACGTCATTGTGCTGCGGTTGTTCGTCTGTGAGTTCATAAATTGTAGAGGTCGCAAAACTCACCGTTTTCTCCTTTACCTGACCCTGCGCTGGTTTGACTCTCGACGTACTCAGCATCGAGTAAGTTTTGCAGCATATCTGGCTTTCGAAGCTACAGCAATCAAAGAGAAGAGACGACATATTGTGACGAGAAATATCTTGCGGAAATGTAAGAAGGTCTGCGCGCAAGCCTTTCGATTACGAAAGAATGTCTTATACACTTCTATACCGTGCCTCGGCTTCATTATCTGTTTGCTTTGTGTGGTTGTGAGTAACGAAAATCGGGCCCCTCGGTTCCCCTTCATCTCGTTCATTACACCGTGCCAAGTGTGTAAGCACAAGTAGGCTTTCGCCATTCGTTGGACAGCCAGACAGGTAGCTTGCACAACAACGGGCAACGCGACGATGGTGGAATTTGATAACTTCCATACAGGGCTGATAGTTTTACTTTTCCGCTACCGTACGCTGGAGGGTGCGCCCAGTGGCCATGAAAAACGTCGGATGGTCTAGAACAAAGGAATTATATTGCGAGATACTGCTGCAGCGTCTAGAAAAGCTTTCCATCGTCCTTTTCGGTGTGCCAGCAATGTTAATTCTCACATCGTATAGCAGAGATTCGAGGTTTTATGAGTCATACTTAAACGTTCCAACATCGTGAACTTGTGTGAGTTGTATGAGCGCGAAAAGAGCAATGACTGCGCAAAATGTTTTATAGCAATGTATGCCAGTTCACGTGACCTAGTTACAACCGCAGTCATACAACTGAAGGAATGTTTACATAAGCAACGCTCAACATTAGTTTTCACTTGAACGCCACTAATAAACTATTCTCCCTCTGTGCCCGTGCAGGAAGCGAATTCAACCTAGGCTTTATTTTCGTTTCCAAGGATCCGAGTGGGATTTTAGAAGTAACCGTGATGTTGTAATGTTATCCCGATACCTAGCTCGTAACTGCTTAATGCAATAATATGGTCGGTATGTGTCATATAGTATACCGTACTGGACAAGCAAAACGCGAACACCGGAGCCCGTTATTCTCGCGCAGCCTAGCGAAAAGGGATAGTGTGAAGACAGGGTGAAGACCAACTGTATTTTGTCACAAACTACGTTCGTTGGTGATGCATCTTCGCGAAAAACCACGGGCTCTGTGCTGTTCGCATTTCATTCGTTAAGCATAATTCTTTCATTTCGTATTGCCTCCGAACAATTTCGAAATATATTCTGCAAATAACTTTTTTTTTCTCTTTTTGCTCTGCTTCAGAATTAACTGTGAAACAGTGTGAATCTTACAAATAACCAGCGCCTAATTAGCCTACATTAACTTCTTCTAATCAGACGATAACCAACTACATGTAACAACAAGGACCTCGTCCGCGGATGCTGTCAGCCTAGTTTAATCACCTCTGTCTCATAACCTTATAAAAAGCGTGATTTTTGTGCCATAAAACGCCATCAGCAAGTAAATGAAATAAGCCGCAGATATGCGCTTAAGCTTTCTCGTGCACGACATAAGCAAGTATATCCTCCGCACAATATATTTAACAGAATGCTGCAATCCTTTTGAAGGTTACATTCGGTACTCGGTCCTACGAAAGCGCACGTGGTGCAAACAGGTACTGGCGCCCCAAGGCGTTCGCTTAGCCAGTGGTAAGCCAAGACGCAGAATTGGGATTCTATAAAGGTTATAAAGGGAAATTGTTAGTGAAAGTAGCGGCTGGTAATGCGCTATTCTGCTGCCTCGGGGTCTATTTTGCACATACTCGAACTCTCGGTACCAAAATATATCGATATTTTTTTTTTCAGTTTTTGTAACTATCCGCCTTTCTGCCCAAACGCGGTCCCGTGCACACACAGCTTGTTCCGCGGCTTTCTAGTTAGGTGCTTTGAAACCAGAGATTTTTTGGTAAATAGCTCGTCTTAGCCCTCTTAGAAAAGCTACAAGTGTTTGGCGAGAAGACACGTATGTAGCCGACTCTACAAATGTCAATATGGGTGATTGTTCTTGTACGAGAAGAGCCTATACCATTTATAGCCCGTCAAGCAAAAAGAGGAAATAGACCAAGAAACAATTGGCACTTGTTTTAAAAATCTCATTGTCGTCGCGTTCAGATACACTGTACAAGTACACCGCGTATAAACACACCGAGATTTTTTCTTTTTATTTACTATGGACTGTAGTATCTTGGAATTAAGCGTACGGCGTTTCTTCTTTGGCACAAGCTCCTACTAAATAATTTGTTTTCCTCCACAGACACGCTGGCGCTGGTCTTAGAAAGAATAAATTTGGACGATCACTTAAAGCAAGCGTAGCCTTTTGCAATTTACAACCTTACAAGAATGTATTGCTTGCTTAGATGTTACGAAATCCGTTTATCCCTGCGTAGTGGTGAATGGCAATGCTGTACAAAAGAAGAAATACTGAAACACGTGCCTGCATATACGTACATATCTCTCACTTTGTCATGCGCAATAAAATGCAATTTGCAAAGGGTCACTGTTCTCGATATATCGCCGTCCACCTTTACAAAAACAAAAACACCTCATGGTCAATCAGTCCGATAGAAATTAAAACTTTTCTTGTATCTTATTTAAAATGCAGCCGCTGTGGAACCTTACGGCGATACACACACATGAAAGGACATTGAATTCTAGAAGCAATTCATCACGTTTCCATGTTTACTGAGGCAAATTGAATAAGAACTTATAGGCTAGGCTGTTATGCATTATTTGGAAGCAACGCTCTTCCCTGATTCACCGTTAAAATATAAAACTTAGTTTTCATGCAAATCTCACTCTAATAAGAGCACTGCAACCCTGACAAGGCTATTTTCATACGAGCTTACAGCCCAAGCCATCTGCTAGCGTCGTAACGTATCCCTGCCGCTGGCGAGGACAATTTTGTTGCTTACCGATGGATCCTTCTTTCTCATCTCGATTACTTTTGCAGTGTGTGCTGTCACCATGTCGAACACGAAGTCTCCGATTGCGAGGGAAAGCCAGCAAACTAGTTTGATGACTGGTCCCAGGCTTGTGGTGCTTTCTATAAGGAAAGAATGGGAAAAGTGCATCTACATTTCTCGAAGCCAACGGCTCGAATCAAGAAAACTAGGTTGTCATGCATGAACTTTCATTTATTTTTATTTTTTGCTTTTTCTGCACAGGTATGTTATTGTTATTGCATGTTTTCTGGGGTAAATTGAGTAAAAAGGAGTTGTGGACTAGGTTTATACAAATGATAAAAAAACGAAGATTTCCCAGCAACACAGTTCAACGCATTATGTAATGTACCGATTATAAAACCGCTTTTTCTCGGCACTCAAAGCTACAGTTCTGCGTTATTGCAGTCTTCAAGAAGACGATGGTTAATGTGTGTCTCCTTCCGGCGCTTTATGTATACCAAGGCCTCGATTAGCGTGGACCTGTCGCCCATCCTCTGATAACTTTCAACCTGTAGATGCGTGAATTTTTACGTCAACGCGAAAATAACCAGTGCATCGAACCCGATCTCCGCTACATTTTTATTGCTAGCACATCCGGGATTCAGAGGCGGCCGGAAACGAACTAATGCTGTAAGTGGCGGAATCTCACAGCCGTATTATGAGTCTGCAAAGCTTTTTGTTTTTCTTTTTTTATGCAACGATAGTATTTACAATCCTATTTTCGTACTCAGGCATAGTGCAATGTTTGATGACGTCGACCGTGTTCCATACCAAGCGGTGGCATATCCTTTGACAGTGCGCTGTTGTTGCGATGTTATGCGAGCAGACGCAGACGTGAACTAGAACATACCGTATTTACTCATGTAACATGGGCATATTTTTAATTATTTTTACCAGGTCCGGCCCTACAAGAAGCAGGTCTATGGCTACACATTGAAGCTTCGAACGGCGCTCAATCTGGTATGCAAATGAATGCAACCACTCGCGGCCGACTATGAACACGTTTACAGTCGCCGACTGATTTTTTCGGAGACGGACTAGTACCATCTCGTATAGCGTATTGCGGGAGTATGCGCGTGAAGCTTCATGAAATATTCTTTTCCCAAGTTTTCACATCTAAAATGGGGAATCGGGCCTCATACGAGGGTGGTCCTTACAGGAGTAAATACGGCATTTTTGCCAATAACTCGAATGGCTCAGGTGGCCACGCTTACTACAGAAAACAAAACACGTTTTTACGGCTGATGCTGCTGGCCGGAACCATTCGTCATCACTAACACGCGTCTGGAGCATTCTGTGTCACAATAACATTGCACTAAATCGCAAGTGAGCTACAAGGTGCAGTGCGACGTTTGATATTGCGCTTGAGGCCGAAATCGATCACCCGTGGCTCACTATAGCTATGGAACTCTGGTGCCGAGCATGAGTTCCAGAGTTCTATTCCCGGTTGCGACGTCCGCATTCTGATGGAGGAGAAATGCCGTAACGTTCGCGTACCCATCTTTGGCTCCACCTTTCAGAGCCACAGGATTTCAAACTGAATCCGGAAACTTCAACTACACGGCGTTTCTCATAGCGTCTTCCACTAAGCACCACCAGCTGGACCTAGCGGGAATAGCTGAGTGAACGAACGCTACCAACCTCCTCCATCCTCACCCACAAGAGGCACATGTAATAGCAATGCACCATAGGAAAATTCCAGTTGGACACAACCAGAATTATGCCTGGTCGCGCAATGTGCCATGAATACACAATTATTACTTATGCAGTGGTGAGCCTCTCTTCTCTAGTAGTAGCTGTTATCTATTTTATGGCTTTTTTTTTAAAAAACGTACAGTGTAACAGAGTATATATTAAGGCTGGTGCAATCCGCTTGCTGTCAAACTACTAACGATATTGCAAGCGTATACCCTTTAGGGCGAAAGTTAGTGTTCCCTCACGTGCGATCATGTGGAAAGGACCGGTCATGAGCTTGCAGCAAGCCGTCCTCGCCATGTCGAAGAGTGGGTGGTCGGGATTTTCCTGGAAACGCTCGTCAATGCCGAAGGCACCTCGGGCCACGAAGTCCATGGACAGCTGCTCGTACTTGCGATACATTAGTACCTCTTCCCCCGTGTCGGCCTTCGTTTCCAGAGATTTCAATAGGAAGTTGACTTCTTCTTCGAAAAATGGCATCATCTGTCAGGCGAGAACGATACAGCATGACTTAATTAATACGCGTTTCTTCTGCAATTCATGCTGAGACGAGAGAAAAGAAGAGAGATAAATCAATTCTTGAGCCGAGCAGAAAAGGAGTTATCTATGTTATCCAGAAATATTATGACAGCTCAGTAAATATCCTCTTCAGATTAAAATTCATTGCAAGATACACGAACGAATGCGCATACGGCACAAGCACGCAGCCGCTTGTGTCTTCTGCTTACTTGCCCATTTCTTCATTTTGCGCCGTTTTCCATATGGATCCTAACAAATCAGCTGAAGCAAGCTCCTCACCGTCTCCAGGTTCACAGGCATAGCTTAAAAAGTTTAAAAAAGGATAAATTCTGGGGCTTTGCATGTTGGTAAAGGTACTTTGGCTAGTTTTGGTGGCGTCTGTGATAAGCTTCACTGTAATATGTTAGCATTAAAAGCGTATTGCTTCACGGTGTTCAAAGCTGATTCAAAACTGAATATTTCCATACCTGTTTCAGTTTCGCGGCGCTGAAACCATAGGAGACAGAGTTTCGAATGCTCTTCCACATGGGAGCGTTCACGTGAATGATTGACTTGCCGAGGTACGGGTGCATCTGGTCCGTCATCATGGTTAGCTACAAGTGAAATAATAGCTTGGTAAACACTAGCGAGACACTCAGAGGATACGAGAAACAAATAAAAATGAATGTTGCATACGAAACCAAACTCGGAGCCCTACTTTTAGTTCTATCTTTTTAATGCGCCCGCCTTATGTTAGATGTCAGTTAAAGCTACGTAGTGGCTTCTGGTATGATGTACGTCAAACTGAGCGAGACGGACGATGTTCTTGCACTTGTGGAACTTCCTGAAGCAAAATTTAATGAACATTAGTGGTCTCTACAAACCTTTCTGCTATCTCGCAGAATATTTCTTCTTCTTGTTTTGTTTTTGCCTTCGGTAGGTATACTCACTCATTGGTAAATTACCACTCATTATATTCGTTTTGAAGCGACGCTTTCTCTGCCCCTTCCCCCTAGTTGGCCGGTGCTGTCGGTACGGAGTACATGTAACTGGGCATGTGCCATCCGGTATGTGGCCATTCTTGGCTAATGGCCCAGAACCGGTATGCCCCAGTGGGTTTGTACCCGAACAGGCAAGTAAGATCAGAGGCAAGAAGTGCAAAAGTCGGCAACAGGAAATTGAAGTAGTCGGCTACTGAGACGCGCGTAAAATGACATTCAATCTGCATCATTTTGTACAAACATTTTCGTCATTAGCTTTGCGTTTGCACAACCTTTGTTCTCAAGTATGTGCATACGTTAAAGAAAGCTTCGCTTAACACCGCTTCCAACTTAAGCGTGAGATCTGCCTTTATTTTTCCTTTGCTGCGCCTCGTTTAAAAAACAAGGTGGAGGAAAAATGGATTATAGCCATCTGTGCGAGCACAATAGACTATTTCATACACGTGGTACTTACACCTCGATTCATGAAGTTCGGAAATTTTCGCACATACACCTGCTCAATCAATTCCAAGTCCTGTGTTACGACGAACGGCACATCCCCATTGTAGAATCTGCGGAAACACGAACGTCACGTTAGCAGCAAGCTTGCATTTCTATTACGATCGATCTTTTCACAGTTTGATCCCTATACAGGGTGTTTCACTTAACTTGGGCCAAACTTAAGAAATATGCAAATGCTACGTAGCTGGACAGAACCCAGGTAATGTTGTTTGCCGTCACTTGGATATACTCAGATTATTTTTTGCATCCAACCTAATTTGATAATTAGTATTAACTAATTAATCAACTTCTCAAATATTATAATTAGATGAAAAGTGTCAATGAGAAAATTGTAGTGCAACATGCAAAGCTCCCGCTAAAGCTGTCTGCAGTTCAATACGTGCTACATGAAAGTGTTTTTCCGAACCTGAAAGAAGCCCGCGAATACATGCGAAGTGCCTCGAGCGGCCAGTCGCGCGGCAATATTGCGTGTATTCGCGGACATCTTTCACGGTCGGAAAAACACTTTTTGTCGCACGTATTGAACTGCAGACAGCTGAATTGGGAGTTTTTCGTGTTTTTCTACAATTTTCTCATTGACAATTTTCATCTCATTATAATAATTAAGAGGTTAATTTATTAATTAGGACTAATTATCAAATTAGGTTGGATGCAAAAAATAATCTGAGTATATCCAAGTGACGGCAAACAACATTACCTGGGTTCTGTCCAGCTACGTAGCATTTGCATATTTTTTAAGTTTGGCCCAAGTTAACTGAAACACCCTGTATATGCAATAAAATCATGCAGCCGGATATTTCTGTACGAGGAGACTTTTTATCGGATTACCGAGGTTCTACACATGTGCACGTCGCCACGTACACTCGGGAACCAGGTAAATTCAGATTTCCCTTGCAGCGATATTCGAACCACTGACGTTGTAGATACGCTAAGCGCTACGTCCTCGTCAAAAATTTGACGGCTGCGTTTGTTTGATTGGCTGATAACAACTTCGTCGGTCCAGGTTACGTGTAGAGCCCGTGTGTGCCTACGGAGTTACATACTTCTTTTATTGCGATACAGTTAGAGGAGGACTGGACCCACTTTGTAGGTATCCTCTCATCAAAACTAGTAGCCGGACCCTTAAGCTGTGCAGTCTAACAACGCGTCTCAAAGCACTATCTGCCATGAGAGAAGAATGCAAGAAACTGGCTGCTGACGCACGTGTTGGAAATTTCGAAGAGCGGCTTTGGCAGGAGAAAAGAGCATGGGGCTGCTGTGCTGGATGACAGAGGTTCTAGCCCATCATCGACCCCGCATTTCTTTATGGCATTATAGACGGAGTTCGTCTGTTTGCAAGTATCTAACGGGAACACTCGATGAATTTGCAGCGTACGTGATCGCGTCACAGTGCACGAAATCGCAAAACGGGTTCCAGGTATAGAAACATCACTGGTGAATGAGTGTGTGCAAGGTCGCACGAGCGCGCAGCTGTCGGGACGTCACAATCTAAATATGCTAAAGACTGAGGGGTGCTGAGTTCTGTCCAAATTTTTTTTATTGCGGAACCAATTATGTGGACAATCCAAGCGCATTTCTGCCGTCGCCGTGAGGTTCCGTATAAAGTCCCACGGCGATAAAATCGTCGCCACACGCCGTATGCTGTATGTGCGAGTGAAAGCGCGCAAGGGACGCGCGGCGCACCGCGGAGAGCGAACGCTCTCTACTAGTACATTTGCTAGCGCAATTGATGCTTCGCCTTTCAGGCGAAACTGCGACTTTTATTCTGCTAAGGTTTTCTTGGTTTGACCTATTTCTGATAGTTTTACTAATTCCACAAATTCACATTAAATATTCGCCTCTAGCTTGTTTACGTTTTTTGTACTTTTGTGTAATGCAGAGTAGGCATATTTTGCTGAGTGAAAGCTCACCCAAACATGTCGCCATATTTTTCAATCCACCCTCCGACAGCTTTGTAGAGATCCTGCAAAAAGGAAAATGTTCACTTGAAGGTATTCTCCAACAATGTGCACGGTGTGGCTCGACTTCTGAATGAGCAGAAGTTGTGGTTCATGTGATAAACGCGAGCAACGTGAATGTTCTTTAGCAGCAAGTGAATTAAGCCTACGGGGCATCCATAATTTATGTGTGTGACACCACCTGCGTGCTTGTGTGCGTGCTTCAGCCCATAAGTGGCCTCGTCAATGTGGAGCTTTTAACTTACCGAAACATTGCACTTCCAAGGTTAGAATTAAGATTTCGTAGTGCTTTAAGCATTATGGTACCTACTGTAAGAGGCATGGTGAAGGCTTATGACCTGACATTTTTAGCCGTTAGGCGCAATGGAAGGCGTAAGCATGATCTCTGTCATTTCGAGCCCGTGATGGTTTCTGTCATTACTTTCTAAAGTGATAGCATGATGGCGGTAGTATTTCGATGCTGGCGGAATCCAAAAATTCTGTTGCACTTTGATTTAACAGTGCATTGTATAATGAAAGCTGTCGCACATTAAACAGCAACAATTATTTGAACATTTATCTTGAAGCTCTGACCGTAGAGTGATATTCCATAAGGTTGCCCCATATCAGGTTGGGCTTGGGGCCAGGAATTCCGAGACGCTTGAAGTATGAGAAGTGCCGCCACCGCCATCTAGACAAAGGAAAAAAAATGCATGCAGCTTTAAAAAATTAGCAGTGGCTTAGCTCGGATATGCGAACGTTCAGCTGGTTATTCTTAGCTTTCCTGGTTGTCTAGGATTAGTTTGATTCTCATGCTTACTGCTTCTTCAATGACACACACACGGTATACGCATTATGTGACCATTTCTCCAGTTCATTAGACGACGGATCTGAACGAAGGGAATCCGTGGCGAAAGTAAACGTTCGGCCACATTGTTCAGAACCGGTAGACCTGGTGGCATGGGCGGGTAACCATACCCATTCGTAACGCTAGAGAGTGGAATCTTCTGCTTAACGAGAAAGTTTTTGCACGTTGTACAAACCCGCGCCACGGTTTCACCCCACTCAGGCGGCGCCGCTAAACTCAACGTTTCACGCACGGCACTACTTACCGGCGTCAAGTCTTTCATATGCCACAGTCTTTCACACACGTCGCACACATATTCAAATGGATTGTTTACGAAGTCCGTCTCGAAGGTCCGAGTCGCACTGGAGCTTTCGCTAAGTTTCACCGGCGAGCCTGACGTCATCGACGGCGTCTTGTTGTTGCTGCTGCTGAGATGGTCGGGCACGTCGCTAAGCCTCCTGGCGACGCCGCTTTGCTTGACGTTCCTCCCTTTGCCCCGGTGTCTCCGCAGCACGTTTGGCCTTCTTCTGTTCGTTCTTCCTACGCTCAACCACTAATAGCCAGGCAACTTCTTCGGGATCCGATGAGTTAAGCTTCTCCGCTCTTCTGCGCCGCTGAGCAGCAATTTCACTCTCCTTCTCCGTGGCTATACCACACTGGCAAACACCCAGCGCAAACGCCGGGCAAACGCCAGGTGCGCTAGCTGTGCGCGTGTAACGTCACTGCTCCTCGCGCATGCGCAGCATGGCTCTCCAGGATCCACGCGAAACTGCTCAACCTCGTCCAGTATAGCTCACGCTACAAAAAGTGCGTGGCCACCTTTGTCATCAAGCACTCAAGCCGCAGACGTCATCAACTTTCGACATCCACTTACAGAGCCCCCCGTGCCCCCCCCCCCCCCCCAACCCAAACCCAGAGATTGCAGCATCTTGTGTAAATACCAAACACAGAGATTGCAGCATCTTTCGTAAATGCTGTACGGTGGCTGAATTATCTGAATCGCTTATGGCTGGTACAGGGTCGTATCAGCAAATATCCTCATTGTTTCTAGGTGCGGTACACTACTTTGTGCAGAAGCAATCATTCAGCTGTTGCATGGACTCACGTCTACACATAGACGCACCTGCAGGGAAAAGCATAGTTCCTTCATCATGAAACTGGGGTTACTGGCCCTTAATTAGTGCTCGCTTAAGAGAACCATTAAACAGCACAGCAATGTTAGTGCCGTCAAATGTACTCGGAATGAATTATCGCTGCTGCACGAAGACCGAAATAATGAACAAGCCATAAGCGACGCAACCTATCTGCCCGGTCTGGAAAAACAATTATACCTCCCTTCCGCTGCGTGAAGATGGTTGAACAGCAAAGCTGTGTTAGTTACACCGAGTGTTACGAATGTTACATGTGTTACATGTGATGCAATTGCATAAACACAAGTTAACACAGATCTACAACATGAACTTATATTGAAACGTTGCGGAGGCGAGAAGAGGCAGCGGCTTCCGACGCTACTCAACAAGTGTCCAGTTCTTTGGTCGAAACCTGCCGAGCCACCGCCAGAGGCATCGGCTGCAGTCACGGACACCGCATGCGTTCGTCACGAACGCGGGGAAACGCCGACAGCGTCTGCAGAAGCTCTGTGCGTTCCGCGTTATCCGTAAGGGCACGCCGTACAGAAACACCTTCTCTTATACCCATCGCCTCTCCTCCTCGCGCCCAGCGCGGCCTCTCATTGGTCGCCTCCTCCCCCAGAGCGCGCCCTCTCATTGGCCACCTCCTCCCTCAGCGCGCCTCTCCTCCTCTGCTGGTCACGTGACCTGCCCTCCCCGGCGCAGCTCTCATCCTCTACTGGTCACGTGACATGTATGACGCCGGCGGACGGACGGACGGCGCAGCCTCGACCTACAACAGCTCTGCTGTTAAAACAATTCGAATACACATGTGGCAGGTCTGTAAGGTAGTGTCATTGCCAAACCACACCCTAGAACAATCTCCTGCAACACAATTTCTATGCTTTGATTGTAACCTGTCGCGTTTCATCCGGCATCAAAACATATTTGCTTTCCTAGAAAAATGTCTGGGTAAGTAGATAAATGCACGTCGGCACATTTCTGTCAAGAGCAGGGGCCCTATAAAGTAAAACTATTACAATATGTTTTTATTCCAATCTCCTGACGTCAAACTTGCGTAACCGCCGACGCAAGCATCGGGCGGTGACCCGCAGCGTTGTCTGAACAGCCCAATCAAACGCTCTTATCCTCGCTCTTACAGGAAGTCATCTTTGTTCGCTTTCAAAACAAATAACATTGCCTACACTGAACGGTTTTAAGTGCGCAGCACTTTAGGGGCCCAGGATGTCGGCGGCGTCCGTCGCGTGTGATCTGTCGTGATCACGCTCACAAACAAGTGCTCAAAACAGGGCCAAAACAAGTGCAGAATTGATCAAAACCGGTTCAATAAACTAACATGATTCAGAATAAATTAAAAGAAAGGAATAATCAAGCATTAAGAGTATTAATTAGCATAAACGCGTTAAAATTGGTTCCAAAACGTTAGAGTGGTACCAGCGCAGTGTAAGAGAGGGCGCCACCACCCTACACCAGCGCATCACTACTTCGCACTTCCCTAGGTTTCACGTTAGTAGAGCTGCAGTAGCGCTGGATTTGAACTACACAAGCGCAGGATTTGAGCAAAATTGGAGCTTCATTAAGCGCTGGACTTGAGCAGGATTTGAGCTGGACTTAAACTGCATTTGATTTGGGGCGCAGAATGATCTTGAAGTCGTTCCTAGGTATCGGCGGCAGCCGGCAACACGGGCGGTGCGTCTCTCGGGGCGAGCTCTTGGCGTTCGCTGCGGACGCGTCGCACGTTGCTGGTTCGAATTGTATTCATAGAGAAAGGAATTCAACAAGAGCGGACATTCCCATAGAGCCCATCGGCTGAATTGACTGCAGCGCGCCAAGCGGCCGTTATGAGTACCTGAACCACACTTCCGGTTTCGGTTTTGGACGCGCGCGTTTTGAGCGCTAGCTGGCACGCGTTACGCCGGCTGCGCCGATCAGCTTTCTTTATATTTTTATTGCTCTACCGCGTGTGGTATTCGTGCGGAACCGTTTTATTATTTGACAAGAATTATTGCGAACGATCTTAACAAGCCCCATCGAATGCGTGCCACGTGCAATTTCACAAAGTAGACGCATGACGCCTTGTCAAATGAGGAAATGTTTATTTTGCTCTATATAAATATTCGGTCCAGCCGTTTTGTGCATTCATCCAACGTTGTAGCCCCAGGTAAGCAGTAGTTCCCGGACGAAGCTCCACCTGACGGTATCAGCTGAAAAAAAAAGTAAATTACAAGCATGTGTCATTTTGGTATTTAGACACAGGAATACTGCGAAACTTGCGAGGCGAAATAGAGGCGAAACATGCGAAAGCGGTGAATACGCGGCATTACAAACAAAAGCGATTCGCTTTTACATACATGGCGTAGAAAATATCCGACTCATCACAAACAATAGCATAAAATATGAAAACAACTTTTTCCAAGCATTCCCCCACTCCCGGACATTATTTCCTGCACTTTATTAGCACAAATACACGGGCGACTTCGCGTTTCCAAAACTTGGCCTCAGGCGCCGCGATGGTGTGCTACGTACACAGATGGATGCAACAGAGGCTCCCAGCCGGACAATGCTCGGCGCTCGCAGAATGCCTTCTACTCGCACTCAAGACAAATGCGTGGGTGCAAAGCCTGTTTTCAGTTCTTTAGAAGACAGAATTTTCGAATTGCAACTTTCTGGTATGTTCCTCGGCGTTATCTTTTGCGCGTTCTGCCGGCGCCATCCACACACTCGCGCACTCTTGACAATCGTTCATCGCGTTTTCTTCAAGCGTGAGTACCGAATGAAGGTATATGTTGTTGAGAGACCACAAGAAAAGTCACAAACTTGTCCCACTAAGATTCTTTACACGCCAAACTACCTTTGTCACCACGGCCGAGCTGCTTATCGCTAAGTGCGTCACAGTGTCCTGTGCGGCCAGCGTGCCTCAAAAGTAGTACCCCAAAAAGTTACGAAATTACTTTTCAGTAATGTCTGGCGTCATAGAAAGCAGCACAAACTTCTAGTAAGATGCACTACACTACGCACCATGGCCGAGTTGGTTCTCGCTAACTACGTCAAAGCGCCCTGTGCGGCCAGTGTGCCTCAAAAGTACCGAAATAAGTTACAGTAATACCCTAAGAAGCGTCGGAACCATCTCCCAGCATGATTCATTACCTCATATTAACAGCGCCAGGACGGCCGAGCTGTCTTTCGCTAACTGCGTCATAAGTCTTGGTCCCGTGCCGTAAGCCTGATTGCGTCGAAGAATGTGATACAAAAAATCTCACCTTGCCGTAGTCCAATATTGCTGTGGTCGTTGAACGATCCTATAAGGTCCAAAGTAGCGGCGCAAAAGTTTCTCCGACCGACCACGTTGGCGGATCGGTGTCCACACCCATACTTTGTCACCGGGTTGATAAGTGACGTCTCGGTGACGAAGATTGTATCGGTCGGCGTCGTTGTGTTGTTGGTAGCGGATACGCATTCGTGCGAGCTGGCGCGCTTCTTCGGGGGCATCGAGCGAATTCGGCAGCATCAGTGACAACATGAGAACAGTGTGTGGGTAAAAACACTGCGTCCAACGTTGTCACAGCTTCCCGGCCATGCACCAAGTGCAAAGGGGTGAAGCCGGTAGTTTCCTGAACGGCAGTATTATATGCAAACGTAACGTATGGGAGAACGTCGTCCCAGTTTTTGTGGTCGACGTCAACATACATGGAAATCACATCAGCGATCGTTTTGTTTAGCCTTTCTGTGAGCCCATTAGTCACCACAAAGCCACTGCTTACCAGCAGTGGCTTTGTGGTGAACTGTACCACTGAGATGCATGATATCTGCTGTGAGCTGCGCTGTAAATTCTCTGCCACGGTCGGTTATAACCACTGTTGGAGCACCGTGGCGGTGTACGATGCCATGTACAAAGAAGGTCGCAATATCATTAGCAGTGCCTCGTGGGAGAGCTCGGGTTTCAATGTAACGTGTAGTCTGTGGCAACAGCAATCCAATGGTTACCAACCCTCGACGTCGGGAATGGTCCAAGTAAATCTATGCCAACTTGCTGAAAAGGGATTCGCGGAGGATCAACGTGATGGAGAAGTCCAGCGGGACGCACGGGTGGTGTCTTGCGTCTCTGGCAGTCGCGGCATGTCTTCACATTTTGCTTTACGTCACGGCGAAGATTAGGCCAGACGTACTTTTGGTGTATGCGTGAAAACGTCCGTGCGAATCCCAAGTGGCCCGAAGATGGCTCGTCGTGAGAGGCCCGCAGGATGTCGGCACTTAGTGCGGATGGCACTACAAGGAGGCAGGCGGTTGAGGTCGAGTGAAAACCCAATTTGTAGAGGACGCCATCGCGGAGAAAAAAAAACGATGATAACTTACGGACGAACATACGAGGCGGCTCTGGTAGACGGTTCCCAAGGTAGTCGATGAGAGGCCGGAGTTCTGAATCATCGCGCTGTTGCTTGCTGATGTCTGATACTGTGATAATGGAAAGAAATGCGTCCTCTTCATCAACGTCGAATGGCGATGGTTGAAGTGGAGCACGCGACAGGCAGTCGGCGTCGGTGTGTTTACGCCCGGACTTGAACACTGCCGTCATATCGTATTCCTGCAAGCGAAGACTCCAGCGTGCAAGACGGCCAGATGGATCCTTCAGATTGGCGAGTCAGCACAATGAATGGTGATCTGTCACAACTCGAAACGATCGGCCGTACAATTATGGTCGGTACTTAGCAATTGCCCACACAACAGCCAAGCATTCCTTCTCCATAGTGGAATAGTTCCTTTCAGCTGGAGACAAAGTGCGGCTTGCGTACGCAGTGACGCGCCACTGTACGAGGACGGCACCAAGACCAATAAACGTTTTTGGCATCCGTGTGCAACTCGGTGTCACTGTCTTCGTAAAAGTGTCCTAGAGCTGGAGGTGTTTGCAGACGTTTCTGGAGTTCACAGAAGGCCTCTTGTTGGTCCTGCTCCCGGACAAATGGAACATTATCCTTTGTTAACCTTTGGAAAGGTTCGGCTCTCATTGAAAAGTTAGCCACTAAGCGTCCATAATATGCGCAAAGCCTTAGAAAAAGACGGAGTTCGGGTTTGTTCGAAGGTGTTGAAACAAAGTAACAGCAATGGTATTGTCGGCGTCTGGTCGAATGCTTTCGTAGCGGACGACATGGCCTAAAAATTTATGTTCGTCATACACGAAATGGCATCTTTCACGCTTTAGACACAGGCCAGCAGTACGAATTGCGTCAAGGACTGCTTGTAAGCGCTGGAGATGCTGCTCGAATGTTTCTGAAAACACAACGACATCATTCAAATAGACAAGGCAGGACTGCCACTTGAGAGCTGATAGAACCGTGTCCATCATGCGCTGAAAAATAGCAGGCGCAGAGCACAATCCGAAAGAAAGGACCTTGAATTCGTAGAGTCCGTCAGGCATAATAAATGCGGTTTTCTCACGGTAACGGTCATCAACCTCTATTTGCCAGTAGCCGCTGCGAAGGTCCATCGATGAGAAGTATCGGGCATGTCGAAGGCGGTCCAAAGAATCGTCGATGCGGGGAAAGGGATAAACGTCCTTCTTCGTAACGTTGTTAGGCTTGCAATAGTCAACGCAAAAACGCATTGTACCATGTTTCTTTTTCACCAGTACCACAGGTGACGCCCATGGACTGGTGGAGGGCTGTATGATGTCGTCGGTAAGCATTTGTTGGACTTGATTTCTGATGGCGTCTTGCTCTTTACGAGAAACACGGTAGGCACGTTGGAGCACGAGTCTTTCATTGGGATTTGTAATAATTCTGTGTTTCGTAATAGGCGTTTGGTTGACCTTCGATGTTGAAACGAAACAGTCCGCAAGAAAACTGTAAAGGGCTTCGAATGCTAGCTTGTTGTTCACCTGATAATTTCGAATTCACATCAATTTTGCTGTTGGCCGGTACATCACAGTTAGAATCTCCACCATTGTGTCCTACAGTTAAACAAGCAGGAGAGTCACTGACTGGCTCCAAATAGGCGATGGCAGCTCGTGGGGCGAAGTGCTGGTATTCACGACTGAAATTGGTCACTAAAATCTGAGCAGTCCGTGACAACAGCTGCAAGATGCCGCGGGCTACGCAAACCTGTCGAGCCAACAATACTGACAGATTCCCTTAAGTGATTCCGAGAAGGGGAGGATCATCGTCTGTTTCTACGGTGATCAACGTAGTATTCTGTGGTGGTAAAGTAGCGCAGCCACCCGAAACGCGTAACACCGTGGACTGTGGGTGATAGTTCAACGTGATAGATAGGTGATGATAGGTGATAGGTGACAGATCAACGTAGTACTCCGTGGTGGTAATCCAAAATCAAAAAAGATGGCTGACTAATGGAGTAGCACACGAGGAATAAGGATTATAAACAGGGATAAGGTGCCTCAGAAAGGCTGGCCAATGTTTCGATAGGAGGACCTATCTTCGTCAAAGGCGAAGATAGGTCCTCCTATCGAAACGTTGGCCAGCCTTTTTGAGGCACCTTATCCCTGTTTATAATCCTTATTCCTCCGTGGTGGTAAAGTAGCGCAGTCACCCGAAACGCGTAACACCGTGGACTGTGGGTGATAGTTCAACGTGATAGATAGGTGATGATAGGTGACAGGTGATAGATCAACGTAGTACTCCGTGGTGGTAAATTAGTGCAGTCACCCGAAACGCGTAACACCGTGGACTGTGGCTGATAGTCGTCCTAATGAGTTGCGTGTTCGCTGGAAAAAGTGACAAGCAACTCGCGAAGGTTTATGATTGCCCCGTACTCCAGAAGAAAGTCCATGCCGAGTATGACTAGCCTAGAGCACTCTGACAGTATAATAAATGAACTGACAAATGTGGCCTCACGAATTTGTACCCTCGCCGTGCATTTTCCGATTAGCGTCAGCACATGACCGCCCGCTGTACGGAGCTTACGAGTAGGTCCTGGCCACGGTGTCGTCACCTTGCGAAGTGCAGTAGCCATTTGTCCACTCATAACAGAATAATCGGCACCAGTATCGACAAGAGCGGTTACCGGGTGGTTATCTATACAAACGAGTATGTCGGCTGAAGCATGCTCACGCTTTTAGAAGGAAGGTGCCAAAGGTACGCAGTCGTCGTTGTCGTCATCGTCATCGTCGTCGTCGGGGTTTCGAGGAGGATCTTTCTAAGTTCGTTGGACAGCGGCCCCACGCCCGGAGGTCGCTGTTCTTAGTTTCCCCGACTTGGGCTCACGGGCCGGTTGCCCACGGAAGCGGAGAACGTAGAGTAGCGGCTAGGTGACGCTGATCGTCGACGAGGTGGTGATCGTGACTGACGCCTCTGCGGAGACGGAGATCGGGTCGTTCGCAGGGACTGTTCAAACGGTGGGAACTGCGCGTACGGCGACGAACGTCGACTGGCCAGATATTGCTGGATTTCTCTCTGGCGCTCTCCCTTACGTGGGCGACGAGCGCCGGGTTTGTAGCCCTTAAGTCCTATACTTCGGTAATAGCAGGCACGGTACAAGTGGCCCGCTTCGCCACAGTGGAAGCAGAGTAGCTGATAGTCAGGTGTGCGCCACACGTCTGACTTTCGCTTATTGATTCGGGGGCTCGTGGACTCGTATATGCTTGTATATGTGAAGCTTGGTCCTGGAAGTGGCACAGCGGTTCTTCAGAAGAATGTGGGTTACGGTGGTTCACGGGCTGCGCAGGTAGCCTGAGTGCTTGTGCATAAGTCAGTATGGGGGCGGCTTCAGGCCTGGTTTGTACAAATGGCTGTGCCGCCTGGCGGACTTCTTCGCGGACGATATCTGTGAGGGATGTTACGGTTGGCTGAAATCGCAATCCCTGTAGTGGAACGGCCGCGGCCAGCGTGGCGTGTGGAGAACCAGCGACGCAGGAGGCTGTCTCCTGTGTCTGGCTTGCGGTCGACATCCTCTGAAGATCTTGCAGGCCGTATTCCGGAGGCAGTCTTTAAAGCCGCCGGCGTTTGAGTAGGTTGTCCGCTTCCAGTTCCTGGGGGTCAGGGTACATAGACGCGTGCCCAGCACGTCCACCAGTTTGTCACAGACAAAACTACAAATAACTTCGGTCGACGCTATAGATCCTTTATGATGATGATGATGACCTTATCATCCTTGGCACATGCCCACGCACGGGGATCGGCCAAGAGTCGGGCAGATTTTATATACAGGGTGTTTCAGCGAACACTTTCAAAATTTATTAAAGCTTGCCTGTGGCAGATAGCCCAATTCTAGTTAATGAACTGGTCTAGTCGAAGAGGTGGAAATTACTTGCACAAAAAATCGAAATGCATATTCGACTAATTAGCAAAAAATTACTAAATAAATTTTAACTAATTACCTGATGGCCCATATTGCAATTTACAAATTGCAGCCGTGGAATTCGCAAGGCGGATCCACTTAGAATTAATTCTCAGGATGACACTAGTTTCGAGATAATAATTCCCGAACTTTGAGGAGAAATGCATTGGCGTTCCAGTTAATTTTGTGCTGCAATGAAAGCGACGTTTTGTTAAGAAACTAACTGGAACGCCAATGCATTTCTCCGCAAAGTTCGGGAATTATTATCTCAGAACTGGTGTCATCCCTAGAATTCGTTCCAAGTGGATCCGCTTTGCGAACCCCACGGCTACAATTCGTAAATTGCAATATGGGCCATCAAGTAATTAGTTAAAAACTTACTTAGTGAATTTTTGCTAATTATTCGATTGTGCAGTTCAATTTCTTGTGCAAGTAATGTCCAGCTCTTCGAGTCGGCCAGCTCATGAACTACAATTGTGCTATCTGCCAAAGGCAACCTTTAAGAACTTTTGAAAGCATTCGCTGAAACACCCTGTATGTGCTAAGTGAATAAATTTAGCAAATGCGTAATTTTGGTAAATATATTAAGCGAATAAATACTAAGACAATTGAGTGGACAATAAATATATAAAAAGTATACATACTAGTACAAAATATCTTTTATGAAGCTGTCCTGGCACCTTCGTCGTTGTTTTCTTCGGGGAGCAACGCAACATGCGTAGCATGTTGCACCAAATTCCACCGAGTGGCTGTCAGTTGTGTCAAGGTCGTGGCAATATAGCCTTACTGCGTATAGCTGCCTAATAATTTGCTATTGCAATAAATGATTCGCCTTTCTGGCGAAACTGCGACATTTAAAACAAATGACGCTGATATTATTGAATGATACATCTGGGGACCAAAAGCCCATGTATACTGATAGTTTGACCTTGTCCACCAGCTCAACAGGTGCCGTTGTCATTCCGGCTACGCTGTCACATTGAAACTGTTGCATATAACAACATCTACGGCGTATATATGCATATAACATGCTACCCTGCGTTCTGTTATACAAGTTCTATACAAGAGCGACCAGGCAAATGGGTCGATCGTATTTTACGTGAGCCGGCATATTACTTTTACGGCAAGATTTATGTAGGGAATTATTGTTTCATTTTGCAGAGCAGAGGGGGGGCGCTCACTAGCGGTACTATGAGGCTGGCTTGACGTTTCCAACCGCAGCTCCTATGACGTTTATATATATATATATATATATATATATATATATATATATATATATATATATATATATATATAATACGCAAGTACACCCGGCGATATTGACCGGACAGCCAACTGGCTGAGCGTACAGACGCAACACTATCGGTAAATTCACTGTTGACAAAAAACAACTGTGCACGTTGAGTTTAGTTGTGTTGCAGGTAATTGACCATGTAACTAATGCTTCTCGTCACGTAAATTCCGACATGTGCTTCGAGCTGCTTTTTTTTTATTATTATTATCAGACCACGAAGATAACATGTACGCAAAAACGCAGCAGGGTTTGACATTTTTGCGGTGACACTTTTTGGACTGCTGTCGGCCGTCACGAAATCTGTCAGGCTCGTTTCATGGAATATGAGAGCGCGTTTAAGATCTCGTGCCGTGGCTAAATTACCGTGTCAGTTTTGATGCGGGAGTAAAAGGACTGTTGCTGCGCAAACACTTGTTTCGACTCGTCTTTCGGGTCACTTTGATACAATTTCATATCATATATTGCACCAGTGCAACATTTCTATACAGCATTCTTTTTTTTTTTTTTTGCTTCGCAGCGCAAGTACCTTAATTTATTTGTTTTAAAATTCATTGAGCGCACGTTAAGTTCCCTTTCTAATTACCAGCAACGATCTCTCTGCGAAGCCTAGTAGCAAAGAATGATCAACTCAAAGCAACCTCATTATCCATTTATAAGTGCTATAAATATGTCCCGCTTTCACTCTCCCGTGGTAAGTGACGGCGTCATCGAGGTCATGGGTTCGGTGTAACGCGATGCCGGGAATTCGTCCCGTTGATACGAGACGTGACACTAAGGTTTTGGAGCGCGAGTTCTTCAGGCCTCATCTAAACCATGTTACATTATCTAATCGCATTGTACTAAGTACAATATGATTACATTATGAGCATCATTATGAGGTAAGAGTAGTAGAATCACGTCAAGTGACTACCCCTCATAGCCGAACTGTGGCTCTAGGACGCAAAACGCAACCAGTTATTAAATTGCAGCCATTTCTGGTTACAACTGCTCACATGAATAGCACCGCCAGCAGCAACACGATGAGCAGCAGCAGCACAGCAGTCGCCGACATGACTCCTTCGGATTGTCGCTGGAAAGTGGGGGGCCGAAGAGCGGCTTTGTCGAGAAGGGTGCGCAGTTCGTAGCCACCTGGCAAATTCCAGCCAGGTTAATGGACCTGCCATATAATTGTTTTCCTGCGGATGTCAAGGGGAACATGTGACGCCGCTATTTCAGAACACATTCTAGCTCTGTGAAATTTTTGATAGGCATCCGCGTCAGAGCTCAATCTGTCTAATTTCGCAATGCTGGGCAGCGTCGCGCTCGCTTTGTGCACTAGAAAGCCAACCACACAATAGTCACTGCGCTTTCGCATTCAAGAAAAAAGAAAAGAAGGTGTATTAACCCCTTGAAATCGGATAGGCTAACTTGGGAAGAAGGGGGGGGGGGGGGGGGGGGGGGTCCAAGCAGATTCAACTAAATTCTGTAGTGTGCCGCGCGGTATGTACGTCGTAAGGTGCGGAAAAAAAGAATGATCCAACCAGCCTCATCTTTGACATCACTTGACACTTGACATCTACACAATGCGAAGCATTGCTTAGATGTCAAGCGGAGTTGTTAACAATGGAGCTGTTGTCAAGTGGAGTTGTCAACAATGTCAACAACAGCATTGTAGTGATACCCACTGACCGTAGTTGGCGACAAATGGGTTCCTTGAAGAGAAGACGCATACTCACTGTGGGCACGCCACTAAAACTTCCGACCAACAAGAGGCTAACAGCTTCGCTGTAAGACTTCCTGGAACAATTAAATCCAGCCCGCATGGCACTCCGACCCAGTCCTGGCAACGTCGGTTGTTTCGAATGTATACTCCTGCTTGCCTTGGTTGGCTTTATTTTTCATTTAATTTACGCTAAATTGCATAGTGTGTTAAGAAAAATGCATCTTTAATAAGGGTTCTCGGGCACTCTCTGTTTAAACAAATGTGAAACAAAGTGCTATCCCCAGATAAGCACTGAAACGAGTAAAACGACATGTATCGCATTTGAAATAACATGTGCAATCCTAGTGCCTCGTAGAAGATTTCCTATTTACCATTCTACATAGAATGGTAAAATTCGCTAAAATTCGGACATCTATAAGCCTCAAACTTGCAAGTTCCCTCATAAGAACAGCATATATCGTCATCCTGTTAACTGCACTTGTTGGGTAAGTTAAAACAGAAAATCTAGATTTATTTTGTAGGCCCATTACACGCGTATATACAATATGGAACTACTTCGGCAAAAGGAATTACCCTTGAATAAGCTTCCATTTTCTAATATATCTAAAAAAAAAAACCACAGGGCATCAGCAAAACACGCAGCACTCACCAGAGCTGGACATAATTTCATTTTTGCAGTGTCGTAAATTTTAATCAAATTCGCTCGGCAGCGGACTTAAGCAGCAAATATATATATATATATATATATATATATATATAGGGTTGTTTGTTTTGGGGTAAAACCCGACTATATATACCCGATTTTACACCTCGAACATGTTGCCGGAGAATCGGGTTCAACCCGATTTCTCCCAGAATTCCAACACCACATACTAGCTTTTTTTTTTTTATGCTGCACGGAGTTTGCGGTCTACACGCGCTGGCTACCCTGCCTCCAGACAACGAAGTTAGATCCTGTTGGCTTAAGTGAACTCCTGTGACCTATAAACTTCACAAGCTGCGCGCAGCACTGTGGAGGCGACACGGCTCTCAACCAACCGCCCAACGCCTAACTCCGAGTTAGTAACTCACTGTGGCATTCTACGGAGGCCGGCTGAAGAACAGCGACAATAGGCGTTGGGGTGGAACCGCCTCGGCACGCTACGTAGCTTTGGCCCTGCTGCACGCAGCTTGTGAAATGCACAATCAATCCCCGTTCGACCACGCAAAATAGAAGGAAAGAGGGCGACGATGACCAGCTTTTTGTGAATAAAATGTTTCATTTTCTAGAAGATATCAATGATCTTTACTGTCATTATGACGTAATAATGTCCAAACAAACGCCGAACTTCGGAATATTTGCAAGCAAACCGCTGTGTCCCCCCCCCCCCCCCCCCCCCCTATTAGCAGCTTGAAACAGATCCCTAGTTTTAACGCGTTCGCGTTAAAACTAGGAATCAAGAATAAAAGAGAGAGATACAGAGAGAGAGAAAGAAAAAAGAAAAAAATAATGTAATGTATACTTAGTACATTTGTAAATTTAACACGAAAAAACGCGAATTTTGGAATGGTTCCACAAAACATCCGATTTCTCCCCGATTATCAGCTCGAAAAATTGCACCCGATTTTTACCCCCGCATTAAAAAAAGTATAAAACCCAAAAACGAACACTCCTATATATATATAATGGTTGTGTGTGTGTGTGTGTGTGTGTGTGTGTGTGTGTGTGTGTGTGTGTGTGTG
Source organism: Dermacentor silvarum (assembly GCF_013339745.2). Classification (NCBI taxonomy): domain Eukaryota; kingdom Metazoa; phylum Arthropoda; class Arachnida; order Ixodida; family Ixodidae; genus Dermacentor; species Dermacentor silvarum. The sequence continues at coordinate 28,612,680 of NC_051157.2, forward strand.
TGTGTGTGTGTGTGTGTGTGTGTGTGTGTGTGTGTGTGTGTGTGTGTGTGTGTGTGTGTGTGTGTGTGTGTGTGTGTGTGTGTGTGTGTGTGTGTGTGTGTGTGTGTGTGTGTGTGTGTGTGTGTGTGTGTGTGTGTGTGTGTGTGTGTGTGTGTGTGTGTGTGTGTGTGTGTGTGTGTGTGTGTGTGTGTGTGTGTGTGTGTGTGTGTGTGTGTGTGTGTGTGTGTGTGTGTGTGTGTGTGTACTAGCCTTCACGCGGCCCTAAATTTCGTTGCTGTTGGCCCTGTTGCAATAACATGCTGGCGAAACGTACTCGTGCCAATCAGTTATCGCAAGGGTTCGATGCTGAACATGATTCAAACTGAAAATGCTGCTCAGTGCAAGCATGCCGAGCAACAAGGGCTCCAGGTTGTGCTCGAATAAAAACAAGGCAGGCACGTGTTTGAAGGCTCTCCGCAATATATCGCTTCATGACAAGCTGACAGCTCGAGCATGAAACCCGTCATTCTTGCATGCAACCCAAGCAGAAATTATAGAGAGTGCTGTTGTATCCGCCGCCATGCCCTGCCCGGCTACGTCAGACAGCCGGACAACGGCGAACAGCCCCAGCACTGGTACACAAAAGCCGTTTATTATTAGTCCGCGATGAGGCTGTCATGTGACGGTTGATCCTACTAAGGCGCGTGCCTAGCGCCATTTAGTTTTGTACAATACAACTACTAAATACCACAATGTCCCCCCTCACAAAAGAGTCACTTAGCAAATTAACAAGCAACTGGAAAACAGTTTAGGAAAACGGTTTGATGTCGAAACACAGGTCAATGTCCTTCATAGTCTTTAAACCACGACGGTGCTCTTCTTTGCCTCGTCGAACACCTTAGCTCTGGAACGTTCTTTTCAACTGGTGTCCCCACAGATGGCGGTTGATGTTGTCCACTGTTTTCTAGCTGTGACTCGCCAAGAGACGTTACTGCTTCATGCCAGCAGCTTCTTGCAACAGTAGATGGTGTAACTGGTCAGGGTACTAACCTATCACGGTTCCAGGTGCGGCCGTCATTACGTTTGTAAGTGTCCTGGCCACATTGATCAACGACAGTGAACGGGCTTGAGTTCAATGAGCCCTTAGGCACGTGACCTGGCAACCTGACTAGTGCCGGCTGAGCTGTTGTTAACGAAGCATGATTCGCAGCTCGTCGACAGTCAGTGTAGGCTTTACTTGCTTGCTGCTCTTGTGCTACTCTGCCGAGGACGCCTTTCATCTCTGCCTGCAGGTCCTCGAAAAACTGGTTACTCGGCGTTCCTACAGATCCAGTTTTGTTTATGGGTGACGGCCGTGCATAAGGACGGAAGGCTTCAATCCTGTGGTGGCTATCGTGAAATGATAAACTCCAAAATATTCGGTGATTTCTTCCTTCAGAGGCGGACGTTCTCAGTGTACAAACTTGAACATACTCTTTGAGTACCCTGTTAAACTTTTTTCCTTGGCCGTTAGCTTGCAGGTGATAGACTGCCGAATATGCCGAATATCCGCGAATGATAGACTGCCGCATTCCTTCAGATAGCTGTCAAGCTCAAGCTCGCGTGCTATAAACTGAGGGCCATGGTCTCTCACAATCTCGTCTAGGTATCATTCCCTTCTAAAGACGCTTCGCAGAAAGAAGATAACTGTTGCAGTAGTCTCTTTTGCAGAGAAGCAAACCTCTGACCACTGGCTGAAGTAGACAATAACCGTAATGGCCAAGCGACAATCTGCAGGTACATTGGCGAAAGGGCTCACGATACTGACTCCCAACTTCTCCTATGGTGCAGATGGGAATGCAACTGGCTGCAGAGGTGGTGTCGCGGGTTTCGCAGACTTGTCAACAGCTTGGCACACACTGCAAGATGCAATCACTTGATGTACTTCCTTGCAGATAACTTCCTTGCACATACTGGTAGAGCTCTACGCTCTACCAGTATCACTCACGTAGTTGCTGATTTGTCCTTGTTATCCCCGGGCGAGGTTCGTGGACTGCGTCAAAAAGCCGTCCTACGAGGGACGAAGGTGCGACGAAACTGGTGTGCCCGAAGTAGGCGGTCTGCAACGACTGAGAGCTCAGTCCGCACCCGGTGCAACGGAACTGCTTCGGCAATCAACATCTTCACAGCAGGCCATGTTGAAGTCACTCACTTTACGACCTATTGAAGCAGCTGGTCCTGCAATGATCCAGCAACAAACTGCGCATGAGTAACGCATGTTGAGACAACGCAAACTGCATCTCCTCTCTCTTCCTCCTACACATTACCTTGGAGAGGCACCCTTGAAAGGGCATCAGCGACAGTATTCCTGTCACCCTTCTGGAATTCAATTGGATAGTTACATGTGAGCAGTATGGCGTGCCAACTTGAAATCCGGAACGGATGGCGACCTACTCCCTTCGTACTTTGGAGTATGATCAGAGAGCCTGGTGGTTAGTGCGCAAAGTGAATGGGCGGCCAAAATGCATACTGTCCAATGTTCTCATGTCCACAAGCAAGCAAGAGCTTCCAGTTCTCCAACAGACTACTTCTGTTCCTGTGGAGTAAGCCGTCGAGAAGCAAAAGCAATCGTTAGCAGCTCATCATCTTTCCTCTGCTGCAACACTGCTCCTAACCCAATGGATGATGCGTCCGTAGTGACAACAATGTCACGCACAGGATCAAACAGTTGTAAACATCCAGTTGCCAAGGAACATTTGAACTGCTCGTAAAAAGCTTGTCTTGCAGGATTCCGATTGAACGCGGCATTCTTACGAAGCAACTCGCGAAGAGGCTCAACAAGCACCGTATAGTGGGGTACGAACTTTGCGTAATAGCCTACCATGCCCAAGAATGAGCGCAGGGTACGATGTCTGTCGGTGTTCGTGCAGCCTCAATGGCGTCAACGTTGCTTCAAAGAGGGCGTATCCCCTGGTTACTGATAACATCACCAAGGAACTCGATTTCTTGGACATTGAAAATTTATTTGTCATTTAGTTTCAGCCCAGACTTCGCAATTAATTGCAAGACGTTTCAAATTCTTGAAGTGCTCATCACACGTACTCCCTTACACAATGACGTCATCTATGCAGCACAACGTGTTTTTGCTCTTTGCAAGATAGTGACCATTTTCCGAAAGGCAGACGGTGCAGATGCAAGGTTGAAACAGACGCGTTTGAATCTGTACAACCAACTATAGGTTATGATAGTTGTAAAATCTGCTTTCAAGTCTCAGCAGGACTTGGTAGTATGCCGCTGCTAAATCAGTCTTGGAATAGTACATTGCGCTGTGCCGTTTAGGCAATAGTTCTTCCGTGTGTGGGAGCGACAAGTTATCAAAGACAATCCCCTTGTTCGGCTCGCGCTGATCGACGCAGATTCTTATCCTGTCATTTTATTGCGATTGCAATTATATGGACACTCCAGGCACATTTCTGCCATTGTCGTTCTCGTCACCCTCATCGTTATGTTCCGTAAAACGTCCAATCACGATAACATCGTTGCCGTGCGCCGTACGCTGCATGTGCCAGTGAATGCTTGCGATGGTCAGCCGGCTATCGCGGTTCAATCTCGCGCGCGCGAGGGAGGAAGGCGGGGCATAAGACGGAGAAGCGCGCCGTCTTCTGTCCCGCGCGAGGCACGGGCGGGAGGCGAGTGAGAGGGGGCTGCTTACGGCGCGGCCGCGTGGGCTCCGTATCTTAACGGCTGGAGCTCTACGCTTGCCAGGGTATGTGGGTCACCTAAGTACCACATCCTGCACGCTGGACACGTGCACCGAGGCACCCTGCCGGACGGCCGGCCATGTCCAGGTGTGCCGTCTACGTTCGGGCGAGTATCCCCCATGTTGTGGTCTCTGTGGATGATCTGGCCGGTGGCGCGATGGAGGGCTGTGCGGTCACTGTCCGCATAGGCTCGTGCGACACCACCGTTGCCAGCGTGTACATACGCCCCCGTCTCGCCTGAGATGCCTCCAGCTTCCTGCCAGCATGGCAGGAAGCTGGATCCTGCCTGCTCCCCGATCCTGCCAGCATGGTGAGAGAAGCAGCCACGCACATCGTCCACCACCAGGACTGGACACAGGAGCAAGTGGCGGCACTGTGCAACAAGCCATTCCAACTCCACGAGCTGACCAAGGCCTTCGACCGTTCCAGGCGGCGAAGCGCCCCGGGAGCAGACGGGATAACCTTCCAGATGCTCCGCAACCTGGAAGACGCAGAGAGGGCTCGGCTCCTGGACTGCCTCAACGCCATCTGGACCAGTGGACAGCTCCCCGAGTCATGGCTCACTGCCATTGTCGTGCCTATACTAAAGGCACGAAAACCAGTCACTGCTCCATCGTCCTACAGGCCTGTCTCCTTAACATCCGCTGCCTGCACTCATGGAGTCCATGGCCCTGGCCCGTCTGGAGTGGATCTCCAGGGTGCTGGACTTCTTCCCTGAGCAGCAGACTTGTTTCCGGAGCCGCCGCTGCACAGCTGATTCCATTGGCGATGTCGCGTCGACACTGGAGAAGGCCAGGAGCGAGGGAGAGACAGCTCTGTTGGTTCTTCTCGACGTGCAGAGTGCCTTCGACGGACTGCCTAATCTGGTAGTGATGCACGTCCTCGATGAACTGGGGGTGTCTGGACGCATGGGGCACTTCGTGCATGCCTTCCTTGATTTATTCTGGGGTTTTACGTGCCAAAACCAGTTCTGATTATGAGGCACGCCGTAGTGAAGGGCTGCGGATTAATTTTGACCACCTGGGGTTCTTTAACGTGCACTACAACGCAAGCACACGGGCGTTTTTGCATTTCGCCTCCATCGAAATACGACCGCCGCGGCCGGGACTCGATCCCGCGACCTCGTGCTCAGCAGCTCAACGCCTTAGCTGACTGAGCCACCGCGGTGGGTTAAACCTATCGGGTCGCTCTTTCTGCGTACGTCTGGGCAATGCACAGAGCTCCCCGTAACCAGTCACGGCAGGCATGCCTCAGGGATCCGTGCTGAGTCCTTTTCTATTCAACGTGGCCCTAGCACGCCTGCCTTCAAACATCCCGAAGGGCCGGCGCATCGCTGTGCATTGCTCTGTGTATGCTGACGACATCGCTCTGTGGACCAGCGGTCCACGACGCAACCTCGCTGCAGTCCGGACCTGCCTCCAGGAGGCCCTGGACGCCTCGGTGGGCCGCCTTGCTTCCGTGGGCCTCTCGGTATCCCCCACCAAGACCAAGGCCCTCCATACACCCCCGCTCGACCACCCGACGAAGTGCTGCCTGTCTCGTCATAGGTGACACCAGGATACCATGGCAGAGGACAGTCACATACCTCGGGTTGCAGACTGCTGACTTGGACTCCCGCTGTGAAGGCTGTGGTGGCGCAGGTCCAGAGGGTCCAGAGAGCGGTGAGAGGCATTTTCCTAAGGGGGCGGGGATGCTTGCCATCCTGAGCGCTGCGACTGCATTCAGCAGCCGCCACCTCCAGCCTGCTCTATGCCCTGCCACTGATTACCCTCTCACCAACCCGGCTGACACGTCTGGAACAACTCCACCGGGGCTTCATCAGGAGCGTGCTGGGGCTGCCCCGGTCCTCACAGATAACGGCAACGCTTACAGAGGCGGGAGCGTGGCCTTTGTCTCTCCTGCTGCAGCAGCGTGGCTTGCTGCACACTGACAGGCTGGCCCACGGCCCTGACGGAGAACCCCTGCTCACCCGCCTGGCGGGCCGACCCTCTTCCAGAATGGGGAGCCTGGTCGAGACCTACCAGACAGTGGTCGGCCAGGTACCTCCAGCGGTGCGACTCCCACCACCGCACGAGAGGCCCTTAGTCATCTGCACCTCGCTGGAGGGACAGTTCTGTTTTGTGTGCGTGTGTGATTTTCTTTTCTTTCCTTCCTTTCTTTATTCTTTATTTTTACTTAGTTTTCTCTCTCTCGCCTTTCGCATCCCTTTACCCCTCCCCCGGTACAAGGTAGCCAACCGGAGATAACCTCTGGTTAACCTCCCTGTCTTTCCTTTACCCTTTTCTCTCTCTCTCTCCCTCTCTCTCTCTGGGGGGACACTCCAAGCGCCGGTCTTCCAGCTGCACACTCCTGCAGGTGGCCACCTCTAAGCTGGAGGAAGAGCTGGCAGGGAGACTGCTCGTCTTCATGGAAGGCTCCGTCCTCCCCGACACCGGTTCGGCCACTGCAGCCTCTGTGGCCCAGTGCTTGGCAGGGATTCCACTTGCCGACTCTCCTTCTCGGCCAGCTCCACCGCTGCTGAGATGGCGGGCCTTCACCTGGCCGCAGACCTGCTGGCAGCAGACCCTCCTGGAGTACCTGTGGCGGTGGTCTGCGACTCAAGAGCAGCTCTCCAGGCCGTGTGTCTCCCGGAGAGGGCTGGCCTTAGTGCAGCCCTCTTGGTAGCCAAGCTTCACGCCCTCCACGCCAGTGGCACCGATTGTCTCGTTGCACTGGATCCCTGCACACGTGGGAATCCCGGGCAATGAAGAGGCAGATGCCTTGGCAAAGGAGGCACACAGCATGGACACAGCGATCAGCCCGGCAGTCATTGCCAGGAGCACCTTGCAGCGACTGCTGCTGAGCTGTCACCTCGACGCACGCGTGGCGAGGCGGAGTCCGCCGACACGGCTGCCGGACCGGGGACTGGCAAGGAGGGAGAGATCCCTGCTGCTACGCCTACGGATTGGCTGCTGCTGGACAGCCGCTCGGAGCTTCCGCCTGGGTAGAACTGACTCACCATCCTGCACACAACGCGGGGCAGACGAAACACTGGAGCACCTCCTATGTTTCTGCCCCGCACTCAACCAACACTGAGCCATGGTACCATGGTGGCTCAACTACACCGCTAGGCCTGCCTTCAGCCTCCAGCACGGACCTGCTCTTCCCAGCCCGCAGTTCCAGCAGGGCATTCAAGGTCAGTACTCTGCTACCTTGCCGATTCGATGCTGGCTGACCGACTGGAAGGGCACCCTGCCCGAGACGATGGCGACTACCCTCTCCCTCCCCTTCTTCCACGTTTCCTACTTTCTATCCCCCTTTCCCCGTCCCTCAGATGCTGAGCTGTGCTCCCTATAAGGGCTGCAGAAGCATGCATCTGCTCTCTTGCAACCTCTACTACTATTACTTGACAGCGATCTGCGACGTGCACAAATTTCGCACCCGCGTGCGCCTCATCCTCAAAGCAGTGTTGTACACGTTCCTCTAAAACAGGAACGAAAGCTCGTTCCTCGTTCCTTCCCAATCTTGGAACGAGTTCCCGTTACAAGTTACTTTAATGCGAAAGGAACGCGAAAGGAACGTTCCAGTTACACTTCTAACATTGGAACGTGTCGGTACATTAACGTTACATTTTATTTTTAAAAATTAAGATATAGTGTTGGGTAACACTGCCGCGAATTAAAGTGAGTAATTTAAAGATCACCTCGAACTGCGTATATTATACTAATTTGAACATCGCCGGCGGCAGATTATCTGGAGATAAAAAGAATCCAAAGAAACGCTCCTAGACGAATTTTTTTCAAGGCAGCACCGGACTTGTCTACCTGAAAATTTGGTACTCGTCTATTACAAGTGCAACACATATGGCACTTCCACTTCGGTCTTCAAATGCGCAGGCAGAATACTGCCCTTCAGATCTGCAAATAGAAGGTTACTCACCTGCACAAATATCCTCCTAAGACCCAAACACAACAACGGGACATAATCGCTCTTCAAGGTAATTTTTATTGTCGACTGTTATGTCATGAAATTGAAAAACAATTTTTTTTAATTTGCATACCAGGGATAGTACCAAAAACTCCGTCTTCACATACGCGAAAGAAATGAATATCGCCATCATCTCCTCGTGTTAGCTGTGGTAGAAATTGCATTTCATTGTTTAAACGCTGAGATGAAGATGAAACTATGTGTAATACATTGCCATGTTGCTGCCGCGTCCGGTATTTTCACGCAATCTCGGTGACTTCGAAACACGCCTCGAAGTCTTTCGACCGTTTGGGACGACACAGAGGTCTAGACCATTTTATTGTTAAATTTCTCGAAAGCGGATGACAAGACTATGAGTAAACCACTTCATTACAGTTACACATGCACCGTATTTCACACCAAGCGTGAATATCTTCCGTAATCGCTTCCGGGTGAATTTCGAAAAAAAGTTGAAGGCAATGTGCAATGGGGACAAGGGGTCTCAGGAAGATATAATTAAATTTCTTGCACAAGAAACCGCATCGAAAGGAACAATACATAGGCGTTTAATGAATGCTGATTCTATATTGCAGTATGAGTGGATAAAGAAATGTCCAGAATAGATATTCGCAATTTAGTAAAGACCCTTGTTTGAACTCGGCAAGAGATACATCTCGATGTCAGTGTCCGACAAGCCGGCATGGAGGGAAAAAACTACAGGAGGGAGCGTCACATGACAATGCTTGAAGCCTAGTCATAAAAAAGATATAGAATGGAGAACTCACGAAAGAAAATGCATCATAGTCACGTGACAGGCAAGCGTTAGTTCGCTGCGCTTCACGCGGTTGCCCATCCGCCCTGCATTATATGTGCTGCGTACTTGTGTGCGTCTTTTCAGTGCCGTGGAACGTTTAAAGATGGAATGCCGTTCCCTCTGCTGTTCCTTCGTAAAACTAACGTGTTGCCGTTACAGTTCCACCGACCCTAAAGGAACGGTGGCGTTCCTCCGTTCCTCCCAAAAGGAACTAGTTCCAGGAACGGCGTTCCAAGGAACGCGGTTTCGTACAACACTGCCTCAAAGCGAACTGCGCTGTGGACAAAGTACGCCCAGTGCCGGTGGCTTCATATGCGCTGTGCTTTCGACGTTGAGTTGCGTTGAAGCGAGAGACAGCACGAAGGTCAATTCGCTCGCTGCTGCTGCCACACTTCCTGACTAGAGCGTGTTGACAGCGAGTTTCTTCGGTCATCGAATGAGTGCGTTCATGTTTACCTGTGCGCGCGTGACACCTTGATTGTTAATTTTGTAAGTAAGCGAATGTTTGCAAGTTTGTACGGCCGATAAAACTAATATCCTTACTTCGTATAGCTGTCTACTAATTTGCTATCGCAATCGATGCCTCGCCTTTCGGGCGAGACTGCGACTTTTGTGTGTGTGTGACTTATTCAGTTTTTTTCTCACTTGCAGGTCAAAAAGCGATCCACTTCAGTAGTAAACCCTCTGTAGTTGTCATTCGTTCATTTATTGAATGGATTTCAATTCTCCATTTGATTCACTTCAAGGATGACTTTATATGCAGATGAAAGGGTGTCTTTAGTCCTTTACTGTACGGGTGCTCCGCTCACTGTAAAAATTGCTGAGTGATTTGTTGTCTTTACTTTCGCATGTTACCCGTGATCTATTTCACGTCATTCTAAAACACTACTACGCCTATTCGTTTTCTGAGTAAAACGCGTAATTGTCACGTCCACGGCGCTTTCGTTATTGCCCTGACTGAAGTCAACAGCCGCAAGGATAAGTTGCGGCGCTGTATCGAACTCTGAGCATACGCCAAAAAGCCTATTTTAACCATAGACCCCAACCTGCACCAAATCATCCGGTTTTAGCTTTTAACCATTTTTTTTCTTTTTCTCCTTTTTTTCCTTGCTTACGTGAATGTCTAGTATGGGAGTTAAATGAATGAAAATAATCTTTCATAAAATATAAATAACTTCGTTGCGTATTTTAGAAAAAAATCATAGAACTCGTCGCCGAGGAAAAGAGTAGAGATAGAGAAAGAAAAACTGTAAGCCCTTCCACTGGGGTGGAGATAGAAGACCAGCAAAGCTGTACTATGGTGGGAATTATTTATTTCCAATTATGGCTAATAATATGTGATGGTGTAATTGGTTATTTGAACTATTAAAGAATGAGAAATATATATGATCCGGTGGTTTTAATTTATTTAGTGACCACAGGGACCATGGCCTTATGGTCGTTACGGTACAACGCCATAGGGTGTACGGCAAAGGTTGCACGTTCTTCATAAACACGTCCACAACGCCGCACGCGTTCGGTGCGAACGCGGGAAAAACGCCGCCGCCGTCGACAACAGTTCTGTGCGTTGTTTGTGTGACCGCACACAACCGCTGTCGAAACGCTTGCGTGAGCAAGCGCGCCAGCAACAGCGAGCGAAGGTTCATGCGGTCTATCACTTCAACAGAATCTGAGCGGCGCAAGCACAGCGCATACAAACGTAGGAACCGTGTTGCAGATCGCTTCCAAGATACGGTGCGCACGACCGCCCGTCGCCGCGCAAAGTACAAGTTGCTCGCAGAGAAAAGGCCGCAACCCCTCCCTCCCGGGCTGCCTTCCCGCTGTCCTCCTTTCGCCTGAGAGATTGAGTCGCCAGTTCCACTTGCGCCCGGTCGGAGGAGGTGTTTATTATACATAAGGAAGAGACGCTTAATTCTGCAGCCCATAAGGGAGCACGGCGCAGCGTCGTAGGGGATAGGGGGAGTAGGAGGTAAAGAAAAAGAGAAGAGAGATAGTTCAGGGGGCTCGTCCGAAGATACGCATTTGGTTCCGCAGCTAAACGTCGCCTCCCCTCCTTTCCTCCCGTCCCCCTTCGGCCGTTCGCGCGACGGAACAAGTGTTTGCTCTCCGCCGTGCGTTCGCTCCCCGTGAAAGCGCGCGGCCCTCGCACGCTTTCACTCGCACATACAGCATACGGCCAATGATAGTTTCTTTATTGCGATAACAATCATATGGCCACTGAAAGAGGATTGCTGCCATCGTCGTCGCCGCCACCGTGAGGTTCCGTATGACGTCAACGGCGATGAACACGTCGCCGCGCGCCGGACGCTGTATGTGCGAGTGAAAGGGCCCGAGGGACGCGCGCGTTCACGGGGAGCGAACGCACGGCGGAGAACAAACGCGCGTTCTGCTCCGTGCTCCCTGAAGGGCTGCAGAATTAAGCGTTTATTTCCTCCTTTAGAATCGCCATATATATAGAGCAAACTCGACTTCTTTAGTAGCGCGAAAGGCCGTGGGGGGACGGGATGGAGGGAGGGGAGGCGACGTTTAGCTGCGGCACCAAATGCGTATTTATATAAAAACGTTATGCTCGGCTGCTTCACTTGCCCGGTACATGGGACATGAAATAGACAAGCCAGCTGCTACGACACCCTGTGTATATAGCTCCTTGGAACAGGGTACAATTAAGTGACAATAAGCCTCTTGGTCGTCTGCGTAGCCCGGTTGCTCGCCAGGCGAACGCTCAAGTTTCCCGACTTCGTCGCACCGATGATAATCAAGACGATTCGACTCTCGTAGCATACACTTACGCCAGTGTTAATGGCACCACGATTCACACAGCTCTCGTGTGTCCATTGATACCAGAGGCAGGCCAGACGTGCTCGTATGTTGCCGATCCTGCACCGCCGGCTTATCTTGCCGAGCTTGCCGCCATACGGGACGGCTTGGCCGCGTTGCTCCCTTTTGTTCAAGCTGCTCGATATTCTCAGCTCATCATTCGCACGCACTCGACTCAAGCCATCCGCGACATATGTAGGGTATCTCGGTTATCTCTTCTCTCGGATAGCATTCACCGTATTGCTGCCAATACGAATTTAGTGATACGCGTTCAGTGGGTGCCTCGAGCAGCCCTGCCGGGTCTACTTGAAGTAGATTTGGCAACCCACCCTGAGAACATAACGTACCCACTTCCGCATTTTCCTGAAGACGGTTGCGGACAACTGCTCCGGGAAAAAGAAAACCTCCGACGTACCACACGAGCTCTTATACCTCCGTGTGGGTCAGACCTCCCTGGTGGGTTAACCCGCCGAGAGGAGGTTACGTTACGGAGGCTGCGTGTCGGGTCGCACTCACCCCGTCTGTGGCTGCTGTCTGGGCACAACGGTCCTATGATACCACGGTCCCTATGATACATCGTGCCCATTTTGTGACACTACGATTCAAAATGTGACAGTGACACACCTATTATGGACGTGCCCAGGACTTCACCTAAGCCGTCTCCGCCACCTACGGGCAACAGGCCTTCGGCCTGGCCGCCCACCCTACCTTGAACGTTGGATTCATGGACCGTATCATCGTTCACTTCTAGATTTCTTGCATGAATCAAGTCTGTTCGTGTATTTTTTATATACTTTGTATTATGCCTAAGGGCAAGCTTTCGATATATATATATATATATATATATATATATATATATATATATATATATATATATATAGGAAAGTCAGAAGCACAACTTCGCGGTTATCTTAGGTTTAATATTTTAAATATTAAACCTAAGATAACCGCGAAGTTGTGCTTCTGACTTTCCTAAATACGCTTGGCCCATTGAAAAATCCAGTTACTACTATATATATATATATATATATATATATATATATATAAACGTTGCGAGGCGCCAAGGTGGTAAAGACTTCCGACGCTGCTCGACGAGTTTCCCGTTTTGATCTCGTCGAAAACCTCCGAGCCGCCCCCAGAGGCCCTGGCAACAGTCACCAACGCCGCACGCGTTCGGTGCGAACGCGGGCAAAACGGCGACGGCGTCGACACCAGATCTGCGCGTTGCTGGTGCTTCTGCATGTCCAAATTCATACAGATGATAAAACTACTATCCTTACTCCGTAGAGCTCTCTACTAATTTGCTATCGCAGTTGATGCTTTGCCTTTCGGGTGACAGTGCGATATTTTTTTTTTCTATATCCGGACGCGATCATCGAAGACTGAGCCCTTAACAGCTTCGCTTTAAAAAAGCAAAAGCAGGAAAGTTAAGCAGATGCAGGTCCAGTTTGCTACCCTTTGCTAGGGAAGGGGAAAAAGTGGCAATAAAAAAACATTAGATGGCGCACAAGCGAAGACGAAAGTACTCAACATTTTGACCGTCTTCGCACTCAACCTCTGATTGCTGTTGCTACACTTAGGCGAACACTTTAATGCACCCTAATTGCAAAGAAAAAAAAAGTTTTTTTTTTTCATTCTGCGTTCCGCAAGCTTATGAATCAAAGTTAAGCTATAAGGTTGCATAAGTTCGTGCTGCACAGAGTTTAATTTGCATAAATAAGTGCACGGACATAGTGCTGACATATCGGTGGTATCAAAATACAAAGAGTTAGGCGAGGCAATGAAGACTCACTTTAATAAATTGCAGATCCCACGCATTGTATAGAGCACATTTGCAAGTATTGAGCACACGAACAAGTTGGGCACACTTTCACCGGGAAACGCCTAGCTCAGCATAAAGTTGTGGCGCTGTAACACACGGATTCCACGAATGACGACGATCTGTCTCCTTCAAACTCGATAGAATTTTATCCAGGGTCCCCTACCAGGCGAAGAGACCATACCGTAAGCGCCGATTTCCATGGAACCCTGAAATAAATGGGAGTGTTTAATTTTAGGAAAACGAAAGTAAGACGGTGCTAAAGTAACTTACAAAATGTGATGTTTTATTTTGGTTATATTGTTTTTCACTCTACCATCTCATTTTCACTTCCTGCATGCTGTGGCGTAATCAGGTCACTTGTGACGAGTGATTCGCAGAGTCAGCACTCTATTTATTTTCAGCGAGTTTGAGCGTTGGGTTAGTCGGTGCTGCCTAATCTATGATTTACCAGCGCATTAGACACGGACGACATGATAGACGCACGATGTCTGTGCTCCCCGTCGGATGCGCTGGAAAAGCAATTTATTTTCAGTCTAATGTCTTTGGTCGAAGTCGCATTAACCAGCGTACGACGAGTTAACCATCATCCTACACTCTTTGGAAAAAGAATTATTTCTATCGTAAATGAGGGCAATGACAGAAATAATAATGGCGGTCATATTTTTTTTAATGTCTTCGCAAGCCAGTATTCGCTAGAAGCAGCTGTTGACAGTTGGACACCCGACAGGCTCGGCGAAGGCGCTGAACGAAGCCGGAGTGATTAAAAACAGGTCATGGCCCGCTCCTTTAAAGCAATTACCCAGTGGCCGTAGTGTATAGGGATTCTGTTCCTCCGATTTTGTTCATTTTCTATCACTTCATTGTAAGTGGCCGATAGCGGCGAAAAACGATGGTGTGGTGCCACGTCAGCCGATGATAAAAAGCAAGAAGAATAAAATAGAACAGAGTATTAGGGGCGAAGCTCCTTATAGCGGCACCCGTTCCGTCCCCGTCGTCGTAGTAGTAGTGTGTAACCAGTCTGAGAAAAATGAGAAAAAAAATTCCGAAGTTGTGTCCGTAGCGCGGAATCGAACCAGGGACCCCTCGCTTCCGAGCGCGCGGCGTTAGCCCACTACGCCACGAAGCGGACATGGACACACGCACCACGATGGCAATGAATACCCAACATTAACGAAAGGCCGCGTTTCTAGCGCGTTTCTAACGCGTTTGTGCTAGCGCGTTACGGCCCGTGTAAGAAGCTGGTGTAAGACGCTGTGGCCTCTCCGCCTTACCTTCAACGCGTTTCGAACGCGCTGCCCAAAGCGGTGGCAAGTCAAGTTCAAGTCGAGGAGCGTTTATGAATACGGGGCGTATACTCTCTCAGCAGTCATGTGATGGCGTCGGCAAACGCGGTGCACGTTCCGGCATGTGTAAATGGCTGCGTAAGACGCTGTGGCCGCTCCCCCTTACTAGAGAGTACTGCACGTTTCTAACGCGTTTGTGCTAGCGTCCCCTTAAGCGGGAGATCCGATGATTCCCTCCGGAGCTTCACCCACTCATCATCATCCACCCCGTGGATATGCTGCGTCCCCTTAAGCGGGAGATCCGATGATTCCCTCCGGAGCTTCGCCCACTCATCATCATCCACCCCGTGGATATGCTGTGATTTTTTTTGACAACACGGACCCCGGTTGTATTTTGGCATCAATAACAGCTGACAAATGACGCCAGTAACTGCAGTATTTTGTAATTTAATGGCGCTTTGTAAGAGAGCTTTTTTCCTTTTTTTTTTTCTCGATAGTTCATCAATCGTAGACGAGGTATGTTTGTCCTAACATTTAGATGTTCTCTTTAACAGCGCCACGTTCTTCTCCTGCCTCACTTATTGCTGGCCTATTGTGTATACAATGCTATAAGTGAACTGTAGTGATGCGTATCTCTCTTATGTACCCAAGTTATGTTCAAAGGAGTAACCGGGGCTATTCCTTTGGGGCTACTCCTTTCTTCACTTATAGGTATTAACAGTTTTCTTATAGCCGTGTATTTCAAGAAAATCTCGATAACGCCCGCTCCATATATTGCTACAACTTGACATTTATCTCCCTTATTCAATACAGAATCGCTCTGTTTAATTTTGGTGGTTTGCGCTCATAGGGCCACTTATAGGAAGCAACAATTCCTGATAAGAAATTCTGGAAATTTTACGTGCCAGAATCATGATGTGATTATGAGGCACGCCTTAGTGGGAGACTCCAGTTTAATTTTGAGCACCTGGGGTTCAACGTGTACGTAGGTTTAAGTTACAAGCATTTTTTTTTCACTTAACCCCTATCAATGTGCGGTGGCCGTGGCCGGGATTGAACCGGCGTCCTCAAACTTGGCAGCGCAACACCATTGACTCTCAATGGCGCTCGTTGGCCACATCTGGCCCTTGCGCCAATAAATCACACTAATCATTCAATCATGGCCTCTGGACCACCGTGACAGGAATTTCCTGCTAACCGTGTAATTTTAAAAAATATATCAAGAACACCTGCCCCACCTGTTAGTTAACCTTTCTCGCTTATTCAATATTTTCGGGTAATTTTCACGGTTGCACTCACCATTTGAGACTCTCCCAGTTCCAGGCGATACTTCTGCACCATTCTGGCTGCAGTGTACTTAAGGTTCAGCAAGGCTAGCCTCATTCCAACGCAGTTTCGAGGTCCTATGCCAAAAGGCACATGAGCTTCCTTCCGCAACAAGGCTTCGTTTTCTGGGGCGAACCTGCAATCGCCAAGCCTACAATGGCACATACACAGCGATAGTGCTGCATTGACTTAGCTGAAAGAATTCGCGGTAAACATTCCAAGGAGCCTACATCCGTCTACATTTAAACCAGCCCTTAGTGCCTCAGGTTAGAGCATACTTTAATCAAACTTACTAGAAGAGCGGCCAGTGAGCGGGACGTTGCAGCGAATATGTTTCGTGACTGATTATTTCCTCAGGTGTGTAACAGAATAAGAAAGGACAACGATACAAATGTAGCCACGAATGATGATGAATTGTTGTCGTGGCTGTGAGATAAGCCACTGCAAGTAACCTTAGAAAAGCTACACGTTAACCTATCTTCAAATGCAGCTCCTAACCGAGTCTCAACAACAGTGATCGTTTCAAAAGTATCCTTAGGTTCCGTTTCTCATCCCACCTCTCCGGGTTGAACTCCTCCGCGTTAGGCCAATACTGAGGATCCCTTTGTATGTGGTACTGGGACACCATAAACGCAGTTCCGGCCTTGAACTTGATGCCGTTGTACTCGAAGTCTTCTTTGGCTTGCCTCGTCACAAATCTGCGTCAACAATGTCAGCATGCTATAACCAATCGTTCTCCGAGCTTGTAAAGCTTGTTTCGTAGATTTAAGAGTCGAATGTCGCCATTTATGTGTCCGTGTCAGCTCAAATATACTGAACTGAAAGATGCAGGGGAGGGAGGGAGGGCACACATAAGTTCATTTCTCGTGGAGCACTCAGCTCTCGAAGAAAGCGATGTTCGTTTCGTTCACATGGATATTTGCACTTAAATTACTGCCGAATTGTTCGTTGTCGCCAGTATTCTCGCAACACAATCACAGTGTTATCAGTTTATTCAATGACGAGAAGTGAACGAGCCAAGAGCCTTTGATCACCATATCTACATGCTGTGGGAAAATGCCGATTGTGTGAGAGAAAGATAAAAAATAAGGTAAAGGCAGGGAGGTTACCAGGGGCTATCTCTTATTGGCTAACCTGTACTGGGGAAAGGAAGAAGGAATGCGAAAGCATAGCGCAAAAAAGAAAGAACATAAGGGGAAGAGCCGATTGCGATTGCTGCTATATCTAATGTACCCATGTATCTCTTGTCACTGCTTGTCGCTGTGTTAGTTGGTTTCTACTTAAGGTGGAAAACGCGCGAGGTTTAGCCATGTGAAGCCTTTAGTGCTGTAGCAACGCACATTATTCTCCGATCGTTCTTTCGCATGGTTTCGTGTCATTTAGACCTTAATAAGTATGAACTAACTATCGTTCAGTTTACTGTGTTGTGTTTTTCACACAAAGGACAAAATAAACGAAACCGACAAACATGCGTGCACGCGTTTGTCAAATTAATTTAATTTGACCTTGTGTGGAAATACAGCGCAGCAAACAGAACGATGTCATATCAACTAGCTCCAGTTGAAGCATTAATGAACTAACTAGCCTAGAAACAAGTGGACTACAGTAGACTCTGCTTTCTCTTTTTCCAGACATCATTTTTCGATATAGTGATGCTCTTTCTCGTCCGGTAGTTTCTTCGGATGGTCTCTCGTCTTTTCCACCATAATAGGTATGCCCAATGGCAGCGATGTGGCTTTAAGAAGCAGCTGGTAAAGAAAAGACTCAAAATGTAGCCTAGCCTCTACACACACATACCTCAGCGAAATCTATGTTGTTTTGTATCGCAGGGTATGTAAAATTCAATGTCGCGCTCTGCTGTCGAACAGTGAGTGCCCTTATAACAAAAATCCCACTTCGTTCACCCTAGTTACGTACAGCAGTCCCGGCGGATACAACCGCAGCGTTTCGTCCACAACTTGACCGATATATTTCATTTTCCGCATGATGGTCTCGTAATCTAGCTTGCCCTAAAGAAAAAGGAGAGAGAGAGAATTAAAAGCAGCGCCACACAAAACATTACTTTAAACATTTCTATTAGCAAGGTTTGTTTGGCTGAACCTGTATAGCCAACTGGGCCGCAGGTGATATACACAAAGCCAGTCAGTCGCTTTGACGGCTCTGTTCTGTCATGTGAATTTTGACTAGTCACTTGTTTGCTGTTGGACGGCTGATTGGACAGGCACAGATACCAGCGCTTATAATAGCTTCATTGTTGCCAGTCCGTCGCTTTGACGTGTCTCTTATGTCATGTTAATTTTGACCTGACACTTCTTGTTGACAGTTGAACGATTGCTTGTACATGCACAGATACCAGCGCTCATAATAGCGTCATTGTTTCCGTTTTTTTAAAGCGAAGCTTTGTACTTCTACCAGCCAAGGGTTCTGTCGTGTCCGTCGTTGTAAGCAAAAAACTATCCCGACGAACCGCTAACAATTGCAGGTATAGCAGTATAGCTTACTTGAATTCAGGCATTCAGCGTACAACTAAGCACTCGTTTTCGCAAGAAAAACCACAAGAACAAGCTTAAAAGTGATGAGCCAACATGATGAATGATAAGGGCTGCGGGCAAACAACGGAAACAGGCTCGGCGCGGTCCGTAAGATTAGATTGCAGCTGTTGCAAAGCTTATGCAGCTGCTTGAAAGAGGGTTGACGTCATTCGAAACCCTTCCAGCCTAGTGACTGCTTCGGTTCATTTTCTAGACTACCCCACTATGGGGTAGTCTAGTAGTGTATATCACACCGATCATAAAGCAGTAGTGAACATTGTTGTGAAGTAAATAATAATAAAGGCCGTGGTTAAAGTTGCGTTGTAGTGTGTGAAATATCAAGTGCGCCGCAGTCACCGTGAGGGTGGCGTAAAAAGCTTCGCTTTCCAACCACCTTCACAGGGTGGATTGGAGGGCAATTTTTCTTATTTCTTTTTTAATTTTTGCTTTCGCAGGATTTCAGGCGCCGCCGTAATGAGCCATTTCCACCTGTGTCCGCTGAACCTACGTGAACCCATCTCGGTGAAGGGACAATTTCATGATGTCTATCAAAAGTACTTCTAAGGTATCTGTTCTTTGTGCTCGCACAGCATCTTAACGAACGCTATCCAACACGCCATTCAGCATCTTCTACATCGACGCATAAAACAATTGTTTTCACAAGTCATGTAGGCTAAAATTATTTTATACAGGCCACAACCGAGCACTCAAAATCACGCTGCAGCCCTACGCGAAGGCACGCTGGAATGTCAGTTCAGATTATGACGATGATGATTTATTGTCATTCACAATGAAACGGGGCGGTGACAAATAGTCACCTAGCCTGTTTGAGTTGATCAGGTATGCTACACATGCCTTTCACTCTAGCATTTTCTGTGCACGTCTCCTTAATGACTTTTCTCTTTTTTTTTATCTCAGGTAGGGTCACAGCGCCACGACGCTGGCTGCGGTGAAATAGAGCACACCAGTCGAGTAGGAAGGCAGTGCGCGGCGTACTGCTGCGTTCGAGCGCGACCATGGTATTTCTGCAGCCTGCCGTTATACGATATCCGCAGCTCATGTTGCTTTATTATGCGCCGTTCTCTACTGACGCTGGCGTCGGACTGCGCGTTCCAACGGTCTCGTAAGGCGGCGTTGCTGACTGCTCTTATAGTGATGATTCCTCATGGACCTAGACTGTGCGTTCCTACCGACGGCCTGGTCATACGGCCACTTCGAGTCTCCAGCACAGGCTGCGCTGCTGGCGGCTCTTAAGTTTACAATCGATGACGACAACACCGACAGCTTTCACTGTCACTGATGTACAAACTAGGCAAAGTGATAGAGGGAAGCAAGGAAAGGCAAAGAAGTTAACTAGACGCACCGTCCGATTTGCTATCCTGCACACGGTAAAGGGCTGAAAAGAGAGGAGGGAAGAGAGAGAGAGCACTAGTCGCGCGCACTCGATGGAGCATACCGGGCCTATACAAACGGTCGCAGGTACCTGCCTACTTCAAGTACTGTTAAATATTACTGCAGCAACGTGGAACTTGTCAGATAGTGCGTAATCACTATTTCCAGTCGCTCATATATGTAGGCATAATCATAAATCTCACATAGTCATACGTAGTCGTAAGGCATTCTCATATGTACCCCCATATAGGACCCCACATATACCTATGGAGCGCATCGTGTCACGCGTTACACACAGGCGGACGGACAGATCTCCGACGGTAGTAGCCTATATAAAATGCTTACGCATTAAAATGCCTTCGTTGCTTTCTGCGCTAGCGACGCGCACAGCCTTGGTCCAAAAATCTTGGCTCCTGAAAACGATCTTGAGTCCAGCTGATTTACTGCTGTCCGAAGAGGGCAGCGTTGGATGTCCTAACGGGAACAAAATCACTGGAGATGTTCAATATTTTCTTCAATGTCGCAGGATTCACACGTAGGTATGTCAGTCATTCCAATGCAGAACGAGTATGCTTTCCTGAATGCAACCCCGATCCAGAGGCAGTAAAACAACGTTGCATTGGAGAGTGACATTCGTGATGGCCAGTTGCAGCTTCAACGAAAAATCGAGTTTATGTAGCCGAAACTTCGGGGCAACTAAGAGACGTGTGGGCCCTCGAATATTGTAGTTCATATCGTGAATAATGAAGGGGCTGAGAAATTATTGGCATCTGCATACGTAATGAAAAAAAGCCGTGTAACATTCCATTTTCTTTACAAATAAATAAAATTAATACGACGTACCGATGTAGACAAGGCTTCCAAGACTTCTTCGCGAAGCTTTTCTTGAATATCCGGGTACTTCGCGAGGATAAAAGCGATGTAGCACAGTGACGTAGAAGTGGTCTCGAACCTGCACCAATAATGTGACACGCAATGACTGATCAATTCTTTCTTAATAAGCTGAGTCATAGTCAAATGATACAAAGAAAAGACGAAGAAGAACGTTAACTTTAATTTCAAATCAATCAGATTCAAGTCCGGTGTCTTTTAGTGGGTCTGGGCACTCGCCGCGGACGCGGTTCTGAGACCTTGTCTCGAAACATGCATTTGTATATGAGTCTTATGACTGTGAACTGGTCATCAGTATTGTAAAAGCGGAGAGGCTCTGTAAGTGGATTTATATATATATATATATATATATATATATATATATATATATATATATATATATATAATATATATATATATATATTATGGCTCATAACCGCGTTGCCTGATAACGCAGTAGACAGTTTTCGCTGAGCGTCGCTTACGAACCGCTCCATTCACATTTCACGCGCTGAGGCACTGCAGAAAAATATTGATTTCACATTCTTAATAAGTGCGTCTCTTGGAAACGCGAGCCGCGCGCACTAATCTTGGCTGGAAAACCACAAAGTAGACGATTCCTCACGCCCCGCTCAATCGATTCTGCAGTGGAGCGAGGGTAACATTCTACGTGCCGCTGTCGACGTCAGCGTAGTACGCACGCGCACACCCATTCCCACTTAGATGCTGTGTTATATAGTGTACTAGAATACTATAGCTGCGTGTAACTTTGTGAGCGGAGCGGAATGTAACCGCTCCGCCATAAACGGGCACTCGAGTCGCGTTCGGGTGGCCGTTTGTGCGCTGCCCCGTGTGTGACGCGGCAGGCGCGGCCGCGGCGCCGACTGTTGGAAGTCGCGTGAACTACGGTGCAAGCGCGAGTATGCATGCCTAATGGGTGGTATCATCCAATACCCTCAGTGTGGGAGGTCACCTGATCTGTCGAATTTCACAGGAGCGGCAGAGTTTTGATGGGGATGGGCGAGACAGCACGCAACAAACATGAGCACTCCCCGCTACCGGCGCTCCGAATCATGCCAGTGTCGTGAATAGGTGTGTGCGAATCAGGATTTTTGAGGCCAATTCGAATACGAATCGAATACTGCACTAAGAGAATCGAATCGAATAGCGAATAGTCTTCAAATAGTTTTTCGAATAATGAACAACCGCTTTCACAATTATTATAAAGGGATGTTCATGTCCTAGTATTCTTAAAGTTAGCAAGTTTCTGTCATTACACAGTACGTTATGAAGCGTTGTTTATTAAAAGCACGAATGGAGCATTGAGAGCAAACAAGTGGTTGCTTCGCATGCACAGGAGTCTTCAGAAAGTGCGAATGATCACTGCATAGCCTTTAAAATATGGCCACTTAAGTGGTGTAGCCTGCTCTACTGCGCAAGTTCTCAAGTTTTGTCTATGCTATGCCCACGGGGGTGGAAATTTACCGTAGTTTTACACCAACTTTAATTCAAATTGAACGCAGTTGACGTTATGAAATATTGCGAAAAGTATTGAAAAAATATTCCCATTTACGAATAGTGACTATGCAATTCGAAGACCGAACCGAATATAACACTACTCGATTCGTTATTCGAAAGTTTCGAATATTCGCACACCCCTATTCGTGACCGCAAACGCTCGAGGTCATTGAGTTAACTCTGTTTATCTGTGGCTTTGGGCGCATGACACCACGCGTGTTTAGTTAGTAAGTGCATCTTTACTGGATTTTATGCTGGCCATAAAACTACGAGCCTTATCTGTGTAATAGTCTTCTCTGTGTATCAGTATAATAACCATTGTCAATGATTCGTCGTTCGAGCGAAACTGTCACCTTTTGGTGCATTTTTGCCTTGTCAGCATAATGCAACAGTATTCAGAGTGAGGCCCTTTATGATCCTTGTTGGCCCTCGGATACATGACGTTCTTTATTCTTACTAATTCCATATTGTGCTCGTTTAAAGGCATGACACTTCTCATTTCTTTTCCCAAATCGCCGGTCAGTGCTACCAGCCACTCTCGTTAACCTGTGTGCTCAACTATATCACCAGTACAGCACTACTACATGAGTTCCGAGGTTTCTTTTCAGTTCATGATGCAGATATTAATATTGTTAGAAGACTTTATATTTACCTACTTGGACATGTACACAATACCGCAACCTTTCTTATTCTTTTGCTGAATTAGGCATTTCTTTACATGAGGCTTAAGAGTACGTCCTGCAGATATGCAATGATGGAGGAACTCAAGTAGTAATGTATACGAGAGTTTCTTTTTCATTCTTACCCGCCGATGAGCACCACTGTCGCGCTAGTGGCTATTGCACGCGCCGACGCCTGCTTCTGTGTGGAAACTCCTGTGTAGGAAAAAAACATCAGTCAAAAAATGTAAAAGGCGGTTCAGCGGTCAATGCGAGAGAAACGCGTTAGCATTATGTCACACCAATTTGAGGTCCCAGATCCATGATTTGAACCGTGTTCACCACAATGCAAAGTGTTGTTCTGGAGCTCACTCTCTCGCTCTCTTTCTACACACACACACATACAATCATACATACATACATACATACATACATACATACATATATATATATATATATATATATATATATATAATGTGACACTCACTCCTAATTCTTACGCATTAGAAGCAATGAAGCGCTGCAAACAATCGCAATGACCGTAAAACTGCAGTTCATTTGCGCCCTGACTACAAGTTGTAATTGGGCACTGCGCCCATTCCTTCGATATATGTGTGTGCATATTTTTTTTTAACAACAGCACTTGGCTAAGAAAATGAAGCATCGAATGGAGTACTAGTTAAAGCACAGCAACGTGGCGAAGGTGCGAGCTGCTTGCGTTTACACTTGAGAATGGTTCACGTACGTATACAAAAAACAAGCGAAGCTGACAGCTGTGTAACTTTAGCGAGAACTGTGACTGCTGCACCGGTAAACTCGCAGATATCTGTAGAGAATGAGGACAAACTACTCGCCTATGCGATTTTGTGTGTGTGTGTGTGTGTGTGTGTGTGTGTGTGTGTGTGTGTGTGTGTGTGTGTGTGTGTGTGTGTGTGTGTGTGTGTGTGTGTGTGTGTGTGTGTGTGTGTGTGTATGTGTGCGTGCGCGCGTGTGTGTGCGTGTGCGTATTATCTGCGTGTGCGTGTGAATAGCATGCAAATAACGACAGGACGGTGCACAGTATCTACGTTGTTCGTTGTATTCATCTCGGTTCATTTCTCACTTTCTCTCTGTGGGCGTTGCTTTCGTTTCTTTCTCTCTTTTTGGGGAATACAGAGTTTGAAACATATCGCGCAAGCCAACATTAAAAAGAAGGCCATCGCCGAGGTACCGAAAACCAAGGATTCGCTTGTGTAATTGCGCAACAGGTGCATGGATGATATACTTCACAAATTTGCACGTCACATATAATGCTGTTTACACCTAAGCCGACGCAGTAGAACCACCCGCCAACAAGATAAAGTTCGGATAAAGTGTGTGGGTAAATACAGCCTTTGCCGTAACTTACTTACTCAGCGTTAGAAGTGTGTTTCTATGAACGGGCTATAGCTTACTTACCTGTACACCTTTACTGTAAGAATTATAACATCCACAGAAATCAAGTTTGTTGAGAATTGGGGGAAATATTAGAGCTATGTGCATGGGAAAGTTAAAGGTTGTGGGTGAAGTAGATCCTTTACTAGAAATTTCTTTAAGGGCTCGAAGACGTTTTATGCAGGCTCAAACGCACATACGGATCACTCAAATGAGTGATCCGTATGTGCGCAACGTTTTAAAGTGTTTGTTTTAACAGCGAATCTGTTTAAGCCAGCCGTAATTTGTGCGTGTGCCCCGAAATTATCATCATCAGCATTGGCTCGACCGTCGTCGTCTTCTTCCGCAGTTTAAGCCAGCCGTAATTAGTGTGTGTGGCACGAAACTGCCGCGCCGTAGCCATGGCAACCAGGCGGCGCCACACAGAAACGGCTCCGCCGAGCACATTGTATATATATATGTTGCACACATTGTAGTTAGAACTGACATGTGCCAGCGGGGCTCCGCCGAGCTCCCGCCAGCTGCGCGCTACTGCGCATGTGCCGTAACTTCATCCTTGCGCTTCTGCGCTCGCCGCCCGAGAGAAATGAATGAATAAAACAAAATGAACGTTCTTGGCAAGGCAGGATTCGAGCCCGGGTACCCACGGTCCGAAGGCGAGCGTCATAACCACTGCGCTATACACCCGCGCTTACGAAACGTGCATTTACGGTAAACTTATGGTTGCATTGTACTGACGATTGCAATACACCTTTCTTTGGGAGAGAGAAAGAGAAAATGAGAGCGAGAGAGAGAGAAAGAAAGGGAAAGGACAGAGAAAGAGAGAGAAGGAAAGAGAGAGAGAGAGAAAGAAAGAAAGCAATGAAAGGAAGAGGAACAGATAACATAGCTACAACCAAGAGACGCAATCCAGCTTCGCGGTGTCTTGAGCTTTGCGCGGCCTAGCGCAAGCTTTCGCCTTTCTTTTTTTTTTTTCATTACAGGCAACAGAAATCCTAAATGCAACTGCTCAAAAACTTTGCTAGAAATTTCGCCACGATTCTGCAAGGTCGTATAAGTCTGCTGTCTTTTTTTTTTCCATCATCATAAGTTCTTTCTTTTACTATTTCCCCAACGCAGATGAAGCGTCCGATATTTGAGTCAGGTATATGTCTGTCCTTTTACGCGAAACGGGCCTTTTGAAGCTACAACGATAACATTGGACGAACATTTTAATATCGCCATACAAAAGTCACTCATTTCTTTCCGTCCTCAGACGGTACAACGTATGATTCAGTTATAATCTGCCATACTGCCCCATTGGCATACTGCCACACCGCCATACGTTATACCACAGGTATGCTTAGTGAAGGATGCGCGACTCAAGTCAGGCATGATCCCAGATTTGGGCTGGTATAATGAAGAATTCTTTTCTCTCAATTTTATTCCTTTCTTATCATGTCCTGTTCACGGCCGGCCAATGCCGTTCATAACGTGGGTGAAGCGCGGCTCAGATTATGCTCTAGCGAAGCGCAAGAAGGAATACTATCGGAACAGAATCGTTACAGTATTCTGGTGCACTACAGTGTAGACAAAAAATTTAGACGATTTAGCCAAACTTGGCACATTCATAATTACGTCACCAATGTTGACGCAAAATGAGTGGGTAAAGAGGTTTTTTGGAATGTTTATTTTAGGGACGCAACTCGTCTATAATCACCAACTCGTGCGTCTCCAATAGGGTCTACAAATGCCCAAGATAATACCACAATGAAGGACCAATGAGCGTGAATTACCGTTCGAGTGACGTACACCGTTTCTTTCCGCAATTCCATTTGTGTCCTCCGCGTCAATCAGATTCTGAAGTATATCGGGCTTTCTAAGCTGCAATGAAAAAAATACGAATGTTACGTTAACACATTTCTCCTCCGAGTTAATTTTATGTTGCACACATTGTAGTTAGAACTGACATGAGCCGGTTATCCTAACTGAACATGCGCACTTGACTTTCACATAAGCACTCTCCTTTTTCTCTGTATTAAGTTAAATCAAGGCGTCTTGAATGCACAAGCAAGGTGAAGGTGATCTCACGAAAGAGATCGCGTTATCCACCTGTCTGCTAGAAGAATGTTTCACACGAATGTACATGCGGATTCCCTTGAAATGGAAGTCCCTTAGCTAGGCGAAAAATATTCTACGTCTTAGAATGTAAACCAGAAGTGGGCTTTCTGAGAAGAATGCGTGACTTTCCTTTTTCATGCACTTTCCTGCAAACCCTTGACGAGGTAAATATTCAATTATGTAAGATTTCCCAAGAAAAACAGAAATCATAAAAGTAAAGCAGCACAAAGGATTTTACAAGGAAGAAGAGACAGGGCACCGAGTTGTCATGTCAGGACAGAAGAGACAAAACACAGCTGTCCTGTCCCACATTTTTTGTCTCATCGTTCGCGCTGTTCCGATATTATGAGGCCGTATACCGCGTATAATAAAGCTATTCACTGCATGCCTAGAAGAAGTATTCAAGCCTTCAGTCTGGGAAACCTTAGGAGTGAGGATCAACGGCGAATATCTCAGCAACCTCCGATTTGCAGATGACATGGTCCTATTCAGCAACAATGGAGACGAATTACAGCAAATGATTCAGGACCTTAACCGAGAAAATGTAAGAGTGGGGTTGAAGATGAATATGCAGAAGACAAAGATAATGTTCAATAGCCTGGCAAGGGAACAAGAATTCAGGATCGCCAGTCAGCCTCTAGAGTCTGTAAAGGAGTACGTTTATCTAGGTCGATTACTCACAGGGGACCCTGATCACGAGAAAGAAATTCACAGAAGAATAAAATTGGGTTGGAGCGCATACGGCAGGCATTGCCAAATCCTGACTGGGAGCTTACCACTGTCGTTGAAAAGAAAAGTGTACAATCATTGCATTCTACCGGTGCTAACATATGGGGCAGAAACTTGGAGGTTAACAAAGAAGCTCGAGAACAAGTTAAGGACCGCACAAAGAGCGATGGAACGAAAAATCTTAGGACTAACGTTACGAGACAGGAAGAGAGCGGTGTGGATCAGAGAACAAACGGGGATAGCCGATATTCTAGTTGACATTAAGCGGAAGAAATGGAGCTGGGCAGGCCATGTAATGCGTAGGATGGATAACCGATGGACCATTAGGGTTACAGAATGGATACCAAGAGAAGGGAAGCGCAGTCGAGGTCGGCAGAAAACCAGATGGGATGATGAAGTTAGGAAATTTGCAGGCGCAAGTTACAATACGCTGGCGCAAGACAGGGGTGATTGGAGATCGCAGGGAGAGGCCGTCGTCCTGCAGTGGACATAAAATAGGCTGATGATGATGATTATGATGATGATGATGATGATGATGATGATGATGCCGCTTAGATAAGCATTCAGACGTTACTAGAGTCGGAATGCTCTGACGTGAACATGTGCAATATAGCCTGTTATCGGTGTGGATTTCCCTTAATCTATATGAATCATTTGTCTTCTATTTCTTTTATTTCTTTCTTTTTAATTGCGAAAAACGAAGCCCTTCTCCACTGCTGCTCCAAAAACCCTAACCGCAGCTTCCTTTCATTATTCCATCTTCGTTCTCATTCTAACATCGATTTCTCTCTCTCCCGAGCTTAGCTCAAGACGTTCAGCGAAGTGGAACACGTACGGATGGGTTTTTCTTCCTCATTTCAATTATTGTCGTCGTTTCTTTGCCGAGTTTGTCGAACGTGAACTCTCCTATCATCACAGCAAACCAGTAAAATGGTTTCATCCATCTTCTGAACCTTGTTGTGCTCTCTGAAAAGAGAAACATCGCATCAGTAATTGGTGACTCGCGCTATAGAGCACTGCACGGGCCGATTTTTTCAGCCCGGGCCCGGCCCAGGCCCGTTTTTACGTTGGGCGGCCCGCCCGAGCCCGATCAAAACATTTATGGCGAGACCCGGGCCCGGCCCGGGCCCGGAAATAATCTACGTTACCCGCCCGGCCCGGCCCGGCCCGCCACCCCTTTACCTTAG
Source organism: Dermacentor silvarum (assembly GCF_013339745.2). NCBI lineage: Eukaryota > Metazoa > Arthropoda > Arachnida > Ixodida > Ixodidae > Dermacentor > Dermacentor silvarum. Next base: position 28,640,805 of record NC_051157.2, read on the forward strand.
GCCCGAGCCCGGCCCGAGACCGAAAAATAATGTTTTTCAGAGTTGAGACGCCCGAGAATAACTCGCTGCCCGTTACATGCACACCACCAGAAAGACCGAGCCCGGCCCGGGCCCGGGTCAAAAAGCACACGCCGTGCCCGAGCCCGGCCCGAGCCCGTGAAAAAACTGTTCTACCCGGCCCGGCCCGGGCTTTCGGGTAAGCCCGAGCCCGTGCAGTGCTCTAACTTGCACGCAGTTAAAAGGACCAATTTCTCCGGGTATTAATTAGGCTTTCCCTGAATTCTAAACTAAACTCTCTGATCATCAGAACAAACGAGTAAGATGATTTCATTAATATTCAGAAGCTTGTTGTGCCCTCTGAAAAACTATCGCAGAGCATGTAGTTCAGATAAACAGTGATATGTCATGGCTTTCGCAGCAGTGAAACGAAACTTCTGCATTTTATTAGAATTTTGTTAATTGAGCCAGAGTGTGGACTCGAGCAGGGTAATTTTGGCAATGCTATCATAAATTTCTAGCCCCTGTGTTGCAAGCATAATCTTGAAACAGTTTTTTTTTTTTTTACTTGCCTTTTATGGACCACACTTGTCATGGGGGGTAGCTTTTGTTATCGTATGCGCATTCACTCCTTCAATCTTTTATTATCATTTTTAGTAATGCCGTGCGTTATAAGAACGCTCTCTAGGTGTGCGAAATTTAACATTCTTGCTTTCTTGCGCAGTTTAGACCACGTTGGTGGAAGCAGCCGTTGTGCTTGCAAATTCTTTAGTCAAACTTTTTAGTCCGTGTGTTGAATGCTGCACTCTAGTAATATAGAAAAAGAGAGTGCACTGCTATTACTTTAATTGGGCATGTCATTCAAAAGAGATCCGTCGCACTGTAGAAGACATAGCGCTATCTCAAGCAACATAGAATGATAAGGCCTAGAATTTCAGAAAACCTGTGGAGCGATAAAAAATACTCAGTGTCATGCTACATACAGCGCATGTGAACCAAGCTGTACAAGTAAAATGGCGTATAAGTTATTTATTTTTCTATAAGTCACCCGTAACGTAATTCACATTCGTTATTTGATAGCAGCTACAAAGATATGCCTGTGACGAGTTAACTGCTAATAATACTAGAATATTTGCGTCTAGCTGCAGCACAACATCACAGAACTTAACGTGAACTACTATTCATAAAGCTTCATCGCTGATGTAGTCGCTTGAGAGATGTTCAAGCAAGATTAGTGCAGAAGTTCTGTACCAGCACCTTCGGCAAAATTGCACATGGCCGGCTAAATCCTCTAGATGATTGTATTGTGAGTGAGAGGAGGAATCTGGGCATCTCGGAAGGAACTTGTCTGTGTAACTACCTTGTTGGCTTTATTGCGAATGAACATAAGCAAAAAGAAAGGATATGCACTGTGGAAATCATAGGCACACATACCGCGGGAAATATCTCGCCGTCGAAGCTTTTCGTAAGCGTACTCGTTCATTTTCCTCCTAGAATATTCTTGTCGAAGTGGCTTGCTTCTACTGCTTGCCTGTAATCTTTAAGCTAATGAAGGAGATGTGGTCGTTTGACAGGAACTTCGTCATGAGGTGGATATTCCAATTCGGCTTTCTTTGTGGGGAATTGTATGCGCACTTGCCTCAACATGTACCGGGTGGTCCAGTATGATCGCAAAATCCAACCGCTATGTAAGCAGTGATGACTGCGGAAATAAAATTTCAAATCTAAATTGATGGCACCTGGTATAGTCTTTTCTGTTGAAGAATATTCCCCTAATAGTCTCCTTATCTCGGCGCAAAAGCACGTATACTTAAGGGTCTTAAGGTCCTACTGAGCTCGAAGTCGCGTGTTAGATGCCGGTCGCAGTGGCTGCACTTCGAAGGCGCGAAATGCAAGATAAGTCCTGTACTTAGATGTTGGTGCAATCTTTAAGGTATCCCAACTGATCAATATTAATCCGGGACTCTCCACTACAGCACACATCACAATCACATCATCGTTTTGACACGTAAAACCACATAATTTAGTTTAAGTAGTCCTAAATAGAAATCAAGCGTTCCGCTTAGAATTGGTCCACACTGCACAATGGTTCAAGAAGAGACGTACGTGCGATCATGTGCAGCGGTCCCTTCATGATGCCCCTGAAGGACACTCCTGGCGACCTTTATGAGCGGGTGGTCGGGTTGCCCCTGGAAATGCTCCTTGATGCCGAACGCTCCTCGGGCCGTGTAGTCCATGGAGAGCTGCTCAAAGTTTGGCCTCATGTGCACCTCCCTGCCCGTGTCGGCATACTCTTCCAAAGATTTTATGAAGATGTCCGCGTTTTCTTCGAGATGCGGCATCATCTAAGAGGAGAATAAATCGATGTCAGCCATTGCAACTTCACAGATAAACCGAAATAGTCATTGGTTTAGGCTTTTCGTCTCTTTCAAGAGAGTGCGGTGAGTATTAAACAAAGTTGGAAAGATCAGCAGAAGATCACGGTGCATTTGCAAGGTCCAGTTTGCTTTCTCGTCCCGAGGCTTTTCTTTTAAACATAACACTTGAATAAGAAACTCCAGCTCACAAAATATCTGCTAGTCCTTAATATTTGAGGATAAATATTGACTACAAGTCTACTTTTGATCCCAAAGTGACGGTAGGTAAGCCCATTACGCCTGGGCTTACCTACCGTATTCCCATTCCCATGACGCCTCAAATGAAGCGCAACCATACTACACGTCACTATAGTTTCTGCGTAAGCTCGAATTCTAAATTACCAATTGTAACGTGTAACATAAGCAATAGACCAGACTGCTCACTTCACATTTCATTGTAGGATGGTGTAGCAGTCAACAAAATTCCCTCGGCGGGATGTAAGCTACAAAGATTGCATTTTCATCTTGTGCGATTAGAAAGTACAAAATGCGATTAACTGCTTCATATTCAAAGAATGCAAAGCACGAGTTTTATGCTCTAATAAAGCATAATAGAAGATCAGTTTTATTGTCGAAGGCGTAAACATCTCACCGGAGAACAACATTGCGTTGATAACCACGCATTAAAATCGAGTATTGTAACTTTATGACTACGTGCATAGCCGTCTCATCCTCAAGGAGTGTTAATCAAACATGCCCTACATAGTCGCTGAACCTTCGTCATGGCAGGCCAGATAAGATGCTCGAAGTTTCACTCGGAGAAAGCACTGATTCGAGGCACTATAATTCCTAATTCTATATTAAAATAGTGTTTTTTTTTATTGCACGGACGAATGAGGTGCATTCACACGCCATCATCGCCGCCTCAGATGTCGTCGCCGTGATGTTCCGATATCGTGGCACGCGCGCCGTTGGTTAAAGGGTCTCGACAGACGCGGAGTGCGCTTTGCTGCAAAAACGACGAGGCGAAGTGGACGCGCCGTCAATCTGTGCTCAATCGGCTCGCTGGTGGAGCCACCGCAAAGCTTTGTTTCCCGCTGCTGGCACGAGCGTTGCGTGCCAAGCGCAGTACACTAGCATTCTTGCTGAGTTGCTGGTTGCAGACTTATCGTAAGACCTGAAAAATATCAATCTTGAAAAGGAAAGTGTACATACATGTAACCGAAGGCGCAAAATGCATACATAATAAAATGGAGAAGGGAAGTTGAACAATATGGTGAAACTAAGACACAACAACGGAAAGATGAGAGAAGAACAAAGACAGAGAGTTGTGAAAAATATCAAGGTCATGAAAGTGGGCGTTATAAAGACTCTGTATTCTATGGACGGTTGTGTGTTGGTGGTGACAGGCAGCAACATGGAAAGGTCTGTGTTCTCTGGTGATCTTGCGCGGAATACGAAATGTGATACAACTGAGGAGTTCGGGGCACATGAGGATACCGTGAAGGAGTTTGAAAAGGAAAAGCAGGTCAGCACGATTACGTCGGCAGCGAAGTAAGGGCAATGGCAATAATCCTACAATGCTAGAGCAGGGCCCAGAATCCGTGTTAGCAAAGCGGTGATGATATATGCTCAGAAACTTTTTCTGGACCCGATCTATTATGTCACTGTTGGATCTAGAAATGCCATTCCAGACGACCGACGCGTATTGGAGTTGAGGAAGACAGATTGTTGTGTACAACTTGCGGAACGGTGTAGGAGAATTGAATTCTCTCGACAGTCTGCAAACAGAGCCAAGGGTGCGCATGCCCCGCATTGCAACGCTGTTTAGTGTGAGCTGAAAAGTGTAATGTTGTATCAAAAAGTACACCAAGATCATACAATAGCATTGCTTGAGAGTGCTGGTTGCAGGAATTATCGTAAGACCTGTCTCAAAAATTAACGAAGGGGATCAAATAAATGCATTCGGCCCCTGTTTGGTGCAGGTTCTGTAGCAGTTATTCAGTGCCCGTGCTGTCCGTTATCCAACGGGTGAAGTCATCAGCCGCATTCGGCTTTAGTTTGTCTTTCCTGAGCATCTCGTGCCTAATATCCTTGGCACCAGGCACAGCCACAAATTATGGCGAATGTCCGTTGCCGACACAGGTGCCGGGCACTTAGGACAAATTATAGGGCTGCCTTGCGTACTGCACCGCGCCAACATATAGCAAGCGGGTGTAGTTAGGACACCATGCCTAGGAGTTCAAGCACGGCTATAAACATTGCTATCGCTCTCGATTCTCCGCCTTTTGGGCGACAGTGCCCATCTTTTTTTTTCTTTTTCTTTACATTGTGCATTCATTCATTTCCTCATTTGGTGTAGAATATAGGCATTAATAAAAATGACTTCCAATGCGATAGTTTCTTTTCTTTACCAGTTCTTTGAAACCACTGTATTTCATCAACCTAAAAAGCTTCCCTGCACTCCTCATGCACTTCTGATCCAGTCCTCCAAGCCTTGTCTTAAGAGTGGAGAACATATGTCCACATATTCACAGCGACAATGTTTATTCTTATGCAGTCCTTGTGCTTACGTCAATGGCAAAATATTTTACGGCGAACCTTAGGTCCGCATACTTTTGCTCACGGCTACACCTGTACTCATTGATTTTCTACACAGAAGGCCAACTGTAAGACAACTTAACCGAATGTTAGAGCCAAATGTTAGAGCCGAATGTTAGAGCCGAATATTAAACGAACATCGATGGAGAAGTTATGGGCATCCAGCCCTGAAAGTCCATGTTCAACAGCAGCGCCGCAACACGCAGCCTAGGGAGCGGATGAAAGTTTTCAGTAGCACGTGCTGCGATTTCGCGTCAGCAAATTCACCGCTCATTGGAGGCATTCGTCTACAGCTCCTGACCTGACTGGGAACCGTTGTGCTAGAACGTAGAAGCGAATGGCCATGGACAGAGCTTGACTGGACGAATCGAGCTACAGGAATCATTGATACAGGCGCGCGCCTGTTATCGTCCAAAATGTCGTAGCATTTTCGTGGCCTCCCTACTTGGCGGTTTCAGCATATTTTAGTTTCACACTCAATCTGCCGCGGTCTCTTGCCCAGCGCTGGTTCCCTATAGACGCCCAAGGAAAGGCAGTGTAATCTGCGCCTCTCACAGTGCGAAAATACAGTAATAGCGCCCCACTATATCTGTCTGTAAGTTATAATTTCATCGCGCACCAGAAACAAACGTTCACGGACCCCAATTCTCCCCCAAATAATTAATAATGAATGCATGGTTTAGTCGTGCCCAAGGGGCACTGGCCGCAATTCAGAGTTGCATTGAACAAGTACTTGTAAATGCAACTGCCGCTGTAGATTAGACATTAGCTTTAAGCAGTTTCATTCAGCCAAATGTTTTCTCCCACAGCTTTCGTGGTGAAATGACGTCTCTATCTTCTAGCATATTTTCAGCTTCTGGCTTCTGTAAGCGAGGTAAGTAATCAGAGCTCTTGTGTTTCTGTGAGTACCGAAATCCGCTTCTTACCCTCTTCAATTTGGCAGCGCTCATGCTGTAGGCGACCGTGGTTCGGATGTTCTTCCACTCGATGCCTCCGACATGCATGACGGACTTTCCCAGCACGGGATGCATCTGGTCTGTCATCATTGTAAACTGCGGGTGAGAAAAAAAAAAAGGCTCTTTAAGGTGGCGGTCTCACTCCGGCGGCACGAGCCCCCCGTTTTCAGTACTTTTGGAGCAACCGTGGTGGCTCTTCTACTTAGAATATAAAGTTGTCGTATACATCATAAAAAAGATTAGTTCGTGTAGATTCCAACTATAGATAATATAAAGAAATTGATCAATGTGATTTAGAAATAAATGTTCAATAACAAGCATCAGATACAGGGTTTTTGCCAACTGTGTCTCAGTTGTGACCATATTTAGAAGGAACTACCGCATTTACTGCATTGCGGCTTGCTCTGTAGCTTTAGGACATATTTATCTATTTCCTAGACGCAGCATAATAATTTTGAATTTTAAATTTTCGGATAATTTGCTTTTGAAGATTGCCAAATATAGCAAACTTCTGCTGTAAACAGCTCGGCAACTACACGCTCAAGGAAGCTAAGTTTTGGACAAATAAGAGTTCAAAGAATTTTCATCTAGGACGTAAAATTTCATATATGTAACTTTATTAGTTTTCCTAATAATGCGGCCGAAATGAAGCAACATTTAGAATTCCGGTTTTACGTTTGCCTATTTTTACGGGAAGGTACTAAAGCTACGAAGCTGCAGTTTAAAACTAATAAAGGTACATGAATGAAATTGTGCGTCCTAAGTGGACATTCCTTGAACTCTAATTTATCGAAAACTTTGCTTTCTTGAGCTTGTAGTTAGCGATATTTTGCAATCTTCAAAAGCAAGTTATACAAAAGTTAAAATTCAAAATTATTTTGCTGCGCCTAGGAAACAGATAAATATGTCCTAAAGCTACAGAGCAAGCTGCAATGCGGTAAATGCGGTAGTTCCTTCTAAATATGGTCAACACTGAGACGCAGTTGGCAAAACTATGTATCTCAGGCTTGTTCTTGAACATTTATTTCTAAATCACATTGATCAATTTCTTTATATTATATATAGTTGGAATCAACACGAACTAAGCTTTTTTATGATGTATACGACAACTTTATATCCTAAGTATAAGAGCCGCCACGGTTGCTCCAAAAGTACTGAAAACGCGGGGCTCGTCCCGCCGGAGTGGCACCGCCACCTTAATGAAAACTGGAAAGGCTTGGCTGGCGCGCCTACCGCATGCTAGTCCAGGTGGAAACGTTGAGAAATAAATTATTTGCATGGGGCCCACCAGTGGCGCACAGCACGTAGGACAAAAGTACGTTGATATACACACAAGAGTATCTCGCTGGGACCAATGTGTCTCCCATAACGGCAACTAAATAAAAATCACCGCCCATGCGCTCCGTGCGCTCGGCTAACCAGCGAAGCTGAAACGTGCGGCCTCGGTGTTTATCACGGGGTTAATCCCGACGGTTCATGAAAGTCTTCCTCAATTATTGCCTACGCCTTTCTGTTTGTTAATGAGGTTACATACACGTTCGGCTGCGACGGAGAAAACGACATCACTGACGATATGCCCGCAGTCCGCCGTTGTCCCATTGCCAATTGCGATTCTTCAAAGTTAAATATGTCCATTACGTGAGACAATGAATGGCTCATACCCCCGTAAACGCGGCCTCCCCATTACGACGACCGAAGAAAAGTGAAATTATACGCTGGAATGTTGAGCAGCAACGGAGTCAGTTGGTGGAAGGAGACGACGGCGACGAACGCGGCAGCAGTGGCACGAGCGCGTTGGCACGTTTGCGCCGAGGGCCGCATATTGGCCGCATATCTGCTTGCTTCGTTGCAAATGACGTCGAAAGACGATAGTCTTCTCCCGCCCCTGATACGTAACACCCTCTCTTCTCCCTCTTCCAACCTCACGCTCTTCCCTCCCCTCTCACTCCTCCCATGATGAATGCAATGGAGGTGTTCTAATTTCAATTCAAATTTCCCGCGTTCGCCCTGCTCTCGCGCCATCTGTTGGGACCTTTTATTACGACTGGCTTAAAGCCGGCTAAAGAGCCGCGGCTTCAGTCGGCTTGTTTTTAACGCGTAGCGTCTCTTCGGCGCCATTGCTAACGGGTTCGGCAGCATTTCTAACGCGTTGATTTTTCATTTATTAACGGAAAAAACAGTCCAATGGGTATTCTTAATTAAATGAACACTGCGGATGACGGTTATGTACATATATTTTCCCTCAAGTAGGCCTGAGGTTTCCTTTGCGCTGTGCCACCCTCGGGGCTCTCTGTGCGGCGGGAATCACCTGACGGCAGCCAAAACCTGCCCCAACAGATTCCTGCGGCCCGTCAACAGCCGGAAACTGCAGCAGGCCCCTAGAGCAGGCTCCTCGTCTCCGAGGCCACGTGGCGAGTCCTCAGCATCCCGCAAATCGCCATCCCCGAAGCGACGCGGAGCTGTCCTGGAGAAGAGCAATTCCAGGCCGCGTTGCGGTTCCGGTTCCAGACGAAGGACCTCATCGCGACGACAGACGCCTTCCCGTGGCAGGACCTCGAGCCATGGTCGTTCCGCAAGAGGCAGGAAAGGGAGCAGCGCAGGCCACACAGCAGGTGAGTTGCGCCCAGGGTGTTTCTCCCAAAGCTCTCCAGAAGGTAGAGGAGATAGTAGCAAAGGCCATTCAGAGCCTTCAGACATCCCTACAAGCTACTACGCAACAACAACTCACAGCTATACAACAGTCGGCGGCACAACAACACTCTAACACTCAGATGGCGGAACGCATACTAGCACCGGAAGCTCCTCAAAGCCGGCGCCTCAAGAAAACCGCTTATCAGACCCTACCAGATTTACCAGATTCTCTAGGCTCACCAGAACCCCACCTGGTGCACGCATCACCACCCCTTAATAACCAAGAGGGCTCCTCCTCAACATATATACAGTAAGTGCGGGGGCTCCCCAGGGAAAACCACGGTGTGGCAGTGAAATTTCCGGGGCTACAAGAACAAGTATGGATCACTGATACAATACATCGCTACATCAACAAGACCACCTGAAATCATCGCACTGCAAGAGACGAACACACACGTCCGTCTACCCGGATACGTCACGTATGGCACCGATACAGGTGACAGCCTTCACACCCTGGGCAGTAAGAAGCTAGTGGCCGTTCAACACCATCTCCAACAAACCGAATCGCTTGCCATTCTGCTCGAAATTATCCCGCAGGAAACAAAGAAGGGTCCCACGTTCGTTCTAAACGTCTATTGTCGGTCGAAGAGCGCGCCATCGGTCCTCAAACAGGCTTTGGGGCAAGCCACGCACGCAGCAGACAACCATCTGCTTCTAATAGTGGGCGACTTCAATGCAGCCCACCCCCTCTGGGGTTATACGTACAGCAACCCCAGGGGAAGCCTGCTTATGTAGTAAGAAAGTAGTATTCCAACTTGGAAGAAGCCAACGGAAGCCACGAAGAAGAAGAGAATGCGCGAGCTCGTGACGAACGTGCATGGGAGCTCGGGGCCTTCGGAACGAAAACGGCTGAGCTAGCGCTGCCAGGCTACCCTGGGCGTGTACGGGTTCGACCTGAGGAACACGGACCGAGCCGGTGCTACCAGACCAGCAGGGACGAGACTGGCGTGTCCCACGGTGAACCTGTGTTCCGGCCAGAGCTGAGATGCGGACCAGGCTGAACGGGTCGGTGCTGTTCCTGCGGTGAACGAGCGTTCGAGCCCAGCGGTACCAGATGGCCTTGGTCGAGAGTGCAATGCTCGGGTGAGCCACGTGAGAGCGTCCAGCACAACCGCCTGCTGGGGTCGTGGCCACGGTGCCGCGTTGCTGACCGCGTGGGCCTGCAGTGCTGTCACGCGAGCAGTTCATGTGCACGTTTGCTGGCCGCCTGTAGGATTCCGTCGTACAAACGGCACTTCAAGTCTACAAGCGCCGACGCCTCCGACATCAAGTACTGTGAGTGACCTTACGAAGATACTCAGACTCATCGTATCGTCAGTGAGACACGCGCGGTGACAACTCGCGTGAGTCGTGGACTGCGTGGACACTATAGAAATTGTACAGTATCTTGTAGCTTTTCGTAAGTTTAATTGTTGCCGTCTGTCGACGATAAATGTTTGTCCTGTCTATGGCTTTGCTTCCTGTATCTGAGTCCCTGGGCCCACGAACCACCACAGCTTCACAAAGCTATCGAGGACATGGATCTCACTGCCTCACAGTCGTCAACGATCCAAGGAATAGCACGAGGCTCGGCACAGGTGTTACAAGAGAAACGAACCCCGACTTAACTCTCACCAAAAGATCCCCCAAGCTTGCTGGACCAATCTAGAGGAGTACCTAGGCAGCAACCACGCGCTGCTAGCCACCACTCTCCGTGAGTTCGAATACACAGCCAGGATAGGCACCTCTCGCCTCACGGATTCGACTAAGCTGCGGGAGATAAGACAACAAAGAGTTGCAAACGAACAGAACCAAGAGCATCAGTCAATTGAGGATTGGATCACTCAGCTTCACCAGGATGTGAAGGCGCACACCAAAATGCTTGAAACATCCACCACCACTCCGAACATCGACGCTCGCTGGCTCCACATGTGGGAAGCCCGGCGTAGCCTGCTCTAGCGTTGGAAAAGGCAAAGATTAAATCGCAAGCTCAAGAGGCGAATCGCACTACTCACACAAGAGGCCTACGGAACACGCTACCACGCTATGCCAAGAAAATTTGCTATCCCCCCGTGACAGCTTGAGATGGAGACTGTGTACTTCCATGACGTTGAAGTTATTGAGGTATTTAATCAACCCGGGCAAGCAGCAAAACGGAATCCCACCACAATATGGTCCGAGTAATCCACCAATTTCCCGGAAACGAGGCGGATCTCCTTTTGACTCTCAAAGCCCAATACTTCCCCACACAGCCATTGGAGCCTCTGCCACCGGCACCCCAAACTAGCTCCTAGATGAGGACATTCATCTACATGAAGTAACAGCGGCGATAATGGGCTTGAGACGCCACACAGCCCAGTGAATGGACCAAATCACCAATGAGGCACTTGTCAATCTTGACAACCCCTCGCTACTAGAGCTTACCGCTCATCTTAACAAAGTATGGAGGGAAGGAAACCTTCCCGAGGACTGGAAAATGGCCGAGGTTCGTCTGATACCATGCAAGCCACTAGACATTGAGAACCTACCACCGATCTCCCTCACTTCGTGTGTAGGAAAGCTCCTAGAACGCATGGTTCTCAACCGGCTACAACCATTTCTGGAGGACTCGGGAAACTTCCAACAGCGATGATAGGATTCCATCCACACCTCCTTCTCAAGACATCCTACTACAGCTGAAAGAGAAGGTGATTATACCAGCGGCACACAACTCCCCCACGGCTATTCTCACCTTAGATCTTAAAGGGACGTTCGATAACGTCAAGCATACAGCAATCTCACAGAGGCTGAACGCGCTGGACTGTGGGACCAGGACGTATTCCTATATCATAGATTTCCTCTCAGATAGAAAACCCATCCTAAAGGTCGGGGACCAAGCCGCAAACCCCTTCCTACTGGGCAGGCGCGGCACACCACCGGGCGCAGTGCTATCCCCTCCCCTTTTCAATATCGCGCTAATAGGCCTTCCGCCGCTCCTTGATAACATCCTGGGGATCCGGCATGGCCTATATGCCGACGACATTACCATATGGTCGTCCACAGGGTCCATCGGGGCAATGGAGAGCCGCTTGCAGGAAGCGGCAGACGTGGTGAGCGACTATATATGCTAAGTCGTGTGGCCTTTGCTGCGCCCCCAAAAGTCGGAGCTACTCCTAGTCTCACCGCGAAAGAAGCACGCATCCGACTCACCCATTATCAACATACAACTGGAGGAACACACCATCGTTCCGTCTCAGAGTATAACGATATTGGGAATGGTTTTTCAGTCGGATCGCACCAACACAATATTAATTGGCTAGCTTAAGAATACAACAGCCCAAGTTACCCACATGATCTTGCGAATAACCAAGACAAGAGGCATGGGGGAGGCGGACACGCTTCGGCTTGTCCAAGCCTTCGTCGTGTCTCGAATAACTTACGCTATTTCACACGCACAACTCAACGCGAAGGAATTCAAGAAAATCAACACCATGATCAGAAAGGCATATAAGCAGACGATGGGCCTGCCGATCAGTACGTCCACAGAACGCCTACTACGACTAGTAGAGCACAACACGGCCGAGGAGCTGATTGAGGCACATTTATCCAACCAGCGAACAAGGTTGGCGGTTACGGAAGCGGGGAGGTTCATCCTCTTACGCCTGGGGCTCTCTGCCCCTCTCAGCCATCCGCCGCCTCAGACTGTGAGCTTACCCCACGCCATCCTGAGCAATATCACCGTACCTCATCTACCTCGCAACATGCACCCAGTGCACCACGCAGAGCGAAGGGAGCCCCCGGCCCGGGCCATACACAAGCAATACGGGACTTTACCCTCTACAGCCTACACGGATGCGGGGTCTTACCCCAGACGCGCAGCCACAACAGCCTCCGTAATCGTCAACAAAGAACATCGGAGCAGCATTTCGCTCACCCTAAACAATCCCCTACATGCCGAGGAAGCGGCCATAGCCCTCGCGCTCTCCCAAACACAGGTTGAAATCAGTGACCGACTCCCAACAGGCATGCCGCAACTTCGCTAGAGGCAGAATTCATGCCACTACGCTCAAGATTATCAATCAAAAGTCGCCAACCAGATCAGTCATGATCATCTGGGCGCCAGCTCAGTCATGAGCATGACTCGGCAAAAATGACAATGACTCAGCGAAAAAAGATTAACACTCAAAAACCACTGGAATGGGTTCGGACGTGGGCACTAAGTGAAGGAAACACTAAAGAATGATGGTAGAAATCATAGTCATGGGCAGTGGCTCAGCAAAAATGAAAATGACTCAGCGAAAAAAGATTAACACTCAAAAACCACTGGAATGGGTTAGGACGCCGGTACAAGTGAAGAAAACACTAAAGGATGGTGGTAGAAGTCATAGTCATGAGCATTACTCAGAAAAAAACGTCAATGACTCATCAAAAAATTATTAACACTGAAAAACACTGAAATGGGTTCGGACGTGGGTACCAAATGAAGGAAACACTGTAGGATGTTGGTCGAAGTCATAGTCATGAGCATGACTAAGGCTTTCGCCTTGAGGTCTCTTAGGTGTAGCTAAAGGGACTCCTGAGGACTCATGACATGAATGTCGTGACATGCGTGTCATGTAGTTCATGAAATAGCCGCCGACGTCTTGGTGCTCCCATGGTTGTTTCGTTAACTTGGTAGGCTCCCCGCACACCTGCTTCGCATAACATCGATTCCCACAGGGTGTCGGATCTGCCGGATTTTTTTCTCTCTGTCTGTTTTTCTTATCTGAAATTCTGGCATAGCTCTTTCAGTGGCCAAACCTTCCATATTTCACAGCTAATAATGAAGTGCGGCCTAGTTCAATTATGTTATCAGATATTGCAACTCAGAATCAATACCACCTTTATTTGTTACTAATCAACGAAAATATTTCCTTTTTTGCGTCGAAGTTAAAAGTTTTCGCGCATGCTTTTCCTTCGCCCACCGAGCAAGCGTTTAAGTTATCATCCAATAAACATCCTTACGGTTTTCGGGAAGGGCTCACAAACACACATATTATAATGAAACGCTAAAATCAGCGTACCACTCTCCTCTCGAATTATGTCATACGCCATCCATGAAAGCCTGTTCACATTACATGTTGCAGGTTTCCCTGACTCCGTTGCCGCTCGATTCGTTTTCGACAAGTGTAGATGTCGCCTGGCGTCACACAGTTGGAATGCACAAAAACAAACAAAATTGGAAACAGATGATCAATACGCTCATGTAGGGGTGGAAAAGAGGCCCACGTGTACGCCTCTGTATTGCAGCTGCAGCAAGAACACATTGTCACAACAGATGAGGTACCGAGGCACGGAAAGCTTTCATGCTATCGTATACAGACGATCTAGATTACCAAACTTTATTTTTTAACAGCGAAGCTGTTTAATCCAGCCGTAATTTGTGGTGCGTAGCCGTGGTAGCCATGGCAACCCAGAGGAGGAAGAGGAGAGAGCGGTCTCCTCCTCGCCAGCTCCCTGCCTTCCCGACCCCCACCTCTTTTCTCTCCGTGGTGCGCTGAGCCAGGAGAAGAAAAGAAAAAGGGGGGGGGGGGGGGGCGAAAGCTTGCACTAGGCCGCGCAAAGCTCAAGACACAGCGAAGCTGGGCTATTGATATCGAGCGGCTCGGCTCCAGCGTGTTCGGCGTCGGCAAGCAGCAGCGTTCTTGGCACTGTGCCAACCTTGGTTAGCCTGCCTGCGTTTGTGGCACGCCAGGAACGCTGTCGCTCCTAGGCGCTGACGCGTACAGCGCTAGTCACGCTAAATGTCGCCAACGCGTTCGGCGTCGGCAAGCGACAGCGTTCTTGGCACTGTACCAAACTTGGTGAGCCTGCCTGCGTTTGTGGCATGCCAGGAGCGCTGTCGATCGTAGGCGCCCACGCGTACAGTGATAGTCACGCGAAATGTCGTGAAAGGCAAGGTACCTCCGAAAATTATCGCTCGAGAATACCTTCCTACATGCGTAGGTAAGTTAAACCAAGTAAGACCTAGCAGCAAACAAGTTCATACCTAGCACTAGCAGCCAGTAAGCTTCGCTATGCCTTAGCTTTGCGCGACCGAGTGCAAACTTGCCTGATTTTTTTTTCGTTTTGGGATAACGAGTCCTAATGTCAACAAATATTTATCTTTGTATCATCATCAGCAGCAGCCTATATTTATGTCCACTGAAGGACGAAGGCCTCTCCCTGCGATCTCCAATTACCCCTGTGTTGCGCTAGCTGATCCCAACTTGCGCCTGCGAATTTCCTAACTTCATTACCCCACCTAGTTTTCTGCCATCCGCGACTGTGCTTCCCTTCTCTTGGTATCCATTCTGTAACTCTAATGGTCCACCGGTTATCCATTCTACGCATTACATGGCCTGCCCAGATTCATTATTTTTCTCTTAATGTCAATTAGAATATCGGCAATCCCTGTGTGCTCTCTGATCCACACCACTCTCTTCCTGTCTCTTAACGTATCATCATCATCATCATCATCATCAGCCTATATTTTATGTCCACTGCAGGACGAAGGCCGCTCCCTGCGATCTCCAATTACCCCTGTCTTGCGCTAGCGTATTCCAACTTGCGCCTGCGAATTTCCTAACCTCATCATCCCACCCATCTTAACGTATAGGGAGATATAAATATTTAAAGAAAAAGTTTAGCACCATGCGGAAATCGACAATGCAATCTCCCAATCTTCAGGACACTGCTTCGGTCGATTCGACGATGGCCAGACATCTGTTTCCAGTAGCTGGGAAGATCTATAATGGTTTCTGGTAGAAAGCCATTGCCAGTAAGGCGAAATAATGGTAAATACTATAAGGGGAGGCACGTCTAAATTGACGAATGTGTCATTGTTCTCCATCCATCTTTGGTCTATGCACACGTCAGCTTTAAAGCAAATTAAATGTGCTGGACCTGCCCCCATGTAGTGACAAAAGATCGGCCAGATTCCTTTCCATTGTTTTCCTTTTTTTTTTTTTTTTTTTTACAGATCGTGATGCCCATCTTGGCCGTGAAACAGTTGGAATGCTTGCGGCTGTCGTTTTACTTTTAGGGACCCTGTTTAAGCCCACGAATGGTTCTGGCCTGCTACCTGCACAACATACGAGGCGTTCTAGATTATACAAGTAAAATTTAATATACTAGTACGTGTCACCTCAGAAGAACAAAAAAAAACTGCTCGTACATGCTAGACCATTAATACAAGTATTTTGAAAACTATATATACTGACTGCGAAATATTTTTTTTCGTAGGCAGCAGAAAAAACATGAAAATGTAGACGGGTACTTACACCACGATCCACAAAGTTTTGAAAATTCCGCATGAACACGTATTCTATAAGATCCAGGTCACTTGTAACGACGAAGGGTGCGTCACCATTGAAGAACCTGCGCGAAACACGCAAAAGGACACTCTTTCCAAAAACAAATAAAGCAGGCACAATTATTTTTACAGGACCTTTCAGTTTCTTTACCACATGGTTGTAGCTTTAATTCTGACCAGGTTATGGCAGCACAACCTTGTAAGACATGCAATCGTTTGCAGAGAGCAGCGGCGAATGAGACTGCAACACTTATCTGTTACCATCGCCAGTAATAATTATATGTGTCATGGTCCATACTTAGAAAGCTAGCCTAAATACTATTGGGTGAAAAAAACAGTGTTTATCAGCAGAGAAAATATCAACCGTAAAAGCTTATCCTTGGAGACAGATACAGTAAATTTCTTAAGCAGACACCTAAATAATGCTAGAAGCGCGCATACAATAAAGAACTCGCGTCACATTAATAGCTGCACGCCCTGCAGAGACGCCCAATTTTTGCATACGCCCCATATCAAGTTTGCCGGCTAGTATACAACAACATTCTATTCGAACGTACTGTCATGAGTGTGTTTTCTGCAAAGGAACGTCAACTCTTTCCTACTGATGATGCTACAAACATCACGCTTCAAGTATGTTCACCGCTTCATTCAAATGGAGCATCACTCTGAGCGTAAACCAACATACAGCAGAAGTGGTAAAAATAGCTCACCCGAACGTGTTGCCATATTTGTCCATCCATTTTCCGAGAACCTTGTAGCTTTCCTGTTGAGCAACAACACAAAATAGTGATTAATGAGTACTCATGTTTCAAAAGCTGCGTTTATCGAAAGAAGTAACCACTGCTTCGTGAAATATTCTCGTAACCCAGTTTCCCCAACACGGGTGTCTTGTACCCGCCGTGGCTGCTCAGTGGCTATGGTGTTGGGCTGCTGAGCACGAGGTCGCGGGATCGAATCCCGGCCACGGCGGCCGCATTTCGATGGGGGCGAAATGCGAAAACACCCGTGTACTTAGATTTAGGTGCACGTTAAAGAACCCCAGGTGGTCCAAATTTCCGGAGTCCCCCACTACGGCGTGCCTCATAATCAGAACTGGTTTTGGCACGTAAAACCCCATAATTTAATTTTTAATTTTAACGGGTGTCTTGTCTGGCTGCATAAACTGGGGTTCTTGGTGCCTTGTGGTGACACTGGTTGAACTTAGTCTTGTAGACGAAGTAGAAAAGACAAAAATGCTATAGATGAAATGCTTAAATAAAATGCACACAGTCGCATAGTTGAGCAACAGTATGCGAACCGGCCACAAACTACTACTACTGTAAGATTAACGGACTGATATTCATTCAGAGGCGTTTCTAGGGGCATAATGCTGGCAAGGAAGTGGTCCACCAAATAGAAATAGGGTGCCAGGAAAGAGAGGCATTGCCGTAGTGCGCATAACCATGACTTCTAGAAACATGTGGGCGAGACCAAGTGTTTTTTTTTTTTTTTTTTTTTTTTACATTCATCTTACCATGGAGTGGTACTCTGCGAGGTTTCCCCATATCAGGTTCGGTTCCGGGCCAGGTATGCCCAACTTCTTGAAGTAGTTGAAGTGACTGCGCCGCCATCTAAAAAGTGCACAGCGAAGGAAAAGAAAACTTAGCTTGAATACACTGAGTTCTCCTGTCGGTGCCCTGCTGACTGCAGACAAACCACTATCAATTCATCAGTGTTTGGGTAAACTAAGGTTCTTACTGGATCCTTAGTCAGTGCCAATGTATTTCTCTTAGCAAAACATTAGCAGTGGTTTAGCTCGGCTATGCCAGGATATACGCAGCGTGAGCTAAGGTTCAGCTGGTTATTCTTAGCTTTCCTGGTTGTCTAGGACTAGCTTGATTATCATGCTTACTGCTGCTTCAATGACACACACATGGTATACGCATTATGTGACACATGTATGTTTATTTATTTATTTATTTTTTGCTCAACGTCTGGTTGCTTCTCTATTGCCACAAAGACGGCTCGGTGGTCAGTGTAGTAACACGCTGCCGTCTCCATGGCCCCAACGCAGTATTTGGAATTGATAGTCTGTCTGTGATACACAAGATCAATGGTGGTTCCCCATTGGGTCGTCGTACAGTTGGAACACTGGCTATGTCCAGGTTAAACGTGTCCTTCCAAGGAACACCAAGAGAGTCTGGAGCACGATTGAAGTCACCAGCCACCACACACAGTTAACTTGCCGCACGACTAGGTATAGACGTAGCCACTACGTCTATAGTGTCTTTAACTGAATTGTTAAGCGACACGTACACGGCTTCGATGACCACACCCCTTTCGTCAAGCTGAACGGCAGAGGCTTCACCCTTGGGTGCCCTTCACCCTGTGCGCCGTATGACGTCACTGCTCCTAGCGCATGCGCAGCACGGCTCTACAGGAGCCAGGCGAAACGGGTGCGACTGTTTTCACAACAAATCCGTCTAGGGGCGGGGCCTCGCCTCGATGACGTATCACTATTTTCTTTTTTTTTTCTCTCTCTCTCTCTCTCTCTGTTTGTCGGCGCGGTCGGTGTGCGGCGCCTCAGTTCGGATCAGCTTAGGGTGCGATGAGCGAGCCTCCTGAGTGACAGACGGTGATTTAAAAGTACCTCCAAGGGTTACATCATCATGAAGACGGCTACTCCCATGGCTACCTGAAGTCAGACGATGAGCTTAAGCTTTTTGAGAGGTCCTTGGCTGCCGTCAACGAGGTATGCTGTGCGGACATCAAGAGACCTGAACAAGCCGTCTAAATGTAAGGATGTATCGACTGCTTCTTGTTTCGCTCTGCACGTAGATTTATAATTGAAAAACGCAGTAGTAATTTTAACCGGGACTCAACCCGGCAGAACGACTTGTTTTCAGTTGCGGTTAGTGCGCAACACTAGACAATTTATTTATCTTGATTCGCATTTTTGAAGATCGGGTTATCATTGTTCTGGTTACCGGTTCAGAGTTCCCCTGGCACCGATTTATTTCGGTTTGAGTGGAGTATTGTTCTGGTTACCGCGACACGACCCGATCCTCATAAATTTTGGTTAACGTAAAAATAACAACTGTTATTTTTCGGTTTCAGTCATCATTAGAACCGTGCACGCAAGCTAATTGTGACTTTAAAAAATGGGAAAGTCTGCCCCTGTGCTCTTTACATAAATGCTTAAAGGGACACTAAAGGCAAATACTAAGTCAAGCTAAAGAGATGCATTAGTGCACGAGTACCTCTAAAGCGTCAATATTATCGCGAGCAGAGCCTTAGTAATAGAGAAATTAAGGTAAATGCAGGACACGATTAGCGACTCCCCCGGGACATTCAAGTACTCGCCCGATGACGAAGGCACTCCTCATTTAAATTCTGTCACTAGTACTGAACCACTCGTTATAAAAACATCATTGTACTGTATTATAAGAAAGAAAATAGTACTTCACCAGTTCTATTACACTTTTACAAAAAAGAACTAACTGACATTACACCGTGGACAACGACGTGGGCGGTCAAGAAGTTTCGTGTTCGCTCGACTCTGCGCCGCCCGCACTTTCGCGTTTCAGTTTTTCTGTTATCGTGTAGTGTTGCGCGTGTTTTTCTGGCTCGCGAACTTCGCACTAACTGCAAGTAGCAGAGAATTCCACTTCCATGCGACGTCGCGGAATGCCCGAACGGTCTGCGCCACTTTACCAAAATCAGCTGCAGCGGCGCACCGTACCGCCATCTGTCGGGCGCCGTTACACTCACCAACGGCAGAAAATGGCGTATGCAACGTCACCACTCCTCGGTTGGCGTGGCGGGTGATTTGAATTGCAATAAAGGTATTTGGGCCGTTCAGATCCAATTTTCTCGTAAACTAAGTATTTTCTTTGCACGAGACAAGCGATTTGAGGTTTCTGGAAAGGTATTTAAACAGTCCACGTCGACTCAGTATTTGCCTTTAGTGTCCCTTTAAGAGCTGTGCTTGGGCGTTTGTTTTGTAAGCATCTGCGCATGTTTTCTTTTTTTTTTTTTTTTGGGGGGGGGGGGGGGCATTGAAGGGCCACCATAGCTGTACTCCATGTCGTGACACGGCCGTGTGTTTCATCCGTGGTCCTGCTACAAGGCATAGGCCTGATACTGAGCTGTTAAATGTTCAAAAAATTTTCAATTTTCAATGAATTGAATTGAATGCAATGTTTATTGAATGAATGTATTGAATTCAATGTTCAAAAAAAGAAAAACATGCGCAGATGCTTTCACAACAAACGCCCAAGCGCAGCTCTTAAGCATTTATGTAAAGAGCACAGGGGCAGACTTTCCCATTTTTTAAAGTCACAATTAGCTTGCATGCGCGGCTCTAATCATGACTGAAACCGAAAAATAACAGTTCAGTTATTTTTACGTTTATCAAAATTTCTGAGGATCGGGTCATGTCGCGGTAACCAGAACAATACTCCACTCAAACCGAAATAAATCGGTGCCAGGGGAACTCTGAACCGGTAACTAGAACAATGATAACCCGATCTTCAATAAGGCGAATCAAGATAAATCAATTGACTAGTGTTGTGCACTAACCGTAACTGAAAACAAGTTCTGCCGGGTTGAGTCCCTGGTTAAAATTACTACTGCGTTTTTCAATGATAAATCTACGCGCAGAGCGAAACATCAAGAAGCAGTCGATACATCCTTACATTTAGACGGCTTGTTCAGGTCTCTTGATGTCCGCACATCGTTGCATTGTGCGCTTTCACAAGCGAAACAAAGCACCGCACGCCACGAATATCATACGCGCGCCAACTTCTCGCTCACGTAGAATTAGCCGAACTAGGGTGCATCCATGCTCAGCGCCGCATTGGCATTGAGGCGCCCTAAGCCCAACTAAAACTAAAGTCCCTATATAAGAAAAGTACCGCCATCCTTTGATAAACGCCGCTTCTCTGTCTCCTGTATCTCCGATTGGACGATGATAGCGCGCGCTTTTCACTTCTTTATATTTTCTTTTTTTCCGCCTCAGAGCCATGTTGAAAGTCCTCTGCGCAGCCGCAGTCGCAGGAGGCGGCGGCGGCGCGCTCCCGGCCTGAAAGCTTCAACGTGGACTTTCTAGGTGCGCCACCGTCGACTTGGCTTTCGCAAGCAAAAAGTAAAGAAAAAAGCAAGCGCTTTAGGAGAGGAGGCGGCGGAGGAAAGAGTAGATGGCGGTACTTTTCTTATATTGGGACATTAACCGCGCCGCCAGAGAGAGAAAAGAAAGAAGAAAATGGTGATACGTCATCGAGGCGAGGCCCCGCCCCTAGACGGATTTGTTGTGAAAACAGTCGCACCCACGCGAAACTGCTCAACCTCGTCCAGTGTAGCTCACGCTACAAAACTATCTAGGCAATTTTCTCAGTGTGGCTCTGTACACCAAATTGGCGTTTATAGTTTTCTCTTTCTTTTTCTGACCTGTCAACAGGTCAGGTAATTTCGTTTTATATATAAAGTAATCCTGTGCGCTAAAATCTTAGTGCTATCAGTTTAATTTTTTTGTCTTCTTCTCGTAGCATTATCAGCCCCCAGAAAGTGAAGCTAGTTTCGGTTTCAAGGAACATGCGCGCTGCTAGCGGATGCCGGACATCCTAAGTTATTTTTCTTATTTCTCTTGTGAATTCTAAATCGGGTGAAGCGCGGAAACCGATGCGTCCGTCGAGTTTGCCTCCGCTCACCCTTGCCACTCGCTCAGCGATATCACAAGTCAGATCACGCTTGGTCGTCTGCTTCGGTTGTCGTCCCAAGTGTGAAGATAGGAAAGATAAGACGAAGGAGCTTGATCAGGCGTGCAACGAATGGAAGACGCAGGAAACCAGGTCGACCAAGCATTATACGAAGATGGCTAAATCGGGGCATCACATGTGTTGCGCGGCTCTGTGGTGTTCGAACACCGGGAATTTCAGTTCTGCCAAGTCTTTCAGGTTTCCTAATGACCACGGGTAAGCACAAGTATTTCACTCTATTTTCCGAGCAGGTATTCATTTTGCAGGAGTAAACCAGTTCTGTGCAAGCCTGAGTGGACTGACATAAGAGCAGTGTCACTCGACTGATTCGTCATGACGGCAGCCTATCTGTTGCCGGTGAAATACTTGTAATGAAAGGGTTGAGTGCGTGTTTTTGGGCTATACATTTTGTTCACTCTTTGTCGACATGCACAGCTTTGTCGACATGCAAAAAAAAAGAAAGGCGCAGCCGTGGTGGTTAACAATTTTCGCGTGGGTTTGGATCTTTTGGAATCTATTTTCACTCATTATATACAAGTTTCCGTTGTGAATGAAAATTGCTTCTGTAGATTGTCACTTTCGCACTGCGTGGAGGTCAGTCTTTTTCCAGTACCGAATGTGTGAATAAAAACAAAAGCGTTCAACTTTTACTTGTGTTCAGTTGTGGAGCCGCGAAACCGGCTAGTTTTAGTTGATCCACTTCGCAACACACGAAAAAAATTGATGGTGCCAGGAAATTATTTTCTTCATGCCACCCCCCACTATATCTGTGGACTAGTTGAACTGTAGCCCCAAACGTAACCACAAGTTAGGACTTTCAAAGCGCCTACTTTCATGAAAAGACGAAATGTAATATATTAACCACGAATATTGGTAATTAACAACGATTCGCTATATAAATATTCATAATAATTGCTTGGCACTGGTGCGTACGAGCAATGTCACAGTGGTTTAGAAAATTACAGCAGCTTGCAAGGTAAACCTGGTAGGAAGAAAGCGCTTCCTAATACACGACACACTTCAGTGGGTTCTGCTCTTCGACTTGGCCAATGTCGCCGCACGGCCAGCAGACCTGCTAGAGAGCACGAACACAGTCCGCTTCCATGCGAATTGGAATAAAGGAGGGCTTCAGCGGCAGCCCTCCTCCTCCCGGCTGCGCGCCCTCTCCCTCTACCTTCTGACCTCATCAGTGACGTCATGGAGGCACTGTTTTGTTCGTGAATTATTTCCAGTGGGATATCCGGCAGCCGCCATTTGTGGAAGCGGCGCTGCCGCCGCGTATCGGCATGGGACTGAGCGTCCCATGAGAGGTATAGGGAGTTTCCGACCCCTGGCATTATTATACATATCATCATCATCATCATCAGCCTATTCATGTCCACTGCAGCACGAAGGCCTCTCCCTGCGATCTCCACTTCCCCTTGTCTTGCGCTAGATGATTCCAACTTGCGCCTGCAAATTTCCTAACTTCATCACCCCACCTAGTTTTCGCCCGTCCTCGACTGCGCTTCCCTTCTCTTGGTATCCAGTCTGTAACTCTAATGGTCCACCGGTCATCCATCCTACGTATCACATGGCCTGCCTAGCTCATTTTATAGGCCGCACCAAAACAGGCAGAACGTGTACGTTTTTCTTTAGGTTTGATCGTCTGGAACAAATATGTTACTTCGAATCATACAAGATACTCCTACGTCTCGGCCCACTGGACTATAGGTCGTGTTCGACAGCATTACGCAATTACACTGTCACCGCACATGACCTGAAGTCGCCCGCGTATTGCGTCTTAACTCTCTCCTAACCAGGCCCAATGCAATCGATAACTTTGATCGACAGTATTTCGACACGTTGTCAAACACTGCCGTTTGAATATTTCCACGAGCAACGCCAGGCAATGCATGAAATGAAGACTGTTGGTCAGATTTAACAACTTTCGCGACACAGAGGAGTCTGGGAAAAATGAAACATCGCTTAAGGTACCGTAGAAACTAGTCTGCAGTGCTGCTCACATTTACCCAATCAAACAATGCAAAATTTGCCATTTGGTCAATCCGGCAATATAATTTTTAATGACAGCCCCAGCGAAGACACAGAAGCTTCTGTCTGGTTGTCCGTCTAATTTGCCTGTCGGATTCCTAGGCTGTTATAAGAATATCTGAAACATCTCTTCATGCACAGAAGTGTGTGTTGATTTGAATGTTCTATTCGAGTAATATAAAGCACCGCTCATTTTTTCCCCACAGTGGGTTGCTTTTATCAAAGATCGTTTAGACAGCCTATCCACAACCTTTAAGGAGCAATTTTCCGGTTGTATGAAGTTTTCGATCGTACAAAAGCGCGCAGTCGATTTCAGACCGACCTTCAGCAGAAGCTTGGCGAACAGTCTGATTTCTTACTTCTTTCTTTTTTTTAACACTGCTTGTGCAAATTCCCGTATACATTACTGCTCAATATTATGAAACACTCTACGTTACTGTACAGTGCTGTACAAGTACTACAGAAAGCACGAAAATGCTCCAGCGCCCGTTCAAGACGCAATCACTAGACCCGCTCGCTTGCAAAGAAAAGCTGATCGATTAAAATAATCAAGTATGAAGAGGCTTGTGGACGTTCCCCAACCTGACAACCCATTGCTTCGAGAGCCTAAACAATGCAGTAAAAAAAGGAACCAGGTGCTTGCTGCATAGAGCAAAAATAAAATGTTCCTGAACAATAGGCGCTTATGCGTTTTCACCTTTGCGAAAGCATGACTTCCCGCATAGCATTGGCATCCCTAAGATTAAGATTCTAGCCGCCAAATCTGAATAATTTTTCTTGCGTAGTCTATTGGGTAGGAGGACTTATCCTCCACCTCATAGAAAACTGGCTAGGCCTCTGTCGTCCACTTTACGCATGCTTCAGACTAAGTCCTATCCCAACCTGGCCCTGTTTTCATTCGATCACTCCAGAGGCTTTTAGCTCTACTTGCCCCGACTGTGCGGCTGTTTGCAGTCTAGAACACATGCTCTGGCGATGCCCCTTGTTACAGGGACCCAATCGCATCACGGAAGAAGAATGGAGCTCTGCCATCCAGAGCTCAGAACTGTCACGACAAACTTGAGCTGTCCAGAGAGCCCACGATGCGGCGGTTAGGCTCGGCCTACCCTAAAGCCCCTATATATAGGGGCTTTAGCCTACCCGTCCCCACGTGGGAGCGGCCCGCAGCTCTGCCCTAGGGCAGGGCTTCTCAGTATCTAGTTAATAAAGTTCTTTGTCTGTTGCGTAGTCTCACTTACAATAGTCGGGAACTAGGGCCAAGATGGATATATTGTACTTCTCTATTTTTTTTTTTTTTTTACTCTCAGTACTTGTGCTAAAACTTGCAAATTATTGCTTTCGTTCGTGCTTGTTGAGGAGCATGCCGGGTGACAGGCCGCTCGAGGCACTTTGCCTGTATTGGCGGGCTTCTTTCACGCTCGGAAAAACACTTTTATGTGGCACGTATTGAGGAACAGAAAGCTGTATCGGAAGTTTTTCATGTTGCACTACAATGTTCTCATTCACACTTTTCATTTATTTATATAATTTGAGAAGTTCATTAATTATTTACAATAATTATGCGACATGGTGGAATGTAAAAAATAATCTCAGTATCTCCAAGCGATGGTAAATAACATTACCTTGGGTCTATCCATCTACGTCGCATTTGCATACTTTTGAATGTTCGTGTATGATAGTTGGGACACCCTGTATATATCTCGCTGTGTTAGTTTAATTAAATGATTTTTATTTTATCGGATATGCAAATATTCGTGTCAGCTTTGAGTTTCTGTCACTCCTCCATGACAATGCCAAACGTGCACCCCGCACGGGTCGACCGTCGAAGCGAAAAACATGTGATTCACCGCTTGGAGGCTTGAGGACGTCGCAGATGGAAGGGTCAAGTGGAATCCTCTGAGTCTTTGCCAAGAAGCTGTTGTTGTAAGACGGGCGGGCCTTACCAAGCGCGTGACAACACGCCTGCATACATCGGAATTTTTCCAATTCTATAGCAAAAGGATCTTGTCTAATCTGATTGAGTGCGCAACGCGAATACTGATGTAAATTCTAGAACGTGCGCAAGCACCGGCGATATGGCTGAATGTAGGATGAGTCATGTATATTGACACGTGTACTTGTTTATCTTGCTCCGGTGACCGGTTTTCACCACCAGATGTCATGTCGTTGGGTCTGAAGAACACAGTAGCAAGAACTGTGTATTGCGAAACTAAAATCTGACCCCAGCAAGACAGGCTAGACACAACGCTCATCGATAGCAGCGAGCGCAGCCGGCGAGCGTCGAAATCGGCTCTGTGGGTCAAGCACGTCGGTTATTGTACACGACTCGTCGAAGGTTCCAGTGTAATCACTGGTACAAGCGTGCATTCCAGAAAGTACTACACAATTCGCGTCGCGCATTCAATCAGATTACGCGAATTTGGGCGACAATAGAGAACGCAATTAACTATCGATAACATTCGGGAAACTTCCGATACATGCAGGCGCGTCCGATACATACATCCTGCGGCGAGTGACTACTTTTAACATTTGTTAGGCAACGAAAAGCGGTCACCGAAGCAAGATAAACGAGTACATCTGTCAATATCCGGTGCACATGACCCATAAATCAGATGAACAACCAGCGACTGTGCTCGCCGCTATCGTTGTACTTTGAGTGAGGCCCAAGCTCGTCGCATAAAGAGTTCAATTTGCAGCTAGCTAGATCTTTTCGACAGTTCTATTCTCCACCGTCACTACAAAGAGACAATATGCAATGTGTATGCTTGGAAACTTTAAACCAGTTTAGAAGTTCGTCGGATATGAAAACAGTTAGAAACAGCAAAAAGATGAGAATAGGGAGCCTACATGCAACGCCGTTTTGCATGTAGGCTCTCTAGATGAGAAACAGCTACAATGTAGGCGGGGCCAGACAGCCCTCAGACCTGTGTCCTTCTGCTGCTGTTTTTTTGCGAACCATTTCTTGGCGTACATTTGCCACTTTGACACTATCTATCTATCTATCTATTTATCTATCTATCTATCTGTCTATCTATCTATCTATCTATCTATCTATCTATCTATCTATCTAACTAGCCGCCTATGTCTTCGTGCTCTCATGGTCGTTTCGTTAACTTGGTAGGTGCCAAAATTGGCATTGTATGACAAGAGTGTATGACGAACGTAAATGATAGGTCATGACATGAATATCATGACATGTCTGCCATGTAAGTCATGAAACAGGTGCCTACGTTTTGGGGCTTTCATGCTCGTTTCGTTAATTTGGCATGTACCAAAATTGGCATAGTATGACAAGAGTGTATGATGAACATAAATGATTGGTCATGACATTAATGCCATGACATGCCTGTCATGTAGGTCATGAAACAGCCGCCTACGTCTTGGTGCTCTCACGGTCATTTAGTTAACTTGGTAGGTACCAAAATTGGCATAGTGTGAGAAGAGTGTATGACGAACGAAAATGATAGGTCATGACGTCAATTTCGTCACATGCGTGTCATGTAGGTCATCAGAATGACCCAGCGAAGTAAAATTAACACTCGAAAACCACTGATACGGGTTTGGACGTGGGTACTTTAAAAAATACACTAAAGGAGGCTGGTAGAAGTCATAGTCCTGAGCATGACTCAGCAAAAATGAATATGACTCGCCAAAAAAAATTAATACTTGAAAGTGAAGGAAAGATTCAAGGATGGTGGTAGAAGTCACAGTCATGAGCATGACTTAGCAAAAAAGACAATGACTCAGCGAAAAAGCTTAACACTAAAAGAACAATGGAAGGCATTCGGATGTGGTACTAAGCTAGTAGTCGGATGTGGTACTAAGCTAAGTTAGTATCTTAACGAAACTTCGCTTTATGCATTCAAGCACAAAATTAACTGGAACGCCAATGCATTTCTCCGCAAAGTTCGATAATTAATATCTCGAAACTGGTGTCATCCCGAGAATTAATTCTAAGTGGATCCGCCTTGCGAACTCCACGGCTACAATTTCTAAATTGCAATATGGGCCATCAGGTAATTAGTTAAAAACCTAATTAGTGAATTATTGTTAGTGATTCGATTATGCTTTTCGATTTCTTGTGCGAGTAATGTCCGCCTCTTCGAGTAGAACAGCTCATTAACAAGAATTGGCTATCTGCCACAGGCAACCTTAAATAAATTTTGAAAGTGTTCGCTGAAACACCCTCTATATTAGCAGCCGCCGCTGATACACCACGCTTGAAGGAAGCGAGGCATTGCAAGCACCTCACTATACAAATGCCTCACTGCAATCTAACGCTGCTGGCAAGGAGCGTTTACTACTATTCTCCGAAGATTGAGTATTTACTTTTGGTTATTGTTGGTTCATCTTCCTGTTGAATCAGTGAGTACAAACAGACCGAGCGTCGCTAGAACGGAACACTTCACCAGTGAGTAAACTTACGAGAAGTTAAAGATGATCGCGCAAGTAGCGGTACAGTTGTCGCACAGAAAATATACTAAACTCGAGCGGCAAAAGAGTGGTTCATGAGCAATTTTGTGTTGTGGTTACCGTTTCTCACTCGACAAATTACTGCGCGGCAACTGACACTGTCACTCGTGCGAAGTTTACCACGGGTTAATTCACTCATGAGTGTACTAAGAATGCGTAAAATATAAGGTCTCAGGAATGGCCTTTCATTGCGTTTAAGAACAATGTCGGTGCACAATTTCTCTCCAATGCTGAAGGTTTCCACTTACATGAACAGCAATGTGACAATACACAGCGAGAGAGCTAGCAGCAAGGCAGTCACCAGCATCGCCACGGGAATGGATTCTGCGAGTCACGAGTGCGAAAGAGGCACACTAAACATTTTTGCATAGAATGCCTTCGCTGAACGCATGCGCGAGACGAGGATAAGGGAAGATACGCACCGGGCGGACATTTCCTTTGCTTTCAAGTTATCTTACGAGTGCCTCGAGGGCCGCTATGCCTCGTCTTTCTATTGTAGAAGGCGCTCTTGAAGTCGATACAGAACGAACCTTCATTGTCTGCGGAACAGGTCCTCTGATACTGACGTGCAGACTGAAAGAGAGGTTCGTTAATGAAAAAAACCAGCAGATCCCACGCCCTGTGGGAATCGATGTTCTACAAAGCAGTGTGTGGGGAGCCTACCAAGTTAGCGAAACGACCATGAGCGCACCAAGGCACAGGCGGCTCTTTCGTGGCCTACATGACACGCATGACATGACATTAATGTCATGAGTCCTCAGGAGTACCTTTAACTACACCTAAGAGACCTTAAGGCGAAAGCCTTAGTCATGTTCGTGACTATGACTTCGACCATCAACCTTTAGCCTTTTCTTTCACTTAGTACCCCATCGAAACCCATTCCATTTATTTTTGACTGTTAATCTGTTTTCGCTGAGTCATTGTCATTTATCTCAGTCATGGTCATGGCCATGACTTCAACCAGCATCCTTTAGTGTTTCCTTCACTTAGTACCCGCGTCCGAACCCATTTCAGTGGTTTTAGAGTGTTAATCTTTTTCGCTGGGTCAATGTCATGACCTATATGACACGCATGTCATGACATGTATCTCATCACCTATCACCTATGTTCGTAGTACACTCCTGTCATACTATGGCAATTTTGGTACCTACCTAGTTAACGAAATGACCATGAGAGCACAAAGACGTAGAAGGATGGATGGATGGATGGATGGATGATAGATAGATAGATAGATAGATAGATAGATAGATAGATAGATAGATAGATAGATAGATAGATAGATAGATAGATAGATAGATAGATAGATAGATAGATAGATAGATAGATAGATAGATAGATAGATAGATAGATAGATAGATAGATAGATAGATAGATAGATAGATAGATAGATAGATAGATAGATAGATAGATAGATAGATAGATAGATAGATAGATAGATAGATAGATAGATAGATAGATAGATAGATAGATAGATAGATAGATAGATAGATAAATAGATAGATAGATACTGTCAAAGTAGAAAATGTTCGTCAAGAAATGCTTCGCACTTAAAATTGTGAGGTCTGCCTTGCGGCGCGCACAGCACGCTGTACAGTGCTTTGTACGTGCGTTCCATGTTGTATTCTGAATAATGTGCATAATGATGTTTAGGCTTTGCGTTGATAATCAGCATGCGGTTGATTGCTAATGCTGCATATCGCGGTTTCTTAAGATGTTTCTTTACTACCATTGCAAATCTACCCTTTTCCAGAACCCTATTTCCAAATAATTAGGCTGAAGCGCATGCTATTTCAGTGAACTTTCACTCATTCGTACTATCACAGCTGCTCTACTTGGTGAGGACTAAAACAATCGACTTAATCTAGGCACCTCAGCGAAAGCACCCCAGTGGCATCGCATTGCCAAGAACTTTATTTTGGTCCAGAGAAACTAGGGCCCGAGGACAAAAGCCCCCAGGCTAAGTCGGTGGCTCCGCCCACGTAGGCACCGGTAGGCCAAAGGCCCAGTGGCTCCTCTTAATTTGTTTTCAATAAACGTGTACGTCCCTCTTCCGCTCTCAGTCCAACTTGCGTTTGTTTATTAGCATTGCTGTACTGTGACTTTTGTTTGTCTTTACTTAAGTATATGTTTGTGTCTTTTCGGATTTTTCGTTCCTTTGTGTACTTAATATGAGAGAACCCATTGACAGTGATTTTTCGTTGGGACCTCGTAAGATGTATTCGTTAGCCTCTGATATGGAATAAACTTCGCTTTCAGAAACAGACATTCAGTCAGCCCAGCTAGAAAGCAAGCCGGCAGCAAATTTCGTTCGAAGATCATATCAGGATAATAGAGTTTGCATAAAACAAATATTAAATTCTGGGTACGTGCCGAAACCATCATGCGATTATGAGGCACGCCGTAGTGCGGACTCCGGTTTTATTTCTGACCACCTGGGGTTTTTCAACCTGCACCCCACTCAGTGCACAGTAGATGGGCGTTCTTGCATTTCGCCCCCATCGAACGTGGCCGGGCGAAGTGGCAACGGAAGAGCGAGGCAAACAAGTCTACCAGCAAAGGGGCGACAAAATAACAGCCTTGAAAAATAATCAATCGCTGCAATCTCGCGACCGATAAGAGCAGGGGCGTAGCCAGAAATTTTTTTCGGGGGGGGTTCACCGGCCCGACCGGGGGGAGGGGGGGGGGGGGGGGGGGCAAGCTTTTGGTTTTCTCTAGGTCAGGTGATCGATAATAAATGTCGGTAGTTTCAGCGCCCTCAATACATGTATATCAAAGACATTCAGTAGACCAGTCTCGAAAACGCATCATTGAGACGACCCGCCCGATCGGAGAAGACATCGTTAATCGTTGATCTCCGTTAAGCGTAGATGGCGTCGTCCTCGTCGGGGCGAAGTGCGTTTCACAAGTCAAGGACGGCTATACACGTGAAAATGCACGTGTGACCAGGCTATACCTACTCCCATAGAAATAGCTTGTTCGCTGCGTCTTTGCGCTAGAAAACTTAAATACGCGCAAAAACGCGTAAGGCTCTTTTTTCTTTCGAAGCTTTCGTCGCCCTGCTCCCTCATACGACAGGGTTGCATTTCCTGCGGCAAGTGCATGGGCCGCTCTGTCTTCCGCTGTGTGCGAGCGTGCAGCCGTCATTTGCCTTTACGTCAACAGATTCAGAATTGTAAAGAATATTTCACCGCAAAGCATAGATATGGCATGTGTACGCATTTTAAGTAGTGCGTGCAACTCATTTCTGCTTCACTTACGCCGGTGCAAACAGGAAGCGGCCTCGTACCTCACAGAATCTCGACTGATTGGTGTACTAGTGATGCATCAATGAACTCCGGTATTGTTCAGTGCATAGTGAACATAATCAATTTCTCAGGACGCGTGAACTCCGACGAGAACTGTCAGCACCTGCAACAAGAGTTCACTTACGCTGTACTGCGCACAGCAGTAATTCATGCTTGTCGGCTGTCTGTTTCGTGAATTCTGTTGCCAGTCGGTGGAATTCCACTGCTGTCATCAACCCCTTCGTGTGTACATTGCTGGTTTGGGATTCCACAACAAAACAGCAACTACCACCCTTCCGTAATTGCTGGTTTGGGATTCAACCACACAACAGTAATTACCAGCCTTCCGTATAGGGGCCCAATCGCAAACAAGAGACGTTTCTCGCGCAGACTAAGCCTACGTTCACACTTGGAAAGCGGCAAGCGGGCGGAAAGGCCAAAGCGGCCGGAAAATTTTTTCCGCGCCTGTCCAAGTTGTTTACATTTGTTTTGCTAGCGCCGCGGCCGCCGCTGCCGTTTTCGTCCAGATCCATCTAGTCTGCGTACGTTTGTCGGCGTGGTGGCGCTCATTATCGCATTATGTCGAGCGGTATGTTCATTCTTTGACCCACGTACCGTCATCAAAAGTGATCATTTTACGCAACTTCGCGTGTCATCTGCGACCTTCGGTAAATTCCTCGTTGGCGTTCCGTAATTCTCCGCAGACGGGCGCGGTAGCGCTGAGTCACAGGTTGGTGCCTAGGCGTGAGAATATTTCTTTAATAGCTTTTATTTACAATTTGTAATAACATTTCATCATTTCGTATTGTCGGCGCCTCCAGGACACCAAAGGGGCAACGGGAACACCACAGCTAAAACCCGGGCTGGCCCTTGTGTTGGGGCTCGCCAAAGCCTGCGCGTCCTACGTGAGACCTACGCTCCCAATCTATCGTCGCGACGAGAATGAATGAAATGAATGAAAAACTTTATTTTTACAAAGGAGTTTTCCCGGCGTGGACTGAAGGCCACAGGGGCCCTCAGCCCAGGGCCCCTGTGGCCTTTGCCATCTTGCGAGGTCTGTCGATCAGCTTGAGCTGTTCTTCAGGCTTCGAGCAGGATAGCGCAGCCTCCCACTGCTCCGGTGTTGGTGTTTTGTGTACTGGCGCTACCTTTGGTTTTTGGCAAGCCCATGTAACGTGACGAGAAAGCACCCCGCGACTTCTGCAACATACCGTACACGTGCGAGGAGAATTATGGAGCGCCAACGAGGAATCTGCCTAACTAGTGTCTGCCGTGGAAGTGGAAGAAGAAATGGCTTTTATACTTCTACCTACTTGTTTTCTAGAAATGGACAATGAATAAACGGAAGACGCGGACACCTCGGAAACGGCGGTGGTGGGTTCGCCTGGCTTTGCAAAAGCGCGAGAAGTTGGGTCACGCCAAGGCTTCGTTGCCGCACCTCCGGTCGCGCGACGTTGAATACTATCGCGAGTATTGCCGACAGTACGTTTTAGTGCCACTCTTGTCGTAGAGCAAGGGCTGGTTCTTGATCGCGTCGATCAGCATTACAGCCTACACTTCTGGTGCCACGTTCAATTTTACGACCGGTTGTTTACATGCTAGTGTAGCTTGCAGTGAAGCAGAACGACTTTCCGCCGCGTTTCCGCTTCGCCATGGCGAAAAAATCGGCCCGAGACTGATTTGGCTCGCAGCCTGTTTTGCCGCCTAGGCGGGCGGATTTTTGCAAGATTTTGCCGCTTCCGACAGCTTCGAGACCAAGTGTGAACGTAGCCTAAGATCCTGCGCGAGCGCGGCCTAACCGGCACCTGAAGGGAAGCGGCGGAAATGTATACCGGAGATTTCGACCACCTGGGGTCTTTTACGTGCACCTAAATCTATGTAAACGGGCCTCGAGCGTTTTCGCCATCATCTAAAATGCGGCTGCCGCATTTGTTGCTTCATTTGTTGCACATTTGTTGCTTCAGAATGCGGCCGCCACATTCTCGCCCAAAACTTCACAGAGTGTCAAAGCCTTGACAAACACCGTGACAGTTTTTTACATATGCAGACATGATTCGCTGTAAATTACCAACCAAACGGAAGCGCCCAGGAATGAAATTGTGATAGTAGCACCGGTTTCATGAATTATGTCAGCGCGAAGCGACGAAAACAAAGGGCGGGTAAGTGTGGGGGGGGTTGCGGAAAAAATTTCGGGGGGGGTTTGAACCCCCCCAACCCCCCCCCCCCCCCCCCCCCCCCCCCCCCTGGCTACGCCACTGGATAAGAGAACACGCAAGGCGAAAAGCAAGCGCCGAACCGGCCAGGCAAACACGGGTATTTGCAAATGACTTTGTTTTCACCGACACTACGCAAAACATTTTCCTTCGCTCCGCAGCACGCTCGGGATAGGGTGACTAGAAAAGCGCTGCTAGGCACGGTATTCCGAATCAGCTCGCGGCCGACGCGCAAGTTCTCGCTTGGCCGCGCGGCGCGCTTCAAGATGCGCGGCTTCGTCTTCGGGTGTCAGGATCGCGATTTTACAATTGCTAGTAGCATGGAGGAAGGAAAAAAACTAGGACGGAGCGTCGCGTGACAATCTTGAAGCCTAGTCATAAAAAATTTAGAGGAAAGGGATGATGGGGAATAGGCCCTCACGTGATAGGCAAGCGGTAGATTTTACTCGGCTCGCTTCGGTTGCGTCTGCTACGTCTGCTGCGCGGGTTTCAGAATATGCGCATATAGCAGGCGTGGCAAACGCGCGCCGAGGTTAGTAAAGGAATTCGTGTGAAGCAGTCGAGTCTTTGTAACGCACCGAACCACGGCGCAGCTCGCCGCTTAATTAGCAGACAGGCGCCAAGGCTGCTGCGAACGAAGGCGTCGGCATTGCGCCCAACAACCCGGGAGGACCACCTCAAGCACGACTGGTTGCGTTTCGGGGCGGTTTCAGGGAAACGAGGAAACCTTTTGCAGCCCTGCAAACGTGTGAAGGCAACCAAGCCGCCCTTCCGACGGCGATTCGTCGGGTTTGGGGACGTCATCTGAGAAACAATGATGCTTTTCGCCCCCGCAAAAATGTGTAGGTGATTAAGCGAGCA
Organism: Dermacentor silvarum; assembly: GCF_013339745.2. Taxonomy (NCBI): domain Eukaryota; kingdom Metazoa; phylum Arthropoda; class Arachnida; order Ixodida; family Ixodidae; genus Dermacentor; species Dermacentor silvarum. The sequence continues at coordinate 28,675,298 of NC_051157.2, forward strand.
AGGCCCGAAGCGACTGCTTTCCCACGGGAAAAAAATTCATCGCGTCTTGCGCCCAAGGATGGACTGGCAAACCGGGGACTCCGAACATATTTAGGGCCGTGCCGGCCCATAGTGAAGGTAGACGGTCCTATTCAATGCTGTCGTTCTGCTGAAAGTCTTCGGCGTCTCAGCAGAGCGGCGAGAAGTACCGTCAGCAAGGCGCACCTGCGTGATGAAGTGTTGTGTGCCAGGATTCCCTAACCGAACACAAAATTGGCGTGATGGTCTGTCCTTCCATAAGTAAGCACAATGAACGTTTCTTTTATTTATGAAAATGGAACTGCAATATTCGCTACTGACTATATATACGTGTTCGTATGAATGAACTGATGAAATAGTGAGATGTTGTCCGAAAAAGAAGTGCATTATGATATAAAACTTAAGAAAACAATAAATTTGCCCTCGATAGATGACAATACCGGAAAGAAAAATAGAAGTGTTTGTTCTGTAATATATATAAGTGCCAACAATTCAATCGCACTGCTCTTTCATATCTGTTCAGTTGAAGTGTTGGTGCAGATCGAGTAATGATCATCGACATTGAATTTATGCACTAGGTTTCCAAGGCAGCGTGAGCTGAGAGAAGAGTGGGCCCGTGCAGTGTGCCGCTCACCTGCGTGGGCACCATCACAATGGAGCGTTGTTTGCTCGCAGCACTTCAACGACGGCGATTTTGCGAGCGGTACCAAAGGCCAGGGTCACTTGATGGCGAATGCAGTACCATCGCTCGCGGGCCCCACCAAGGTTTGTGTTGTGACACTACATGTCTGCTTGCAGTACCAATTTTCTATGTTTTGGTTCGGTTCGGTAAAACTTTATTCATGGAATGTTTAAAGGGTGCGCTAGACGGCTGCAGGAGCCCGTAGATCCCGGCGCGATCTGCTCAGCCCGCTGGATGGTGCTCATGCAAGAAGTTTGGATTTATTTTATTTGTAACCTTGTTGCAAATAAAATAATTGAAATTGAAACTCCTTTACATGTTAAAGGGATTCAAGCCACGCATTTACAATCTACAATCAATTTTCTGACTCTTTTCGTTTTCTAGAAAGTTGATTAGTCTAATTTTCATATTTGCATCTTTTATTACTGGGGCTAGAGTCATTTCAAAATATATGCCTCAATGGTAAAATATAATACCAGGGATATTGCTTATTGATCGCATCTTCACATTTAAGGAATTGCGCAAACTTTTTCCAAACTTCAATTGTATTCCAAATTGCATGCTAGGTCATTACAAACTCATTTTAAAAAAGTACTGCCTTAAAGCTTTCTAGATAGGTTGCTACAAAGCATACTATAGAATGCTCTATATGCCGTGTTTTTACTTGGACCTCCACACTGTGCAATCAATGGTACAATACAAGTCAGTAATTTTTTTCCAACTTTGTCATAATTCCCACAGTGTTAAAATTACTTTCAGGAGAAATAAATGTTTATCAGCTAGCATACACTCCTAAAAAGCCCACAATGGGAAACTATTTATTGTCAAAAAATTGCATTTCCAGCTATAAAAATTATTGACTGGATTTTGTATGTATTTCATGAAGCTGAAAACAATTAAAATTGCATAAAACTATAATTAATTGAAGAAACCAAGAAAGATTAGTCTTCAGGTAACATATTAACTTTTGCTATAGTTAATAAGTAGAGAATATTATGCACATAGTAACTCTGCCTGTGTGTGTAAAGTTCAATCATACCATGCAATTTTCTTGCATAAAGAAATATCTCAAGGTTGTACTTCTCATGTTGAGGTTAAAAACCATTTTTTTTCAGAAGATATGGTGTTGGTCAACAAATTTTAAACATGCAAATCACAGTTGAGATGAAGTTACGCAGTTGTACTTTAAATTACGGGGGTGAACATTATTTTAATTCATTTATTAGTACCCTCAAGCTCTGGAGGCATTACAGAGGGGCATTACATTACATTATGTGTGTGTGTTACAGCTATGTCTACGATATTTTTTTCTGAAACAATGTACTGCGAAGTTACTACAGCTTCATTTTCCCCGAGATTCAAGTAGTTGTATGTGTATTTTACAAGCACACTTAGATCAAACATAGTTTTCTGCACAAGGAGATGTGATGTGTAGGGTCTGCCTGCACAGATCATGCGAGGCCTTTTGCATGACTCTGCAAAGGTTGTTTAAATTCATTCCACAGCAAATGTTATTGTTGGATCTTAAGAGTATATGGTGGGTTATTCTTTAACTGCAGACGCTTGCAAAGGACGATGCTACAGCAATGAGGCAACCTTCAAGTGAAGCAGCTTCACCCACGGGAACATCACAGAATCAAGATGAGCCAGTAAGTTGATGCACAGCTGTATGGAGCCATAATGCATGTTTCCAGTTTGACCATGCCTTTTTGTGACTGAGGTAGATGTCCCCCACCATTCCTGAAGTATGCTTTTCTTATATTCAGACAGGTGTCTCTGAAGTGACGATAGACATGGACATCCCGAGGGCTTGACAGATGTGCTAGCAGAGGGTGCTGCTACAACTGCTAGCTCGTCCTTCGCTGATTCAGAAATCGCTGATGAGCCTTCCGAAATCCAACATGTCCTGGTATGTTTGATTGTGGTAATGATCATAGGGCTTGCTTTTTTCATGTGTGTGCCTTGGTTCATTCATGCTGTCCTCCGCTTTCAAAAATCTGGTGTTTCCCTGTAATATATATTTTGGATTTCACCTTTAAAGTAATTATTGCAGTTTAAAAAATGCATGAGACTTTGTCACATAGTTTTTTGTAAGATGTTTTCGACCGATTTTAAGATATCTAGTAGTAATGCTCTGAATGAAGAGAAAGATTGAACTGATCAACCTATCATCATCTACATTACAGCACTTTTTTGACACAGGTGACAAGCATACTGGGTGAGTTGTGTGTTCAAATTTAATTGTAAACACTGGCAAAAGCAAGTGCTAATGAATGAAAGCTATATATGCTACATCATAACCTTGTCTTAGTCAATCTAGAATAAGTATCAGATAAGGAAAATGAAACTACCTGAAGCAAAACAGTGTTACGCAAGATGAAAAACTACTTTTGGGAATAAGGAAAATGTTGGCATAAGGAAAACACACTCCTTGTCTGAATTATAGCCATTTCCTCTCATTACACGCATAAATAACACCCTTGCTAGGCTTCAACATTTACTACAGTAGTAAAATTTATAACATACAAACTGTGCTGGTAAGCTTGATCAACATCATTTTTGGGACAGTAGATAAGGAATAGAGTACATAGCCACAGCCACTGATCTCCCTAACAATGTCCTGCTTGGTGGTCATAATTGTGTTTAAATTTGAATCAAGCCAATGGTCTCGCTATTAGTCCGGGGCTTTAGCTTCAACTGTGCATCTGCTATTTTGTTTGCACGGTCAGCAATTTCAAGCTATGTTGCCGTAAATAGTCCCTCATCATTGCACTTGATGTATTTTGTCCAGTCTCCCAGTCCAAGTCCTACCAGCACGCTCAAGGGTGACGCTACTGCTGCGCTGCCTATGCACAACCCAGCGACACCTCGAAAAGCAAGGCATAATATGGTAAGGATAATACTCGAGTCTCGACCACTACAATTTTTACATACTTATTTCCTTAGCTAACTTCAAGTGAAGTGGCATTTATTTTAATGGCATAATATATAAATATCACTGAATGAAGCATAATAAATGTCACTCAGTGGACTGCACGTGGACACTAACATTTATGATCATAGCAACCACGTAATTAAAAGCTGAAACATATTCATATTTGCCCACAGCAGTATGAGTTTCCTCAGGGTTTGCAATTGGCGACGAATAATCTGCTTTCAATTTCTCTTTTCCATTCAAATGACACAACCAACTAGAAGCCCAACAGGTTTTTCACAATTTTCTATTATCTTTATTTGTTCGATCAGTCATGAGGAGCCGTGATACAGGCACACAAAACTGGTCTTTTGTGTAGGAGTATGAGCTCAGTATATTTTGCCTACTCAAACTAAAAGGTTGCTGTGAAGCATCCCGCATTCAACTATGCTACATTGGCCTCTTCTGTGTTAGTTGTTTCGTACTTTTACCTTTCCTGACTGGGTCTAGATGGGCCTGTGGTATTTTGCAAATAAATAAATAAACAAAATCAAGTAGCACTAGCAAGCTCCTGTGGATGGCAGTTTTATGCCCTCAAAGTTTTTAAGTTCACAAAAGTGTAGACGGAAACCGTCGTGAGCAAGGTAATGACCTAAAATTTAGTAATATATTCTTTATGGCTTGCATAAGAATGTATGCCACAACAATTAAGTACCTTGTTCTGGGTACATGATTTGTGTCACGTTGGTTGCTTATGGACCTGCTTTATGTGTGTGTGATATTTTGCAGCCACAGTCAGCAGAAGACACACCTGAGAAGACCTTTCTCAGGCACGAAGTGACGCGTTACTCGCAATTGCAAACTGCGACCAAGAAGAAGATCAAGTCTCTGCAGCAATCCCGTCGCCGGCTTTTGCAGAAGGTTGGTCATCTCCAAGATGTCATTGAAGATTTGTCTGAGAATCACATTCTAGGAAATGATGATGTTGCCATGTTGCAGAGTCTTGGTGGCGCAAAAAAAATCACAGCATATCCACGGGGTGAATGATGATGAGTGGGCGAAGCTCCGGAGGGAATCATCGGATCTCCCGCTTAAGGGGACGCTAGCACAAACGCGTTAGAAACTTGCAGTACTCTCTAGTAAGGGGGAGCGGCCACAGCGTCTTACGCAGCCATTTACACATGCCGGAACGTGCACCGCGTTTGCCGACGCCATCACATGACTGCTGAGAGAGTATACCCCCCGTATTCATAAACGCTCCTCGACTTGAACTTGACTTGCCACCGCCTTGGGCAGCGCGTTCGAAACGCGTTGAAGGTAAGGCGGAGAGGCCACAGCGTCTTACACCAGCTTCTTACACGTGCCGTAACGCGCTAGCACAAACGCGTTAGAAACGCGCTAGAAACGCGGCCTTTCGTTAATGTTGGGTATTTATTGCCATCGTGGTGCGTGTGTCTATGTGCGCTTCGTGGCGTAGTGGTTAGCGCCGCGCGTTCGGAAGCGAGGGGTCCCTGGTTCGATTCCGCGCTACGGACACAACTTTCGGATTTTTTTTTCATAAAACGCCGGAAGCGTTCTCCGGAAGCCGGCTTCCGGAACCGGAAGCGGGAACCGGAAGTGAAAACGGAGCGGAACCGGAAGCGGAAGTCGGCTTCCGGTTATACTATACGTATACATATATATGTATATATGGGTATACATACATATACGGACACACAACGCCATCTATTGAGCAATTCATAAAACTAGACGTGGCTACCTACTACGACGGGGACGAACGGGTGCCGCTATAGGGAGCTTCGCCCCTAAAAAAGACTTGCTCATGCGTCAACTGACACGTAAGTCTGGTGCAGCAGTGTCACCCACTTACTCGCCAGAGCTCAGGGCATTTGCACTGACTTTGCATTTTTATTCCCCTAGAGCATACCGATATGTGCGTGCTGTTTTTGACACGTGCCTTCCGCATCCATGGACTCTGTGTAAATGGTACCAATCCATTGATGGGGCTGCTGGGTTTTCAAAAGAGGCACTGACTGCATTGGCTATTAAGGTAGAGCAAAATTCACAAAACGGCCACTCCACATTATGCAATCTGGTTGTGGATGAGATGGCCATTAGGAGACATGTGGAGTGGGATGGAAAAAGGTTCCGTGGATATGTTGACATGTGCATTAATGTCAGTGATGACAGCTTTCCAGTTGCCAAAGATACATTTGCTTTAATGCTTGTTGCAATCAATGGCAGATGGAAGCTGCCGATTGGCTACTTTCTAGTGGATGGCCTTGGTGGTGAGCAGAGGCGCAATTTGGTACTGCAAGCTGCTGGCTTCGCTCACGAAAAAGGTGCACACATTGTGAGTTTGACATGCGATGGCGCTGCAGCAAATTTGTCAGTGCTGCGCAGCCTTGGCTGCAAGATGGACCTGACTGAGCTGGATGCTTCTTTTCCGCATCCAGTGACAAAAACGCCTGTCTTTGCCATGTTGGATCCCTGTCACATGTTGAAGCTGCTGCGGAACACCCTGTGTGATAAAAAGGCTATTGTTGATATGAACGAACAGTTCATATTGTGGAATCACATTGATGAGCTGCATGAAATTCGCTACACAGAAGGCCTACATTTGGCAAACAAACTTAGACAGGCACATGTTAATTGTAAAAACCAGTCTATGAAAGTGTCATTGGCGGCTCAAACGTTTAGTCAATCGGTAGCAGATGCGCTTGGAGCTCGAAAAACACCAGAATTTTCAAATTTCTTGCCAACAGAAAAGTTCATTAGACATGTCAACAATGCATTTGACATTTTAAATTCAAGACATCCAAGGCCGGTCCTTTGTTTCTTGGGAGAGCTTACCTACTGGTTGCCTTGGTGCCTTACCTCCCACATCAATTGCTGCGTCTGAGATCAACCTAGTTTCGGTTTCATTCACTACCTCTATGTTGTCTTTATCTTCATTTTCTAACGCTGCATATTTGTTGGCGAGCACCAGCCTGAATTGGTCTGCTTTTAATTCAATTCAATTTAAGTTTATTTGTGCTGAATTCTTACAGGATCGGGAGCAGAGGCTAAAGGCTATATAGCCTGACATGGGGCCTCTGCTCCTAAATACAGTTTGGCACGCAGGCCGCTGAGCATCTCAATCTGACGCAGATGTTTTCAGAAATAAAACAATAACACAACAAAATTTAGCATGGTCTTGTTACACAATTTCAGAGAAAACATTAGAAAAGAACTTCATCAATACACAATGTCAAATAAAGCATAAGAAAAGAAACTACAACACATAACTCAAATTTATAGATACGATGTAACAAATCAAGCACAGAAACTTTAATAAGCATACTCAATATCATGATTCATTAGGATGGACTTGATAATAGTGTTCGAAGGAATGAATGAAATGAATGAAAGTCCTTTATATAGAAATGGGGAGGCACAGGTCCTCTGTGGGGTAAAGGGGGCATTAATGTCGTCACTCTTCAAATAATTCACTGTCTCAAGAAATAGGCATTCTGATATAGGAGTATGCACCCGTACTCAGGCTGTGCGTGACCAGTGCTGTGTTGTGTCGGTCCCCCTAAACCACCCTGATCAGGCCGCTCCGGCTAGCATATGTTGCAAATAATAACTGCGTATCAGGATCCGCGAGCAGTGCTTCATGGTAGCTAGTAAACTGTAATGGCTGTATGGCCATTCTGCCTGTGTCGAACGCGGAACATTTTCATAGTAAATGGTGAAGGTCTGCACGGCATCGCAGCCCGCAGTGCGTGCACGTCACAGTCGTAATGTCGGGATGTCGCCATTTTGCCACAGAGTATGGTGTGTAGGCCGAGTTTGCAAATACCTTATTTACAAAAACCTCCTGAGCGCGTGAAAGTGAAGACTTGCTCGAGAAAAGGGCAGGCGGGGTAACCTGCTTGAGGCGTCGTTTGCTTGCAGTACGCAGGGACGTCCGTAAATAGTGCATGGTGGTTACCGAGGGAGCCATTTGGCTTAGGAGGTCATACGAAACATTGGTCGACCCACCTGCGGAAGCAGCAGCGGCGTGTGCCGCAGTATTGCCCCCGGACACACCCGTATGCCCCGGCGTCCAGATGATTTCTATCGGACTATTTGCCTTCTCGTGCCTACGAAGGATAGCTTGAATAGCAGAAGCTGTAGCATCTTCCGAGGCTGGGCGAAATATTTCAGAGTAGGCTGTGTGCGAATCCGTATAAACGCGGACAGTTTTCCGGATGGTATATGGGAGGCTTGTAGTGGCTCCCCAGATAGCCAGGAGTTCAGCATGCTCTGGGGTACCGCACAGGAGGTGGCAGCTATAGGCTCCTGAGTAAGCGGTCGTCTGCGTGCAAACCCATGCCGTGTAGGCCCGGTCATTTGAGATACCAGCATCAGTATAGATGTCGATTGTGTCTAAGCTCGCTTCCTTGAGTTGACGTGTGGCAAGAAGTTGGCGAGCAGGAACGTTGTTCCGAGATATAGGACGGTGAATACGTCGAGAAGCAATCGCGTTTTCCCAATGTAAAGACATATTAAGAGGAGGTGCGTCGTCATGTTGCTGGCCATCCCAGGCCAGAAGGCGACGACCTTGCGGCGTATTTTCCATGCGGATATGGTGTCGGGTGTGGGCTTCGCGGATGACGTCTTGCAGTGGAGGCAAGCCTGCAGCGCGTTCAAGTGCAGGTATCTTAGTGTGTTTGGGGAGCCCCGTGACAGTGCGCAGGGTGTACCTGTGAAGGCGTTCCAGATTCCGGACGTCCGTGTGAGAGAACGTGTATATGGATGCACCTTACAAGATTTTACCGATTTCCACAGCCTTGGCGAGGGTACAACATGCCTGTTGTCGCGCTCCCCCATATTTGTTAGAGAGTCGACGTATCGTGTGCAACATGGTTGGCCATGCCTGCCGGAGGCTACGTACCCACTTTTGTGGGCTGTTGCAGCTGGCTATAGGCAGGCCAAGAACTTTGATCTGTCCGTTTTTGGACTGTATGGTGTGCGATCCAATGTGGATCCATGTTGGAGTTGGTGCGATGCTTTCCATATATACTAAAGGTTGTCGCAGTTTCACCTGAAAGGCGAAGCATCAATTGCGATAGCAAACTTGTAGAGAGCTATACGGAGTAATGATATTAGCTTTATCAGCTGTATAAACTTGGACATGCAGCAGCATCGGCAACATGCAGAACTGTTGTCGACGCCATCGGCGTTTTGCCCGCGTTCGCTCAAATTGCGTGCGGCGTTGGTGACTGTTGCCGGAGCCTCTGATATAAATAGGCACTGCGTGCCGCAGCTAAACGTCGCCTCCCTTCCCTCCCCCTCCCCCACGGCCTCTCGCTCGTCGGAAGAAGGCGCGTTTGCTCTACATACATGGTGATTGTGAAGGAGAACAGAGACGCCTACTTCTGCAGCCCTTAAGCGAGCACGGTGCAGAACGCGCGTTTGTTCTCCGCCGTGCGTTCACTCCCCGTGAAAGACGCGCCCCTCGCGCCCTTTCACTCGCACATACAGCGTTCGGCGCGCGGCGACGATTTCTTCTCCAAATGACGTCATACGGAACCTCACGGCGACGGCGACGGCGACGCCGACGGCAGAAATCTGGTTTTGAGTGTCCATATAATTGCTATCGCAATAATAAGTTCTGTTTTGTGTGGAGCGAGCTGCAGTCCTATTTCCTTAAGCGTCGCCTCTAAACTAAGAAGAGCTGCCTGCAGCTCGGTCTGCATTATTTCCTTGTCAGTATAATATGCTGCTTCTGTCCAAATAGTTATATGATCGGCGTAGATGGCAAATCTAGCCGTTGTGCCCGAAGGTATGGGATTGAAATCTATGAGACCGTGTAAACGATTTAACATTGTGGGTATTTGATACTGAACGTGTTGCTTACCATAATTTGTCCTTAATGCTGGGATTTTCCGGCGTTGCTGACGCATGGTATAATGAGTATTGTCAGGCAGGCTCTGAAGACACTGTGGCTTGTTTTGTTTAACATATTGAAGAAGTTTAAAGTGATAGCTTTGTTACCGTTAGTATTGCGTATTTTTCAAAGAGCGGTTTAGTTTTCAAGTCCCTGATAATACCATGGTATTGCTCGAATGCTCGCAAAACTCTTTTTTGAAGAACTAGTAATTTTTGATAGTTTGTTTGAGTAGTAGTACCCCATACCAAGATACCGTATGTCATTTTAGAGTAGAAAATGGCATAATATAATTCTATTTGTAACCACTTTGGTAAGACTGGGCTGAGCTTGTATAAACATCCAACGGTTTTCCTGAGTTCTACCGTTAGTTTTCCTATATGTGAGTTCCATGTCAAGCCTTCAGAAAACCATACACCTAGAAACTTCTGGCTGGTGACTTGCTCTATCTCTTTGCCGTCAAGTAAACCAGTTTTACCCTTACTGCCTCTAGGTTGGGCTGTTTCCTCTTTTTCACGTTTTCACGTTTTGTAGTTTCTTTATTAGGTCCTTTCTTTCTTGGGAGAGCTTACCTACTGGTTGCCTTGGTGCCTTACCTCCCACTTCAATTGCTGCTTCTGAGATCAACCTAGTTACGGTTTCATTCATTACCTCTATGTTGGCTTGATCTTCCTTTTCTAAAGCTGCATATTTGTTTGCGAGCACCAGCCTGAATTGGTCTGCTTTTACCCTTACTGCGTCTAGGTTGGCCTGTTTCCTCTTGACTAATTTCGCTCTTTATCTCTTCTAATTGAGAGAAATCCTAGACCTCACTAACCTATGGTCACCGCACTTTACCTTACCTAACACTTCTACATCCTGCACTATGCTTGGATTGGCAGAGAGTATGAAATCTATTTCATTCCTTGTTTCTCCATTAGGTCCACTTCCTGTTGCTGCGCTTCCTGAAGAAGGTATTCATTATTCGGAGCCTATTCCTTTCCGCGAGTTCTACTAACGTCTCTCCTCTTGCATTCCTAGAATCGATGCTGTAGTTGCCAATTGCTTGCTCACCAACCTGCTTTTTCCCCACTTTTGCATTGCAGTCGCCCATGACTATACTGAGTTTGCACCTTTCTGATTGCTAATTCAACATCTTCATAAAACTGTTCTATTTCTTCATCATCGTGACTAGAGGTTGGGGCGTAGGCTTGTACTACCTTCATTTTGTACCTCCTATTCAGCTTTATTACGATGACTGCTACCCTCTCATTAATGCTGTAGAATTCATCAATGTTGCCCGCTATGTTCTTATGGACTAGAAATCCTACCCCGGATTCTCTCTTGTCTGGAACACCTTTGTAGCAGAGGACGTGGCCGTTAGTCAGCACTGTGTAAGCCTCACCAGTTCTAACCTCACTAAGGCCAATAATATCCCAGGCAATGCCCGATAATTCTTCAAATAGTCCTGCTAAGCTAGCCTCACTCGAGAGGGTGCGCGTGTTGAGCGTTGCCAGGTTCAGTTTCCATTGGCGGCCTGTCCGGACCCAGACATTCTTAGCACTCTCTGCCGCGTAGCAGGTCTGACCGCCGCCTTGGTCAGGTGCTCCGCAGCCACTGGGGACTGAGGGCCATGGGCCATGGGCCGTGGAGGGAGGTAGTGGCCGAATACTGCACCAGGGAGGCCAATTCCTGTTCTAGTGAGGGAGAGACTTTGATGAAGCTTAGTGGGCCTTCATAATTTGGTTGCACCTGAACTAGTATATAGCGCCACTAGCTCTCGGCAATATTATTTTCTTGCCGGTGTCAGGCACTACTCCATGCCTATTCGCTCGCATGCAAAAAAAATTGCGTAGCTTGCACTGGAGGCGCAATCCTAAAGAGACAGTGGAGCTGATGGACACCTACTAGTCCTAGCTTTCGGGGTAGGCTAAGCCCTACCAAGTCATCCCCAGCATTTTCCAGAATTTATTGCTTATTGATCGATTACCGATTACCTATTGATTGGCTAGCGCAAGGTATTGACTACGTATTTGGGCTAGGCTAAGCACTACGAAGTCATTTCCAGAATTTTCCGTAATATATTGATTATTGATCGATTATCGATTACCTATTGATTGGCTATCGATGCCCTGGCGATGATTGGCTATCGGCGTTTTTAACCGCGGAGCGGTTAAAGACGCCGATACCTAAGAACTTCTAGATATCGCTGTTACCCAAGTCTGCAAGTCGTGCGTGAAACCCATGTAGGTAAGCATCATTAGGGCACGAAAGTTACGGCACTGCATTTGAAACCTGTCTCCAACAGGTTTACAAATCCTATTATGTCCGTCGCTAAGCAAACATAGCGTTGCACGTGTGCAAAAATAGTAACGCAAAACGACCGCGTACATCAGCATGTACTACATGCAAAGCTCGAACAAATACGATACTCAACGCGTAATCAGCTGGTAACAACCGAAATGAAAGAACAGCAGGCACTTTTCAACGTTCGCCTCGCATGCTGCAATGAACAGCCGATGTAATTTCTTAAAATACATCCCGAATGTTTCTCGGTAGGTGTAGTCGCAGAGATGTCTGGGAAGCTCGTGTGTTAGTACTCAACGAGCACGGACTGCGGTGGTAGCCACCATAGCGGTGGTGTAGTTGACCAGTTGACTACAACCAAGATGGTGTGAGTGCTACTTCCGGAAAACCGGCGCATGCGCCGATCGATCGGTGTGATCGGTCTATTGTAAAGTCGCGTCCGGAACTTCTTTGGTCGTCCCATGTCAAGGCTACATGTACTCGCCACAGAGTCAACAAGAGTTGCGCCGCCGTCGCGGCGGCTCCGAGTTTTATCTCCGCGGGGACGTCACGGCCAAGCTGCGCCTCATACTCGCCGGGGCGTGGCTGGTCGAAACCTGCCGAGCCGCTGCCGACGCCGCCCGCGTTGCTCCGACGCGAACGCGGGAAACGGAAAAACGCGGGCGGGGTCGAGAGAGAGAGAGAGAGAGCGTGGTTGTGAAGAGGAAGTTGCGCGGCAGCAACTCTGCGCGTTGCCTCGTTGGTGCTGCTCTATCTCGTTCTCATTTTCGCTTTATTTTGGCCGTCTCGGCACTCAACCTGTGATTGCTGTATGATTATAGCACTTAGTTAGGCGAACACTTTAGTGCACATTATTTACAAGAAAAAAAAAAGAAAAGCACGAACACAGAAGTTCGTGCTGCACAGAGTTTAATTTGCATAAATAAATGAAAGGACATATAGTTTATTTATTTATTTTATTTATTTATTCAGTTACCTCACAGGCTCCCGAAGGAGTATTGCGTGAGGGGAGTATACAGGAAATTAGCAAAAAGAAGAAAGGCGTACAAAGAAATTATACATTGTTAGCGGGTAAACATGAAAGAACCAATATCTAACAATATAAATAACGCGATAAATGAAAGTCAGCAAAAAAGCTGTACAAAGAAATTATACAAGTGGTAGCTGGTGAAGATGAAAGAGCAATGTTAACGCAATACAAAAAAAAAAGACTAACAAGAACTATACAACTTCGCTATAGGTAATTACTTAGATGCGCAGTAAGGTTTCTATTGCTAAAATATCGGTGAAATAAAAATACGCAGAGTTGGGTGAGGCAATAATATTCCCTTTAAGAAATTACAGGTCCCACGCATTTTATAGAGCACATTTGCAAGTACTGAGCGCACGAACAAGTTAGACACACTTTCACCGGGAAACGCCTAGTTCAGCATAAAGTTGTGGCGCTGTAACACACGGGATTCCACGAATGACGACGATTGGTCTCCTTCAAACTCGATAGAATTTTATCCAGGGTCCCCTACCAGGCGTCGAGACCATACCATAAGCGCCGATTTCCATGGAACCCTGAAACAAATGGGAGTGTTTAACTTTAGCAAAAAGAAAGCAAGACGGTTCTAAATTACCTTACAAAATGTTATTTTTTCTTTTTATTATATTGCTAATGTTTCACTCTGCAATCTCATTGTCACTTCCTGCATGCTGTGGCGTAATCAGATCACTTGTGACGAGTGCTTCGCAGAGTCAGCAATCTATTTATTTTCAGTGAGTTTGAGCGTTGGGTTAGTCGGTGCTGCCTAATCTATGTTTTACCAGCGCATTAGACACGGACGACATGATAGACGCACGATGTCTGTGCTCCGCGTCGGATGCGCTGGGAAAGCATTTATTTTCAGTCTAATGTGTTTGGTCGAAGTCGCATTAACCAGCGTACGACGAGTTAACCACCATCCTGCACTCATTGGAAAAAAGAATTATTTCTGTCGTAAATAAGGGCCCTGACAGAAATAATACTGGCGGTCATCTTTTTTTAATGTCTTCGCAAGCCAGTATTCGCTCAGAAGCAGCTGTTGACAGTTGGACACCAGAAAGGCACGGCGAAGGCACTGAACGAAGCCGGAGTGATTAAAAACAGGTCATGGCCCGCTCCTTTAAAGCAATTACCCAGTGGCCGTAATGTATAGGGGATTGTGTTCCTCCGATTTTGTTCCTTTCCTATCACTTCATGGTGAATGGCCGATAGCAGCGAAAAACGAAGGTGTGGTGCCACGTCAGCCAATTAGGAAAAACAAGAAGAATAAAATAGAACAGAGTATTTTGACAACACGGACCCCGGTTGTATTTTGGCATCAATAACAGCTGACAAATGACGCCAGTAACTTCAGTATTTTTTTATTGGATGGCGCTTTATAAGTAGAGCTTTTTTTTCGTTTTTTCCTCGATAGTTCATCAACCGTAGCTGAGGTATGTTTGTCTTAACATTAGATGCTCTCTTTAACAGCGCCACGTTCTTCTCCTGCCTCACGTATTGCTTGCCTATTGTGTATAAAATGTTATAAGTGAACTGTACTGATGCGTATCTCTCTTATGTGCTTAAGTTCAAAGGAGTAGCCGGGGCTACTCCTTTGGGGCTACTCTGGAGCTACTCCTTTCTTCACTTATAGGCATGAACATTTTTCTTATAGCCGTGTACTTCAAGAAAATCTCGATAACACCTGCTCCACACATTGCCACAGCTTGACATTTGTCTCCCTTATTCAATACACAATCGTTATCTGTTTAATATTGGTGGTTGCACTCGAAGAGCCACTTATAGGAAGCAACAATTCCAGATAAAAATTCTTAAAATTTTACGTGCCAGACTCATGATCTGATTATGAGGCACGCCGTAATCGGAGACTACAGATTAATTTTGAGCACCTGGGGTTCTTTAACGTGCACTTAAGTTTAGGTCACAAGCGCTTTTTTTTTAACACGAAAGTGTTTTATGCCGGGGTCCACCAAGACTTCACTGACGTATTTCCGTCACGGAAATACGTCATAGAACATAATACAAAGAAAGAAACCAGAAGAAAAAGTTCCACAAACATGGAAAATTTGGAAACCGAACCCACGACCTCTCGGTCCGCGACGATAGATCGCCGAGCGTTTAACCCATTGCGCCACAAACGCATTTGCAGAGAGCTACACAGACGCGCCTTATATATCTAACACTCCTCCGTGTACCCGCGCTCTTGCTCGGGGCGGTGCCGCCGCCTACGAGCAGAAAAGTTGTCGCAGTTTCACCCGAAAGGCGAAGCATCAATTGCGATAACAAATTTGTAGAGAGCTATACGGAGTAAGGATAGTAGTTTTATCAGCTGTACAAACTTGGACATGCAGCAGCACCAGCAACACACAGAACTGTTGTCAACGCCGTCGGCGTTTTGCCTGCGTTCGCACAAAACGCGCGCGGCGTTGGTGACTGTTGCCGGAGCCTCTGGGGGCGGCTCGGAGGTTTTCGACGAGATCAGAACGGGACACTTGTCGAGCAGCGTCGGAAGTCTTTACCACCTTCTCGCCTCACAAGGTTTTATATAAATAGGCATTTTGTGCCACAGCTAAACGTCGCCTCCCTTCCCTCCCCCCCCCTCCCCCACGGCCTCTCGAGCGTCGGAAGAAGGCGCGTTTGCTCCACATATATGGTGATTGTAAAGGAGGAAAGAGACGCCTACTTCTGCAGCCCTTAAGGGAGTACGGCGCAGAAAGCGCGTTTGTTCTCCGCCGTGCGTTCATTCCCCGTAAAAGCGCGCGCCCCTCGCGCTCTTTCACTCGCACATGCAGCGTTCGGCGCGCGGCGCCGATTTCATCTCCATTGACGTCATACGGAACCTCACGGCGATGGCGACGGCGACGGCGACGGCAGAAATCTGCTTTTGAGTGTCCATATAATTGCTATCGCAATAAAAGAGAAGTACTGCATTATGACACTAACGCGCACCGACAGTGAACGTTTCGGTGGTCTCAGCACTACGACGCCTCGATGCCAGCATTCGAAGGGACGCTGGCATCAAGAAGCACTACCAACGCCACCTAGGTGGCGTTCACCGTACTCAGCACAGCGGAGCGTGGCCTCCGCAATTAGCTCTGAAAATGTTTCTGAAGTTGATCGCGGAGGCTGCAATTACGACGCGCTGTACGCGCTGATTTGACTCGGTGACGATTCAGTTACGTGCTTTGTCTTGCGCGTTGTATTAGTGTGTCAGTTACGTGCTTCGTCTTTCGCGTTGTGCTAGCGTGTGCAGCGTAGTGCAGCTTCCATATGCACGACGGTTGCTCATGGTCATCGACGTTGGTAGTCGTGATGGAGGAGACGTGCCACCAGGCGTCAGCGTGGGTGCATCAACGCCTAAGGGCGCTTTAGCCACAAAACACCAATAGACATTATATATCAATGTGCAATAAACATTACACTACTTCTGTGAAGACACGTTTCACTTTCGTGTTCTATACCGATTCCTATATAAGAGGGATCAACCACATTTTTTTTCATTTAACCCCTATCAATATGCGTTGACCGTGGCCGGGATCGGACCCGCGTCCCCAAAGTTGGCAGCGAACACCATTTCCTCTGGACTCCCACGACAGTAATTTCCTGCAAACCGTGTAATTAACAAAAATATCAAGAACACCTGCTCCGCTTGTTGGTTAACCTGTCTCGCTTTTTAAATATTTTCGTTTAATGTTTACGGTTGCACTCACCATCTGAGACTCTCCCAGTTCCAGGCGATACTTCTGCACCATTCTGGCGGCAGTGTACTTAAGGTTCAGCAAGCCCAGCCTTATTCCAACGCAGCTTCGAGGTCCTATGCCAAAGGGCACATAGGCGCCCTTCTGCAGTAAGGCTTCATTTTCTGGGGCGAACCTGCAATCGCCAAGCCTACAATGGCACATACACAGCGATCGCACTGCATTGACTTAGCTGAAAGAATTCGCGGTAAACATTCCAAGGAGCCTACATCCGTCTACATTTAAACCAGCCCTTGGTGCCTCAGGTACAGCATACTTTAATCAAACTTATTAGAAGAGCGGCCAGTGAGCGGGACGTTGCGGCGAATAAGTTTCGTGACTGATTATTTCCTCAGCTCTGTAACAGGATAAGAAAGGACAACGATACAAATTTAGCCACGAATGATGATGAATTGTTGTCGTGGCTGTGAGATAAGCCACTGCAAGTAACCTTAGAAAAGCTACACGTTAACCTATCTTCAAATACAGCTCCTAACCGAGTCTCAACAACAGTGATCGTTTCAAAAGTATCCTTAGGTTCCGTTTCTCATCCCACCTCTCCGGGTCGAACTCCTCCGCGTTAGGCCAATACTGAGGATCCCTTTGTATGTGGTACTGCGACACCATAAACGCAGTTCCGGCCTTGAACTTGATGCCGTTGTACTCGAAGTCTTCTTTGGCTTGCCTCGTCACAAATCTGCGTCAACAATGTCAGCATGCTATAACCAATCGTTCTCCGAGCTTGTAAAGCTTGTTTCCTTGACTTAAAGGGCGTATATCACCATTCATGCGTCCCGCAATTGCATGCCAGCTCAAATACACTGAACAGAGGACGCAAGGAGGGGGTGAGGGAGGACACACATAAATTCATTTCTCGTGGAGTACTCGGCTCTCGAAGAAAGCGATGCTCGTTTCGTTCACGTGGATATTTCCACTTAAATTACTGCCGAATTGTTCGTTGTCGCCAGTATTCACGCAACAAAGTCATGAGACGCGAACGATCCAAATGCGTTTCATCGCAATATCTATATATTATGATGAAATGCCGATCAGATGAGAGAAAGTAAGGATAGGGAGGTTACCAAAGGCTATCTTCGATTGGCAACACTGTACTGGAGAAACGAAAAAAAGGGTTGCAAAAGGTTAGAGAAAAGAAATAAAAGAAGGAAATAAGGGGAACAGCCGATTGGCGATTGATGCTATTAAAATGGGGGTGTTGGTCTTCAAGCAGGCCTGGACGTGGCGTTGTAGAAGGCTAATCGAAAGGCAGGTCTGGTTACTGGCGAGCGCGAGCTATAGCATCAACAACAACCACCACTCATCGACGTCGTCTTTTCCCAGATATCGAAGCGCGGTCATTCGCCTTCAGTACAATTACCCCCCGCGGAATAAGGAGACATCCTGGCGACCTAGGGGCAAGAAAACACAGGGGGATCGTAGCACTGCTTGAGTCGGGACACGTGGACAATTTCTTGGCCGCGACGACGATGGTCAGAAGACGGTTCTAACGGCTCGATGAGGTAGTTCACCGGAGATGTTTGGTTAAGTACACGATATGGATCCTAATACTTGGAGACCAGCTTCGTTGAAAGGCCAGGTGTAGTGGGCGGGACACGCAGCCAGACTAGCGAGCCAGGAGCATATCACGTAGTCGTAGCGGAGGCATCGTGGTGTTGCTTCTGGCGCCACTGGTCTTGTGATGTGAATGAACGTGCAAGTTGGCAGCATTCTTCAGCGTATGTAGCTGCTTGAGATAGAGTTGTGGATTCTGAGGCGTCAGGCCGGTACAAAAGAATAGTGTCCATGGTGCAAGAAGGTTCGCGCCCGTGAAGGAGAAAGAAAGGGGAGAATCCAGTTATGCTTTGAACGGCGGTGTTGTAAGCAAAAGTAACAAAATATAGCACTCGGTCCCAATTGGAGTGGTCTGACGAGACGTACATAGTGAGCACTTCACCACTCGGGAAGACGTGCTGTACCGCCGGAATTACAACCCCGGCGGCCGTAAGTGGCTCCTCGTCATTCCCCGCCATCCGCGCTCCGAAATCTGCTCCACCCTCCACGACGACCCACAATGTGGTCACGCAGGTTTCCTGAAGACGTATTCACGTATTAGGCCTCGGCACTACTGGCGTGGCATGCACCGCCATGCCCGACAGCATGTCCGATCATGTTCTACGTGCCAGCGACGCAAGACTCCTCGTCGAGGTCAGGGCACGGCGTCGTCAATGTGAGTTCGGCACGAGCGCAGTCCACGAGGGCTTGATGAGTAGATAGAAAATCCCATCCTAGGATTACGTCGTAGGATGATCGGGGCAGGACGATAAACTTAACGGCATACATAACATTTTGAATAATGACACGGGCTGTGCACTGAGCGGTAGGCTTGACGTGATGCGAGGTCGCCGTACGCAGGGAAACATCGGTAAGCGGGGTGGTCACTTTTCTCAGATCGCGGCACAATTTTTCGCTAATTACAGAAACAACAGCTCCTGTGTCGACAAGTGCACGTACTTGATACCTTCTACCAATAAGTTAATTTCGTTAGGCGGGTAAAAATGAGGTCTTGGAGAGTTCGATGACGGCGCAGTTCTTGTCTCAGGAACTGCGGCTGTTAGTTTTCCTCTCGTGCGGGGCTAGGTCAGCGAAGCATCGGGGAGATTGATCGGCGACGGGGAGAAGACGACCGGCGCGAGTCATACGGGCGGCGTGTAGGAAACGGGTCGGCGACAGGAGAAGAAACTCGTGGTGAATGCTGAGCACCTTCATAGGTAGGTGAAGCCAAAACGTTTGAGAGCGGAAGCTGC
Source organism: Dermacentor silvarum (assembly GCF_013339745.2). Lineage (NCBI taxonomy): Eukaryota > Metazoa > Arthropoda > Arachnida > Ixodida > Ixodidae > Dermacentor > Dermacentor silvarum. Next base: position 28,694,686 of record NC_051157.2, read on the forward strand.
GACGGTGACAGTGGCGGGCTATATGGCCCGCAAGACCACATGCGAAGCATATTGGCCGGTTATCAAAGGTACGCTACGGGTTCACAATAGATGGTCCGGTGGGCAAAGAAGGATGCGGCACCGTGCGTGAAGGTGGCGGCGACGTGTAGAAGGACCCGGTGGCCCGGTAGGCGCCAGAAAGAGATGGGGCCTGTGGTCTGGCAAGAACGGCAGCGTAAGTTAGTGGCGTAGTGACAGGCAACGCCGGAGGGGCAGCTGGTAGTGCCTGGGCGACTTGCGTCTCAATGACGTGTTGAAGAGGTGGCTCTAAAGATGACGTCGCTTGCTCAGGTGTGTGAGCGACAAGGGAAAGTTGACGTGCAACTTCCTCGCGGATGAACTGCTTTATGTGTGGTAGCAAAACGGTGTGATCAGCAGTGGCGTCGTTGGCAAGGGTGGAAATGTCTGCTGTATCTTGAGCAGCACGGCGCGTCGACGCACGCTGCTTTCGCAGCTCATCGTAAGTCTGGCAGAGTTGTATCACGTCGGCTACTGTCTGGGGGTTTCTAGCAACAAGCCTCTGAAATGCATCGTCGTCGACTCCTTTCATGATGTCCTTTATTTTTCCCCTTCGGCGAGAGATGGGTCGACGCGCTTGCACAGGGAGAGAACATCTTCGATGTAGCTTGTAAACGTCTCCTCCCTGCGTTGGACTCGACTGTGCAAGCGCTGTTCCGCGCGAAGCCGGCGCACGGCAGGACGACCGAAGACCTCCGCGACAGCTGCCGTGAAGGTCGACCAGTTCGTGATTTCGGTTTCATGGTTTTTGAACCAGAGGCCGGCTACATTAGTGACGTAAAAGTGAACGTTCGTGAGGTTGGCGCGGTCATCCCATTTGTTACAAGAGCTCACTCGTTCGTACTCGAGGATCCAATCCGCGACGTCCTGGTCGTCGGCGCCGCTAAATATTGACCCTTTTCGCGGCGATCCCGTGGGCGCTGCCATGTTTGATCACGTGGTGACGCGTTCATTGCTTGCCTCAACTGCCTCCGTTGCCTCCTTGATTACAATGTAAGTGTATGACGCCGGCGCGGCTTAGAAAACCTCTGTTTTCGGAGATATTGTAGACGGTGACTAGGTGGACGACACAGCTTCAGAGAACATGCAAAAGCGATTTCGGAGCTGATTAAGCTATGTCCAAAAGGCGCAAGCAGCGTATATGGTGCTTGTTCTAAAAGCGGGGTTAAATATGTATTCCAAGCTATCCAAGCTTTCCGATTATAAATTCAGTCAGGATTAGTGTGTTTTGCTCTTTGTTCTTTATTCGGCAAATATTTTGAAGCAGTGCCTTGTCAGTTTCTGACTCAGTGAAGTTCCTCAGTGCGGCCACTATCTGATTATTTTCTGCCTAATCGCTCGCGGGTGTGCTCAGTTGCGATATAATTAATTGTTCTTGCTGTGCACAAGGCTTGAAACGTAGCAGTTTTGTACATTGGGTACCTTGTAGCAAATATATATTACAACTAGTAACTCGCTTACTCTTGTGGACCGTCACGGAACATTCAGCTTCGACCATACGTGGCCCATAGGTGTAGTCCGTCATTTATTGTGCGCATACAGTGCGCATATATTCAAGTGTGCGCCCATTCACTTATTCTTGATACGTCGGCGATAGAGTGGGCGTAAGTTTTTCTGCCATTTGGGAAAGATGTGTATAGATAACGTGCGCGAAACTTACTATGACAGGAAGCGGCGCTACTCCCTTTGTCATTTTTTAACGAGTGGTACTCACTCTTGCCGACGTTCTGGGGATGAAGCCCTTTCTCTGAAGGTTAGCGATACAAGGCTGGCGGATGAGCAAAGTTCTGTATCCTCGAGGAAAGCCGTACATCACGAAGTGCCGGTAACACGTTCGGACAGTTGCAGCAGCGGTCTGCAAACTTGGCCACACAGATTCATTCTATTCCTTCACATGCCAGTCACTATTTTTGCAGCCAACTACTGCACACGTCTTCAATCCACATGATTCAATCTAGCATAATTGGAGCACAGCGAAAACTCAGTTGCATTTCCGGCAGCTAATCGCACAGAAGCAAGGTAGAAGCGGTAATGGTTTCGTATTCGTGCGCGGTCGCTGAGGAGAGGTATGGCGCGCCGCCGTGAGCGCCATCTCGTTTCTCTAAAACAACTGCTCCGCGAAAAGGGTCAATAGGTGGGTCGTGTTGTCGGGGCACGCCAGCACAGTGGATTGTCGTTGGCACGGGAGCAGCTTGCGATGGGCCAGGATCAGTCGTGGTGAAAGCTAATGGTAGTGTCCGGCTGCGAAGTTCCAGGATGAACAGTACCCCGCTACCTCCACCACTTAAAATGGGGGTGTTGGTATTCAAGCAGGCCTGGACGTGGCGTTGTAGAAGGCTAATCGAAAGGCAGGTCTGGTTACTGGCGGGCGCGAGCTAGAGCATCAACAACAACCACCACTCATCGTCGTCGTCTTTTCCCAGACATCGAAGCGCGGTCGCCTTTAGTACACTATATCTAATGCACCCATGTAACTCTTCAAAGTACTTGTTTCTGGACTAGTTTGTTTTTTACTTAACATTGAAAAGAGGCGAGCTTTAACCACGTGGAGCCTTTAGTGCTGTAGTAACGCTCATGCTTCTCCGGTCGTTCTTTCACATGATTTTACGCCCTTCAGACCTTAATAAGTATGAAGTAACTATCGTTCTGTTTACTACGTTGTATTTTTCACGCAAAGGACAAAATAAACGAAACCGACAAACATGCGCGTACGCGTTTGTCCAATTCATTTATTTTGACCCTTCTGTGGAAAATACAGCGCAGTAAACAGCACGATGGCATACCAACTAGCTCCAGTTGAAGCCTTAATGAACTAACTAGCCTAGAAACAAGTGGACTACAGTATACTCTGCTTTCTCTTTTTCCAGACAGCATTTTTCGATATAGTGATGCTCTTTCCCGTCCGGTAAGTTTCTTCGGATGGTCTCTCGTCTTTTCACCATAATAGGTATGCATCTCTGTCTGCTTGTTGTCCAATGGCAGCGATGTGGCTTTAAGAAGGAGTTGGTCAAGAAAAGACTCAAAATGTAGCCTAGCCTCTACACACACATATCTCAGCGAAATCAATATTGTTTTGTATCGCAGGGTAGGTAGGTTTTCAATGTCGCGCTCTGCTGTAAAACAGTGCCCATATAACAAAAAACCCACTTGGTTTAGCCTAGTTACGTACAGCAGTCCCGGCGGATACAGCCTCAGCGTTTCGTCCACAACTTGACCGAGATATTTCATTTTCTGCATGATGGTCTCGTAATCTAGCTTGCCCTAAAGAAAAGGAGAGAGAGAGAGAGAGAATTAGAAGCAGCGCCACACTAAACTTCACTTAACACGTTTCTATTAGCATGGTTCGTTTTACTGAACCTGTATAGCCAACTGGGCCGCAGGCGATATACACAAAGCCAGTCCGTCGCTTTGACTGCTCTCTTCTGTCATGTGAATTTTGACTTGTCACTTCTTGTTTGCTGTTGGACGGCTGATTGGACATGCACAGATACCAGCGCTTATAATAACTTCATTGTTGTCATTCAGTTGCTTTGACATCTCTCTTCTGTCATAGGAATTTTGACCTGATACTTCTTGTTGGCAGTTGGACGGTTGCTCGGACATGCACAGATGCATCGCTGCACTGAACATACTTTCTTTGGAGGCCGACGAACACTTTGGGAGTAGAGTGAGCAGAGTGCTCGTCCTTTGGTCAGACGCCAAGCCCGTCGGCCAGCGCTGTACCACGCAAACAACTAAAGTAAACGAGTATCTGGCAGTCGCAACTCGCTACTTTTGACTGCACAAGTTAAGAAACAGTCAAACTACCCACCTAACCTAATTGAGACAAACGTCGACAACCAAAACAACAGAACATGTGAGGGGGGGGGGGGGGGGGGGGCGTATTGTAACAGGTGAACTTTACGAGCGCGCCTTTCTGCACACTCCAAGCGCTGCATTGCATCGCAAGTGATAGCGGCGTGATAGAGAGAGCAGATATCGCGCGCACACTCGAAGGAGCATACCGAACCCACAAACGATCGCAGATACCTGTCAACTTCAAGTATTGTAAAAATTACTGCAGAAACTCTATAGTGGGACTTGTCGGATAGTGCGTAAGCATTCTTTCCAGTCGCTCATATGTCATATGTAGTCATAATCATAAATATCATTTAGTCATGCGTAGTCGTAAGGCATTCTCATATATACCGCCATAGGATCCCATGTATAACTATGAATAGCATCGTGTCACGTGGTACAGACAGGCGGATGGACATATTTCCGAGGGGAGTAGCCCTATAATGCTGACTCATTAAAACTCATTCGTTGCTTTCCGCGCTAGCGACACGCACAGCCTTGGTGCAAGAATCTTAGCTTCTAAAAATGGTCTTGAGTCCAGCTGGTTTAAGGCTGTCCTGAGGGGGCGGAGCTGGACGTCCTAACAGGAACAAAATCGTAGGTAGGCGTTCAATATTTCTTCGATGTCGCAGTAGCCGCACGTAGTATGTCAGCCATTCCAATGTAGAACCAGTGTGCTTTCGTTCCCGATCCAGAGGCAGTAAAACAACGTTGCATTGGAGAAGTGAAATTCGTGATGGCCAGTTTATGTAGCCGAAACTGCGGGGCAAACTAGCAGACGTGTGGATCCTCGGATATTATAGTTCATATCGTTAATAATGAAGGGGCTAAGACGTTATGAACATCTGCATACGTAATGAAAAGAACCCGCGTAACATTCTATCTACACTACAAATAAATAAAATTAATACCACGTACCGATGTAGACAAGGCTTCCAAGACTTCTTCGCGAAGCTTTTTTTGAATATCCGGATACTTCGCGAGGATAAAAGCCATGTAGCACAGTGACGTAGTAGTGGTGTCGAACCTGCATCGATAATGTGACATACAAGGACGGATAAATTCTTTCTTAATAAGCTGAGTCATAGTCAAATGATACAAAGAGAAGGCGAAACATGCATTTTATATGAGCCTTATGACTGTGAACTGGTCATCCGTGTCGTAAAAGCGGAGGGCTAAAATAAAGATTGTGTAACACTGTTCCTGTCTGTATTGCTCATAACCACGTTGTCTGATAAAGCCGTAGACAGTTTTCGCTGAGCGGCGTTTACGAACCGCTCCATTCACATTTCACGCGCTGAGGCTCTGCAGAAAAATATTGATTTCGCATTTTTAATAAGTGCGTCTCTTGGAAACGCGAGCCGCGCGCAACCATCTTGGCTGGAAAACCACAAAGTAGACGAATCCTTCACGCCCCGCTCAATCGACTTTGCAGTGGAGCGAGGGTAACATTCTACGTGCTGCTGTCGACATCAGCGCAGTACGCACGCGCACAACCATTCCCGCTTAGCTGATGTATACTGCAGCTGCGTGTAACTGTGGGAGATGAGCGGAATGCAACCGCTCCGCCTTAAACGGGCACTCGAGACGCGCTCAAATGGCCGTTTGTGCGCTGCCCCTTGTGTGACGTAGCAGGCGCGACTTCCAACAGTATGCCGACTGTTGGAAGTCGCGTGAACTGCGGTGCAAGCGCGAGCGTGCATGCCTGATGGGCGGTGTCATCCAATAAGGTCAGTGTGGGAAGTCACCTGATCTGTCGAATTTCACAGGAGCGGCAGAGTTTTGATGGGGATGGGAGTGACAGCACGGAACAAAGCATGAGCGCTCCCCGCTACCGGCACTCCTAATCAAGACAGCGTCGTGAATAGAGGTGTGCGAATCGTGAGTTTTGAGAACAAATCGAATACAAATCGAATAATGCAAGAAGTGAATCGAATTATTACACAATGATGTTCATGTCCAAGTAGTATTATAGTTAGCAAGTTTGTGTCATTACATGGTACGTTATGAAGCGTTGTTTATTAAAAGCACGAATGAAGCATTGAGAAGCATTAAGAATGAAGCAGGACTCTTCAGAAAGTGCGAATGATCACTGCCTAGCCTTTAAAGTATGGCCGCTTAAGTGATGTAGCCTGCTCCACTACGCAAGTTCTCAAGTTTTGTCTATACTATGACCACGGAGGTGAAAATTTACCGTAGTTTTCAACGAACTTTAATTAAAGTCTAATTGAACGCAGTTGACCTTTTTACAAGATTACAAAAGTATTAAAAAATATTTGCATTTACGAATAGTGACTATTCGATTTGAAGACCGAACCGAATAGGACCCCATTCGTTATTTGAAAGTTCCGAATATTCGCACACCCCTATGAATATGAATCTGTATCTTTGGGTGCACGACACAACGCGTGTTTAGTTAATAAGTGAATCTTTACTGGAGGTTATGCTGGCCATAAAACTACGATCGTTATCTGTGTAATAGCCTAGCAGAGTGCTTTCATTGTAAATTATTCGTCTTTCGAGCGAAACTGTCACCTTTTAATGTAACTTTGCCTTGTCAGCACAAGGCAACAACATTCAGAGTAAGGCCCTTTATTATCCCTGTTGGCCCTCGGATACACGACGTTCTTTATTCTTACTAATTCCATATCGTGCTCGTTCAAAGACATGACAATTATCATTTTTCTCCCAAATCACTGATCGGTGGTATCCGCCATTCTCATTAACCTGTATGCTCAACAATATCACCAGAACAGCACTACTACACGAGTTCAGAGGTTTCTCTTCAGCTGTTGCACATATTATTATTTTTAGAAGACTTTACATTTGCCTACTTGAACATGTACACAATCCAGCAACCTTTCTTAATCTTTTGCTGACCGGTGGCATTTCTTTACATCAGGCTTAACAGCATGCCCTTCAGATGTGCAATGATGGAGGAACTCAAGTAGCAATGTATACAGATGTTTCTTTTTCATTCTTACCCGCCGATGAACACCACTGTTGCGCTAGTGGCTATTGCTTGCGCCGACCCCTGCTTCTGTATGGAAGCTCCTGTGTAGGAAAGAAACATTAGTCCAAAAATTTCAAAGGCGGTTTAGCGGTAAATGCCAGAGCAATGCGTTTTCTCGAACTCTCTCTCTCTCTCTCTACACACATCTATATATATATATATATATATATATATATATATATATAATGTGACACTTACTCCTAATGTTTTCACATTAAAAGCAATGCAGATTCTCAAAAATGTGTAACATAGTTAAGCGATGCAAACAACCGCAATGAGAGTAAACCAGGAGTTCATTTGTGCCCTAACTAGAAATTGTAATTGGGCACTGCGCCCAGTTGCTTTGATATATGTGTGTGCAGATTTTTTTAACAGCAGTTGGCTAAGAAAATGAAGCATCGAATGGAGTACTATTTAAAGCACAGCAACGTGGCGAAGATGCTAGCTGCTTGCGTTTACACTTGAGAATGGTTCACGTACGTATACAAAAAACACGCGAAGCTGACAGCTGCGTAACTTTAGCGAGAACTGTGACTGCTGCACTGGTATACTCGCAGATATCTGTAGAAAATGCAGGCAATCTACTCGTCTATGCGATTTTTGTATGTGTGTGAAGAGCAGGCAAATAACGGCAGGACGGTGCACAGTATATAAGTTCGTTGTATCCATCTCGTCTTATTTCTCTCCCTCTCTCTGTGCATGCTGCATTTTTTTTCTTTTTTTTCAGGGAATGCGCAGTTTGAAATGCTTTCCTGCAAGCCGACATTAAAGAGAAGGCCGTCGTCGAGGTACCAAAAACCAAGGATTCGCTTGTGTAATTGCGCGACAGGTGATTGAATGACATGGTTCTCAAATTTACACGTCAAATATAACGTTGTTTACGCCTAAGCTTACGCAGTAGAACTACCCGCCAACAAGATAAAGTTATGAGTGTGTGGGTAAATACAGCCTTTGCAATAACTTACTTATTCAGCGTTAAAAGTGTGTTTTATGAACGGCGTATAACTTACGTACCTGTACACCTTTACTGTGAGAACTATAACATCCATAGAAATCAAGTTTGTTGAAAATTGAGGGAGTGGGGGATATTATAGCTATGTATTATAGAAATTTATTAAAGGGCTCGAAAACGTTTTATGCAGGCTACGTTTCAAACGAGTGATTCGTATGTGCGCAACGTTTTAAAGTGTGTGTTTTTATTACAGGCAATTGAAATCCTAAATGCAACTGCTGCAAAAACTTAGCTGGAAATTTCGCCACGATTCTGCAAGATCGCACAAGTCTTCTGTCTTTTTTTTTGCCATCATCATAAGCTGTTTCTTTTACTATTTCCCCGCAGCAGATGAAGCGTCTCATAAATATTTGAGCCAGGTATATGTTTGCCCTTGTTTCACAAAACGGACCTTAGAAGCTACAACGATAACATTGGACTAACATTTTAATATCGCCATACAAAAGTCACTGATTTCTTTCCTTCTTCAGACGGTACACCCCATGATTCAGTTATAATCTGCCATATTGCCACACCACCATACGTTATACCACGGGTATGCTTAGTGAAGGATGAGCGGCTCAAGTCAGGCATGATTCCGGATTGGTCTGGTATAACGAATTTTTTTCCCTAAATTTTATTCCTTTCTTATCATGTACTGTTCACGGCCGGCCAATGCCGTTGATAACGTGGGTGGACCGCGGCTCGGACTATGCTCTAACGAAGTTCAAGAAGGAATACTATTGGAACAGAATCGTTACAGTCTTCTGGTGCAGTACAGTGGAGCCGAAAAATTTAGACGGTTTAGCCAAACTTGGCACATCCATAATTACGTCACCAATGTTGACGCAAAATGAGTCCGTAAAGTGGTTTTTTGGAATGTTTATTTTAGGGGTGTAAGTCGTCTATAATCGCCAACTCGTGCGTCTCCAATAGGGTCTACAAATGCCCAAGATAATACCACAATGAAGGACCAATGAGCGTGAATTACCGTTCGAGTGACGTACACCGTTTCTTTTCGCAATTCCATTTGCGTCCTCTGCGTCAATCAGATTCTGAAGTATATCGGACTTTCTAGGCTGCAATGAAAAAAATACGAATGTACACTAGCTAACACAATTCTCCTTCGAGTTACTTTTATATTGCACACATTGTAGTTAAAACTGACATGTTCCAGTTAGCCTAACTCAATACGTCCCCTTGATTTTCACATAAGCACTCTCCTTTTTGCCTGTTTTAAGTTAAATCAATGCGTCTTGAATGACCAAGCACGGTGGAGACGATATCACGAAAGAGATGGTGTCATCCACCTGTCTGCTAGAAGAATGTTTCAAACGAATGTACATGCAGATTCCTCGAAAGGAAAGCCCCTTGGCTAGGCAAAAAAATATACTACGTCCTAGAATGTAAACCAGAAAATCCACCAGACCGGCGCAATATGGTTGTGCTACCGTGTTCGATAGCCGAGCAACAACAATTTTTTTTTCGGAGATCGAAGTGGGCTTTCTGAGAAGAATGCGTGACTTTCTTTATCAAGCACATTCCTGCAATCCCTTGACAAGGTAAATATTCTACTATATAAGATTCACCCAGAAAAACAATAATCATAAAAGTAAACCAGCGCAAAGGATTTTACAATAAAGAAGAGACAGGGCACCGAGTTGTCCTGTCAGGACAGAAGAGACAAAACACAGTTGTCCTGTCCCTCGTTTTTTGTCTCATCGTTCGCGCTGTTCCGATATTATTAAGCCGTACCGCTTAGATCAGCTGTCAGACGCTGCTAGAGTCGGTATGCTCTGACGTGAACATGTCAAATATCGCAATGTTTTCAGTGTGGATTGCCCTAAATCAAATTGAATCATTTCTTTTCTATTTCTTTTCTTTTTTTAATTGCGAGAAACGAAGCCCTTTTCCACTGCTAGTCCAAAAACCCTAACTGCAGCTTTCTTTCTCTATTCCATCTTCTTTTTCAATTTAAGATCTATTTCTCTCTCTCCCGAGCTCAGCTCAAAACGTTCAGCGAAGTGGAACACGTACGGAGGGGTCTTTCTTCCTCATTTCAATTATTGTCGTCGTTTCTTTGCAGAGTCTGTCGAACGTGAACTCTCCTATCATCAGAGTAAACCAGTAAAATGGTTTCATCCATCTTCTGAATCTTGTTGTGCTCTCTGAAAAGAGAAACATCGCAGCAGTAATTGGCGACTTGCACGCAGTTAAAGGAATTCATTCCTTTGGGTATTAATTAGGCTTTCACTGAATTCTAAACAAAACTCTCTCATTATCAGAACAAACGAGTAAGATGGTTCATTAATATTCTGAAGCTTGTTGTGCCCTCTGAAAAGCTATCGCAACGCATGTAGTCCAGAGAAACAGTGAACAATGTCATGGCTTTTGCAGCAGTGAAACGAAACTTCTGTATTTTTTTAGAATTTGTTTATTGAGTCATAGTGTGGACTCGAGCACGGTAATTTTGGCAATGCTATCATAAATTTCTGGCCCCTGTGTTGCAAGCATAATCTTGCAACAATTCTTTTACTTGCCTGTTATGAACCATACTTGTCATGGCGGGAATATTGCATCATCCTATGCACATTCGCTCCTTCAATCATTTATTATCATTTTTAGTAATGGCTAGCGTTATAACAACACTCTTCATGTGTGAGAAATTTTACATCAATGTTTTCCTACGCAGTTTAGACCACCTTGGTGGAAGCAGCTATGGCGCTTGCAAATTATTTAGTCCGTGTACTGAATTCTGCACTCTAGTAATATAGAAAAAGAGAATGCGCTGCTATTACTTTTGATGGGCATGTCATTCAGAAGAGATCCGTCGCACAGTAGAAGACAGAGCCTTATCTCATGCAACATAGAATAATAAGGCCTATAATTTCAGACAACCTGTAGAGCGATAAAAATACTAAGTGTCATGCTTCGTACAGTGCATGGGAACCAAGCTGTACAAGTAAAATGGCGTATACGAGTATGTTATTTATTTTAAATGCGAAGCATTTCTTGGCGAACATGGCTACTTTGACAGTATCTATCTATCTATCTAGCTGCCTACGACTTTGTGCTCTCATGGTCGTTTCGTCAACTTGGTGTGTACCAAAATTGGTATACTATGACAAAAGTATATGACGAACATAAATTATGTATGTCATGACATGAATGTCATGACATACGTGTCATGTAGGTCATGAAACAGCCACCTACGTCTTGGAGCTCTCATGGTGTTTCGTTGACTTGGTATGCATCAAAATTGTCACAGTATGACAGGAATGTATGACGAACATAAGTGATAGGTCATGACATAAATACAATGGCATGCGTGTCATGTACATGGTCATGACAATGACCCAGCGAAACGATTAACACTCAAAAACCACTGAAATGGGATCGGACGTGGCTACTGAGTGAAGGAAACACTAAATGATGCTGGTGGAAGTCCTAGTCATGAGCATGACGTAGCAGAAATGACAATGACTTAGCGAAAAAATATTAACAGTCAAAAATCACTGGAATGGGTTCATACGTGGGCACTAAGTGAAGGAAACACTAAAGGATGATGGTAGAAATCATAGTCATCAGCATTACACATCATAAATGACAATGACTCAGCGAAAAAAGATTAACCCTCAAAAACAACTCGAAATGGGTTTGGACGTGGGTACTAAATGAAGGAAACACTACAGGATGCTGGTAGAAGTCATATCATGTCCATGAATGACCAAAATGACAATGACTCAGCGAAAAAACATTAACACTCATAAGCCACTGAAATGGGTTCTGACGTGGGTAATAAGTGAAGGAAACACAAAAGGGTGATGGTAGAAGTCATAGTCATGAGCATGACTCAGCAAAATTGACAATGAATCAGCGAAAAGAGTATAGCATTCAAAAACCAATGGAATGGGTTCGGATTGGGCACTATATATGAAGGGAAAGGCAAAGTATGTTGGTCGAAGTCATAGTCATGACCTTGACTGAACAAAAATGACAATGACTCAGCGAAAAAACATTAACACTTATAAAACACTGAAATGTGTTCGGACGTGGGTACTAAGTGAAGGAAACACAAAAGATGACTAAGGCTTTCACCTTAGGGTCTCTTAGTTGTGGCTAAAGGGACTACTGAGGACTCATGATATCAATGTCATGACATGAATGTCAGAGCCGCCTACGTCTTGGCGCTCTCATGGTCGTTAACTTGGTAGGTTCCCGCACACTGCTTCGCATAACATCGATTCTCACAGGGCGTGGGATCTGCCGGCTTTTTTTCTATAAGTCACCCATAACGTAATTCACCTTCGTTACTCGATAGAAGCTACAAAGATATGTCAGTGAAGAGTTAACTGCTGATAATACTAGAATATTTGCGTCTAGCTGCAGCACAACATCACAGAACTTAACGTGAAGTACTATTCATAAAGCTTCATAGCTGATGTAGTCGCTTGAGAGATGTTCAAGCAAGATTAGTGCAGAAGTTCTGTACCAGCACCTTCGGCAAAATTGCACATGGCCGGCTAAATCCTCTAGATGATTGTATTGTGAGTGAGAGGAGGAATCTGGGCATCTCGGAAGGAACTTGTCTGTGTAACTACCTTGTTGGCTTTATTGCGATGAACATAAGCAAAAAGAAAGGATATGCACTGAGGAAATCATAGGCACAGATACGGCGGTAATTATCTCGCCGTCGAAGCTTTTCGTAAGCGTACTCGTTCATTTTCCTCCTAGAATATTCTTGTCGAAGTGGCTTGCTTCTACTGCTTGCCTGTAATCTTTAAGCTGATGAAGGAGATGTGGTCGTTTGACAGGAACTTCGTCATGGGGTGCATATTCCAATTCGGCTTTCTTTGTGGGGAATTGTATGCGCACTTGCCTCAACATGTACCGGGTGATCCAGTATGACGCAAAATCCAACCGCTATGTAAGCAGTGATGACTGCGGAAATAAAATTTCAAATCTAAATTGATGGCACCTGGTATAGTCTTTTCTGTTGAAGAATATTTCCCCTAATAGTCTCCTTATCTCGGCGCAAAAGCACGTATACTTAAGGGTCTTAAGGTCCTACTGAGCTCGAAGTCGCGTGTTAGATGGCCGGTCGCAGTGGCTGCACTTCGAAGGCGCGAAATGCAAGAAAAGTCGTATAGTTAGATTTTGGTGCAAGTTTTAAGGTATCCCAGCTGATCAATATTAATCCGGGACTCTCCACTATGGCGCACATCATAATCATATCATGGTTTTGACACGTAAAACCACATAATTTAGTTTTGAAGTGGTCCCAAATAGAAATCAAGTGTTCCGCTTAGCATTGGTCCAAACTGCACAATGGTTCAAGAAGAGACGTACGTGCGATCATGTGCAGCGGTCCCTTCATGACGCCCCTGAGGACACTCCTGGCGACCTTTATGAGCGGGTGGTCGGGTTGCCCCTGGAAATGCTCCTTGATGCCGAACGCTCCTCGGGCCGTGTAGTCCATGGAGAGCTGCTCAAAGTTTGGCCTCATGTGCACCTCCCTGCCCGTGTCGGCATACTCTTCCAAAGATTTTATGAAGATGTCAGCGTTTTCTTCGAGGTGCGACATCATCTAAGAGGTGAATAAATCGATGTCGGCAATTGCAATTTCACAGATAAACCGAAATATTTATTGGTATAGGCTTTTCGTCTCTTTGAAGAGAGTGCGGTGAGTATTACACAAAGTTGGAAAAATTGGCAGAAGATCACGGTGCACTTGCAAGGTACAGTTTGCTTTCTCGTCCCGTGGCTTTTCTTTTAAACAAAACACTTGAATAAGAAACTTCAGCTCACAAAGTATCTGCTAGTCTTTAATATTTGAAGATAAGTATTGGCTACAATTAAGTCTACTTTTGATCACAAAGTGACGGTAGTTAAGCTTGTATTCCCATCACGCCTGAAATCAAGTGCAACCATACTACACGTCACTACAGTTTCTGCGTAAGCTCGAATTCTAAATTACCAGTTGCTACATGTAACATAAGCAATAGACCACACTGCTCACTTCACATTTCATTGTAGGGTGGTGTAGTAGTCAACAAGATTCCCTCGGCGAGATGTAAGCTACAAAGATTGCATTTTCATCTTGTGCGATTGGAAAGTACAAAATGCGATTAACTGCTTCATATGCAAAGAATGCAATTAAAGCACGAGTTTTATGCTCCGATAAAGCATAATAGAAGATCAGTTTTATTGTCGAAGGCGTAAAAATCTCGCTGGAGAACAACACTGCGTTGATAACCACGCATTAAAAGCGAGTATCGTAACTTTATGACTAAGTGCATAGCCATATCATCATCAAGGAGTGTTAATGAAACATGCCCTACATAGTCGCTGAACCTTCGTCATGGCAGGCCAGATAAGATGCTCGAAGTTTCACTCGGAGAAAGCGCTGATTCGAGGCACTATAATTCCTCATTCTATATTAAAGAGAATTAACTTTATTGAAAAGGATGGCTCAATGGCCTAAGCAGGGGTAAGGGTCAATGGCGGAGTTCACAAGGGAAAAAAAAACACTACACATTCATAACCTGCCGGTCAAGCCTGCCTCGTGCACAAACTCCCATAAGGAGTTGATGGTTCGTCGGGCATCGGCCTCCGGGGGCGATTCTATATTAAAATTCTATATTCACTCTATATTAAAACAGTGTTTTTTTTTTATTGCACGGACGCATGAGCTGTATTCACACGCCATCACCGCCACCTCAGATGTCCTCACCGCGCTGTTCCGATATCGTGGCACGCGCGCCGTTGGTTAAAGGGTCTCGACAGACGCGGAGTGCGTTTTGCTGCAAAAACGACAAAGCGAGGTAGACGTGCCGTCAATCTGTGCTCAATCGGCTCGCTGGTGGAGCCACCGCAAAGCTCTGTTTTCCGCTGCTGGCACGAGCGTTGCGTACCAAGCGCAGTACACTGGCATTCTTGCTGAGTTGCAGGTTGCAGACTTATCGTAACACCTGTCTCAAAAATTAACGAAGGGGATCAAATAAATGCATGGCGGCCCTGTTTGGTGCAGGTACTGTTGCAGTGATTTAGCGAGCGTGCTGTCCGTTATCCAACGGGCAAAGTCATCGGCCACATTCGGCTTTAGTTTGTCTTTCCTGGCTATCTTGTGCCTAATATCCTTGGCACCAGGCACAGCCACAAAATATGGCGAATGTCCGCTGGCGACACAGATGCCGGGCACTTAGGACAAATTATAGGGTTGCTTTGCGTAATGCACCGTGCCAACATATGGCAAGTGCGTGTAGTTAGGACACCATCCTAGGAGTTCAAGCACGGCTATGAACATTACTATCGCTCTCGATTCTCCGCCTTTTGGGCGAAACTGCCCATCTTTTTTTTTCTTTTTCTTTACATTGTGCATTCATTCATTTCCTCATTTGATGTAAAATATAGGCATTAATAAAAAGTACTACTAATGCGATAGTTTCTTTTCTTTACCAGTTCTTTGAAACCACTGTGCTTTCATCAACGTAAACAGCTTCCCTGCACTCCTCATGCAGTTGTGATCCAGTCCTCCAAGCCTTGTCTTAAGAGTGCAGAACATAGTCCACATATTCAAAGCAACAATGTTTATTCTTATGCATTCCTTGTGCTTACATCAATGGCAAAATATTTTACGGCGAACCTTCGGTCCGCATACTTTTGCTCACGGGTACGCCTGTGTTCATTGATTTTCTACACAGAACGCCAACTGTAAGACAACTTAACCGAATGTTAAGCCGAATGTTAGAGCCGAATGTTAAACGAACATCGATGGGCAGTTATGGGCATCCAGCCCTGATAGTCCATGTTCCAACAACAGCGCCGCAAAACACAGCCTAGAGAGCGGATGAAAGTTTTCAGTAGCACGTGCTGCGATTTCGCGTCAGCAAATTCACCGCTCATTGGAGGCATTCGTGTACAGCTTCTGACCTGACTGGGCACCGTTGTGCTAGAACGTAGAAGCCATGGACAGAGCTTGACTGGACGAATCGAGCTACAGCAATCATTGATACAGGCTTGCGCCTGTTATCGTTAAAAATGTCGTGGCATTTTCGTGGCCTCCCCACCAGGTGGTTTCAGCATATTTTAGTTTCACACTTAAAGGGACACCGATAGAGAAACCGTACGTTTAGCTTTAACAGTAGGTTATCCTTTGACGATTACAGTCATACCATTCTTAATGCGAGCAGAGGTTTAATCAGCGAGAAACTATCGAAAAACTGAAGGATAGGTGCCCATGCCCCTTCGTATTTCCCGCATTACACTTCGGGACGTCGGAGATCACAAACGCAGTACGGTCGCGATTGATCGAGAGCGATTTATCTCTGTTGATAAAACGCAAAATGAAATACACCTTAAACCTACACAAGCAGCATTTACCAGCATTTTCAACCGTTTGAAGCGAGGAAGTAAAGTTCAGCGCAAAATTAAACAACAACACTGTAAGCCTGGGGTGGAGATGAAAGACCAGCGAAGTTGTACTATGGTGTGAATTATGACTATTAAGATGGGATGGTGTAATTGGTTATTTGAACTAATAAAGAATGAAAATATATATGAGAGAATGACAATTATATATGATCCAGTGGTTTTCAATTATTTAGTGACAACAGGGACCATGTTCTTATGGTCGCTACGGTACACTGCCATAGGTTGGCACGTTCTTCATAAACACGTAACCAACGCCTCGCGCACTCGGTGCGAACGCGGGAAAAACGCCGCCGTCGTCGGCAACAGTTCTACGCGTTGCTGGTGCTGATACATGTCCAAGTTTATACAGGTCCTGAGAATTTTGATAATGACAGCCCATAAACAAACGTCATGAAGCAACACACCGGCAGCGCATGCCTTTTATGTTAAATCTTCTCAGACCATGGCCTACGCATTCTTGCATGCGAAAGGCCACAAAAGCTCTTCTTCACTTCTTGAAGGAGACTGGACTGTATCACCGCTTGTGACAGTGGACCTTCCTCTGCGACTGACTCAGTGAATGACTGACGTTTTATGATTTTGTTTATATTCTCGCTCCTTATCTACTCTTCCCCCTTCCCTCTCCCCAAGCGAAGGGTAGCCAACCGGGCACGTCCTTGGTTAACCTCTCTACCTTTCCCTTCTCGTTTCTCTCTCTCTCTCTCTCTTCTCAGACTGAAATGTTAAAAGTGCCAAACAAAATATACTCGAGCCAATGAGAGTTTTTTTTTTTCTTTTTTTACACGCGGACACGACCTTCGGCGACTGAGCCCTTAACAGATTCGCTGTAAAAAGAAAAAATGGCATGGCGCTACATGTGGTCGTGATAGTTTCGTTTTTGCGCCATGCATCGTCGCGCGCGCCTGCTCCGCTCTACAGTGTTGCAGTGTTTGGTTGCGTGTTGCGTGGCTCTATAAGCATCGACTTCGCAGGAAACAGCCAGAAAATGCCTCGTGTGCGTAGTGTTGAGGGCTGTATAAACGGCCTAAGGCGCTTGCTCAATGGAAGCGGCAGTGTGACCCGACTGTGTATTTTCATGTGGTGCAGCGCGATGAGCTCCGGTCTTCGCAATGACCGATGATAAAACGGCAACAGAGCCAAAGAAACAGATGGTGTGCCCTCTGCACTTCTCGCCTTCGCAATATGTATATAATCCTGTCCTCGGAAAGCCTGTCGGCGTGTCCCAGAGGCCAGTCCTTTCTCGAGCAGCTGTTCCCTCAATGTCGCCTTCATCGAATCCCCGACTGGTGCCCCTTCAGCAGCAAACTGCCTGCTCGGTGGGTGCTGAATGTCATTACAAAAAGTCACGAAAAAATCTATACCGAGTATGCGCGCAACTTTCAACGCTTCTTCTGACGGGAACATCGTTGGGGACATCGTCGCCTGGCGGACCGGACGCCTCGCCTTCCGTCGACAAAAACGAGGCTTCCCTTTCCGTCGGCGCGACCGGCGGCTCACCGCCATCGTACGCGGAAACACTATTGCGACTCGGGGTCGACGACGAGAGACGGACTGTTGGAGCTTACGAAGAGGAAACGAAAGCTTTATACAGTATGTACAGATGTGTACATATATAGCAGGTAATAGCTGGTAATAGCTGATAATAGAAGTAAGAGCGCACCAGACCAACGCGGCGGCTGGTGGCAACTCTCTCCTAACAATGGGCTGGTTCTTCCTTACATCCCCTTGGCGGCTCCTCGTCGACAGTCACCAGACGGGGCGAGTGCTAACATCAGCCGCATCGTATTCTTGACTCATCGCGAAGATGACCGGTGCTGCTTGAAGTCCCCCGCGTAGAACTGATTCGTCGCGGATATGGCTGGGTGCTTCTTGAAGTCCCCCGCGTCGAATTCTTGATTCGTCACGGAGATGTGGGAGCTCCCGTCGCCTCGATGATAGGCACACAGTACGGCACAACAACACCTGTCGCGCGAGCACGGAAGATCTTTTCGCGCTCCATTTCACTGAAGTCGCTGAAATGCAGTCCTGCTTCCCAGGCGAGTTCTTCGTTGCAAGGTTCAGCGTCAGCAACGGTATCCATCGAGGCCACAGAACACATAAGCAAAACTAGCAGCAAGCGCAAATGCACCGGCACTGCAGCCTATGGTGCAGCCAGTGCTTCGGTCGTTAATGCAAGCAGTGACGTATTATGGCGCCCTCTGATTCGCTGAGAGCAATGAAATCCGTGACGACACTGCTTCAGCACCAAATGTGGGTTGAGGGCAATTGAGGAAGAGATATTTGGTCTTTGTTTACGAATTTCTCCACTAATAACTCATATTTAGGCACCTAACAAAAACTGCGTGCATTCCTAAAGGTCCCTCTTTTATTCCAGCTGAACTTCTGTTTCTCTTTAGTGTCCCTTTAATCTGCCGCGGTGTCTCTTGCCTAGCGCTGGTTCCCCATAAGTGCACAAGAAAAGGCGGTGCAATCTGTGCCTATTACAGTGTGAAAATAACAGTAATAGCGATCCACTGTCTGCCTGCAAACTACAATTTCATCATGCACTAGAAACAATTAAACATTCGTGGACCCCAATTATTGCCGAAATAAATAAAAATAAATAAAAAATTCTTGTTTCTGTCCAGTCTGAGGGACACTGGCCTCAATTCAGAGTTGCATTGCACACGTACTTGTAACTACAACTGCCACTCTAGATTGGAGATTAGGCTATAGGTAGTCTCATTCAGCAAGATTTTTCTCCCACAGCCTTCGCCGTACAATGATGTCTCTATCTTCGAGCATATTTTCGGCTTCTGGCTTCTGTAAGAAAGGTAAGTGATCCGAGCACTTGTGTTGCTGTGAGTTCTGAAATCCGCTTCTTACCCTCTTCAATTTGGCAGCGCTCATGCTGTAGGAGACTGTGCTTCGGATGTTCTTCCACTCGAAGCCTCCGACATGTATAATGGCCTTTCCCCACACGGGATGCATCTGGTCCGTCATCATTGTAAACTGCGAATGCGAAAAAAAAGGATCCTTAATGACCATTAAAGACCATTCACACAAGTATTTTGAAAACTATACTGACTGCGAAACATTTTTTGCGTAAGCAGCAGAAAAACCACGATAATGCAGACGGCCACTTACACCACGATCCGCAAAGTTTTTGAAATTCCGCATGAACACGTATTCTATAAGATCCAGGTCATTTGTAACGACGAAAGGTGCGTCACCATTGAAGAACCTGCGCGAAACACGGAAAAGGTCACACTTTCCAAAAAAACATACAACCGGCAAAAATATTTTTACAGGACCTTTCAGTTTCTTTGCCACATGGCTGTAGCTTTAAGTCCTACCAGGTTATGGTAGCACAACCTTGTGATGGGGAGAAATGCGAAAACACCCGTGTACTTAGACTTACGTGCACGTTAAAGAATCCCAGGTGGTTCAAATTTCTGGAGTCCCCCACTACGCCGTGCCTCATGATCAGATCGTAGTTTTGACACGTAAAACCCCATAATTTAGCACAACCTTGTAGAACATGCAGTCGTTTGCAGAGACCAGCGGTGAAAGAGATCGCAACACTAATCGGCTACCAACGCCAGTGAGAATTATATATGTCTGGTTCATACTCAGAAAGCTAGATTAAATACTATTCGGTGAAAAAATAAACCCGTAGTCGACCTTCCACTTTTACAGTGTTTATCAGCAGAGAAAATATCATCCAGAAAAGCTTATCCTTGAAGACGGATACAGTAAATTTCTTAAGCAGACACTTGAATAACGCTAGAAGCGCGCCCACAATAAGCAACTCGCGTCACATTAATAGATGCGCGCCCTGCAGAGACGCCCAATTTTATTTCGATAGCAATTATATGGACACTCCAAAGCGGATTACTGCCGTCGCCGTCGCCGTGAGGTTCCTGTATGACGTCAACCGCGATGAAATCGTCGCCGCGCTCCGGACGCTGTATGTGCAAGTGAAAGGGCACGAGGGACGCGCGCTTACACAGGGAGCGAACGCACGTCGAAGAGCAAACGCGCGTTCTGCGCCGTGCTCCCTGAAGGGCTGTAGAATTAAGCGTCTCTTTTCTCCTTTCCATATATAGAGAGCAAACGCGACTTTTTCCGTCGCGCGAAAGGCTGTGGGGAGACGGGAGGGAGAGAGAGAGAGGGGAGGCGACGTTTAGCTGCGGCACCAAATGCGTATTTACATAAAAACGCCGCGCACCGTTCAGTGCGAACGAGGCAAAACGCCGACGGCGTCGACAACAGTTCTGCGCGTTGCTGGTGCTGCTGCATGTCCAAGTTTATACAGCTGATAAAACTACTATCCTTACTCCGTATTGCTCTCTACTAATTTGCTATCGCAATTGGTGCTTCGCCTTTCGGGTGAAACTGCGACAATTTTTATTCGAACGTGCTGTCACGAGTGTGTTTATTGCAAAGGAACGTCAACTCTTTGCTAGTGATGATGCTACAAACATCACGCTTCAAGTATGTTCACCGCTTCATTCAAATGGAGCATCACTTTGAGCGTACACCTACATACAGCATAAGTGCTAAAAATAGCTCACCCGAACGTGTTGCCATATTTTTCCATCCATTTACCGAGAACCTTGTAGCTTTCCTGTTGAGCAACAACGCAAAGTAGTGATTAATGACTGCTTCTGATTCAAAAACTGCGTTAATCGAAAGAAGTAACCACTGCTTCCTGAAATATTCTCGTAACCCCGTTTTCCCAACACGGGTGTCTTGTCTGGCTGCAGAAACCGGGGTTCTTGGTGCCTTGTGGTGACGCTGGTTGAACTTAGTCTTGTAGACGAAGTAGAAAAAACAGAAATGCTATAGATGGAATGCTTAAATAAAATACACACAGTCGCAGAGTCACCCAGCAGTATGCTAACAAGCAACAAACCATTACAACTGTGAGATTAACGGACTGATATTCATTCAGAGGCATTTCGAGGGACGTAAAGTTTGCAAGAAAGTGGTCGACCAAATAGAATTGGGGAGTAGGAAACAGAGTCATTACCGTAGTGCGCATAACCATGACTTCTATAAGCATGTGAGTGAGACCGAGTGTTTTTTGACATTCATCTTACCATGGAGTGGTACTCTGCGAGGTTTCCCCATATCAGGTTTGGTTCCGGGCCCGGTATGCCCAACTTCTTGAAGTAGTTGAAGTGATTGCGCCGCCATCTAAATTGCACAACGAAGGAAAAGAAAACTTTGCTTAAATACGCTGGGTTCTGCTGTCGGTGCCCTGCTGACTGCAGACCAACAGCTATTAACAATTCATCAGCGTTTGGGTAAACTAAGGTTCTTACTGGATCGCTCAGTCAGTGCCAATGTTTAGCTTTTCTCTTGGCGATAAACTATTGAGGCAATTTTCTGAGTGTGCCTCTGTACACCGTTATCGGCGTTTATAGTTTTCGCTTTCTCTTTCTGACCTGTCAACAGGTCAGGTAATTTCTGTTTATATGTAAAGTAATTCTGTGCGTTAAATCTAGTTCTATCTGTTTGATTTCTTGTCTTCTCTAAGCATCATTATAAATATAGGCTGCACCAAAACAGGCAAGACGGGAACGTTTTTGTTTAGGTTTGATTTTCTAGAACAAATATGCTACTTCGAGTCATACAAGATACTCCTACGTCTTGGCACTGGACTATGAGGTCGTTCCCGATAGCATTACGCAATTACAGTATCACCGCGCGCGACCTGAAGTGGCCCGCGTAGTTCGTCTTAACTCTTTCCTTACCGGGCACAATGTGATCAATCAGTTTCATCGACAGGTTTTCGATATGTTGTCAAACATTGCCGTTTGAACATTTCCATGGGCAACGCCAGGCAATGTGTGAAATGAGGACTGCATTTTAACTACTGATTGGATTTGACAACTTTCGCCACACAGATAAGTCTGGAAAAGAAAATATCGCCTGAACGTATCCTCGAAACTAGTCTTCAGTCCTGCTCGCATTTACCGTGATCAAACAATCCACAATTAGCCATTTAGGCAATTCGGCAACATAATTTTTAATGACCGCCTGTAAAACAAAGTAGTCTTCGCAGTAGAATGGCGCGAAGGGGAAGTGTATTGCCCGAAAGATCGTTACAACGTGTCCATACTGGCCGTTCGAATTATAGTCCAGAAGCGCCAGATCCCGAGCGAGCCGCTTGCGCTGAGCGCGCTAGTCGCCGTCGTCGTCCTCTTCCTCAAATATTTTAACACCGCCCCAGCGAAGGTACAGAATCTTCTGTCTGGTTGTCTAATTTGCCTATCGGATTCCTAGGCTGATATAACAATATCTGAAACATCTCTTCATGCACAGAAGTGTGTGTTGCTTTGAATGTCCTATTCGAGTAATATAATGCGCTGCTTATTTTTATTTATTTTTTTCACACAGTGGGTTGATTTTATCCATGAGCGTTTAGACAGCCTATGCACTACTTATTAGGAGCAATATTCCGGTCGTATGAAGTTTTCAATCGTACAAGAGCGCGCAGTCGATTTCAAACCGACCTTCAGCAGAAGCTTGGCGAGCAGCCTGATTCCTTACTCATTTCTTCTTTTTAACACTGATTGTGCAAATTACCGTATACATTACTGCACAATAATATACAGCACTGAACGTTACTGTGCAGTGCTGTACAAGTACTACACAAAGCACGAAAATGCTCCAGCGCCCGTTCAAGACGCAATCACTAGACCCGCTCGCTTGCAAAGAAAAGCTGATCGAACAAAATAGTCAACTATGAAAAGGCTTGTGGATGCTCCCCAACCTGACAACCCATTGCTTCGCGAGCCTAAACAATGCAGTAAAAAAAGGAACCAGGTACTTGCTGCAGTGAGCAAAAACAAACGGTACCTGCACAATAGGAGCTTATACGTTTTCACCTTTGCGGAAGCATGATTCCCGCATAGCATTGGCATCCCGAAAATTAAGATTCTCGCCGCCAAATCTGTATAATAATTTTACTTGCGCAGTCTAACTTCTAATAGTCGGGAACTAGGGCCAAGGCGGATATTTTCTATTTTTCAAATTTTTTCTTGCTCTCTGTACTTATGCTAAACATTGCAAATTATTGCATTCATTCGTGCTTGTTGAGGAGCATGCCACGTGACAGGCCGCTCGAGGCACTTTGCGTGTATTGGCGGGCTTCTTTCACGCTCGGAAAAACACTTTTATGTAGCACGTATTGAGGAACAGAAAGCTGTATCTTGAGTTTTTTATGTTGCACTACAATTTTCTCATTCACACTTTTCATTTAATTATAATATTTGAGAAGTTCAATAATTAAAACT
Organism: Dermacentor silvarum; assembly: GCF_013339745.2. Taxonomy (NCBI): domain Eukaryota; kingdom Metazoa; phylum Arthropoda; class Arachnida; order Ixodida; family Ixodidae; genus Dermacentor; species Dermacentor silvarum. The sequence goes on from NC_051157.2 coordinate 28,718,303, forward strand.
AATTATGCGACTTCGTGAAATGTAAAAAATCATCTGAATATCTCCAAGTGATGGCAAGCAACATTACCTTGGGTCTATCCATCTACTTGGCATTTGCATACTTTTAAACCTTGGTGTATGATAGTCGGGACACCCTGTATATATCTCGCTCTGTTACTTTAATTAAATGATTTTTTTATGTTATCGGATATGCAAATATCCGTGTCAGCTCCGAGTTTCTGTCATTCTGCCATGACTGCCAAACGTGCACTCCGCACGGGTCGATCGTCGAAGCGAAAAACATATGATTCACCGCTTGGAGGCTTGAGGGCGTCGCCGACGGAAGGGGGACAAGTGGAATCCTCTGAGTCTTTGCCAAGAAGCTGTTGTAAGACGGCGGGCCTTACCAAGCGCGTGACAATACGCCTTCATACATCGGAATTTTTCCGATTCTATAGCAAAAGATCTCGTCTAATCTGATTGAGTGCGCAGCGCGAATACTGGTGTAAATTCTAGAACGTGCGCGAGCACCAGCGATAAGGCTGAATGTAGGATGCAAAGAATTATTAAATTATTGAGTTTTACGTGCCAAAACCACGATCTGATGATGAGGCACGCCGTCGTGGAGGACTCCGGAAATTTGGACCAGCTGGGGTGCTTTAACGTGCACCTAAATCTAAGTATACGGGTGTTTTCGCATTTAGCGCCCATCGAAATGCGGCCACCGTGGCCGGGATTCGATCCCGCGACCTGGTGCGCAGCAGCCTAACACCATAGCCACTGAGCAACCACGGCGGGCAATAGGATGAGTCATGTATATTGACACGTGTACTTGTTTATCTTGCTCCGGTAAGCGGTTTTCACCACCAGATGTCACGTTGTAGTGACTGAAGAACACAGTAGTAAAAAAAGCCGGCAGATCCCACGCCCTGTGGGAATCGATGTTATGCGAAGCTGTGTGCGGGGAGCCCACCAAGTTAACGAAACGACCATGAAAGCACCAAGATGTAGGCGCTCCTCAGGAGTCTCTTTAGCGACAAGAGTCCTTAATGTGAAAGCCTTAGTCATGCTCATGACTAGCCATGCTCATGACTATACTTCTACCACCATCCTTTAGTGTTTCCTTCACTTAGTACCCACGTACGAACCCATTTCAGTGTTTTTTCAGCGTTAATCTTTTTTCGCTGATTCATTGTCATTTTTGCTGAGTCATGCTCATGACTATGACTTCTACCACCATCCTTTAGTGTTTCCTTCACTTAGTACCGACGTCCGAACCCATTTCAGTGGTTTTTCAGCGTTAATATTTTTTCGCTGAGTCATTGTCATTTTTGCTCAGTCACAGTCATGAGTATGACTTTGACCAACAAACTTAGCCTTTTCCTTCACCTAGTACCCAATCCGAACCCATTCAATTGGTTTTCCAGTGCTGTACTTTTTCCGCTGAGTCATTGTCATTTATGCTGAGTCATGCTGATGACTATGGTCTCTACCATCATTCTTTAGTGTTTCCTTCACTTAGTGCACACGCACGAACCCATTCCAGTGGTTTTTGAGTGTTAATATTTTTCGCTGAGTCATTGTCATTTTTGCTACGTCATGCTCATGACTATGACTTCTACGAGCATCCTTTAGTGTTTCCTTCACCTAGTACCCACGTCCGATCCCATTTCTGTGGTTTTTGAGTGGTAATCTTTTCGCTAGGTCATTGTCATGACCTACATGACACGCATGTCATGGCATTTATGTCGTGACCTATCGCTTATGTTCGTCATACATTCCTGTCATACTGTGCCAATTTTCGTACCTACCAAGTTAACGAAACGACCATGAGAGCACAAAGTCGTAGGCGGCTAGATAGATAGATAGATACTGTCAAAGTAGCAAATGTTTGCCAAGAAATGCTTCGCATTTAAAACTGTGTATTGCGAAACTGATACCTGTGCCCAGAAAGACAAGCTACACTCAACGCATAACGATAGCGGTGACCGCAGCCGGCGATCGTCGAAATCAGAAATGTGGCTCAAGCACGTCGGTTTTTATACATGTTCTAGCGTAATCGCTGGTGCCCGCGTGCCTTCCAGAAAGTACCACATAATTGGCGTCGCATATTCATTCAGATTACACAAATTTCGGCGACAATAGACAACGGAATGAACTATCGATAACATTCAGGAAACTTCCAACACATGCAGGCTTGTCGATCCTGCGCCGCGTGATTACGTTTATCATTTGTTAGCGGGTCAAAAGCGGTCACCGGAGCAAGATAAACGAGTACACGTGTCAATATACATCCGGTGCACTTGACCCAAAAAGCATATCAACCGACGCCTGTGCTCGCCGCTATCGTTGTACTTTGAGTGTTTGTTTTGACGGGCTCAAGCACGTCCCATAAAGAGTTCAAGATGCAGCTAGCTACATCTTTTCGGCAGTTTTATTCTTCAGCGTCACTTTAACATGGCAATATGCAATCTGTATGCTTGGAAACTGTAAGCCAGTTTAGAAGTTCGCCCGATATAAAAACAGAAACAAAAGAAAAAGATGAGAAACTGCTACAATACCACCTGTTGGCGGGGCCAGACAGCCCTCAGGCCTCTGTCCTTCTGCAGCTTTTTTTTTTTTTTTTCAATGCGAAGCATTTCTTGGCGAACATTTGGCACTTTGACAGCATCTATCTATTCATCTATCTATCCCTCTATCTATCTAACTAGCGGCGTACATCTTGGTGCTCTCATGGTTGTTTCGTTAACTTGGTAGGTACCGAAATTGGCATTGTATGACAAGAGTGTATGATGAACATAAATGATAGGCCATGACATCAATATCATGACTTATGTGTCATAACATGTTTGTCATGTAGGTCATGAAACAGGCGCCTACGTCTTGGTGCTCTCATAGTCGTTTCGTTAATTTGGTATGTAGCAAATTTGGCATAGTATGACAATAGTGTATGGCGTACATAAATGATAGCTTATGACATAAATGTCATAGTGTGTCATGTAAGTCATAAAACAGTGCGTACGTCTTGGTGCCCTTATGGTCGTTTTCTTAACTTGGTATGTAACTGGAATGGGTTCGCACATGGCTACTAAGTGAAGGAAACACTTAAGGATGATGGTAGAAGTCATAGTCATGAGCATGACTCGGCAAAAATGACAATAACTCAGCGAAAAAAGATGAACACTCAAAAACCACTGAAATGTGTTTGCAGATGAATGATAAGTCATGACATGAATGTCATGGCTTATCATTTTCATGTCATGTCATGACATGCGGGTCATGTACGTCATGAAAGAGCCGCCTACTTCTTGGTGCTCTCATGGTCGTTTCGTTAACTTGGTGGGCTCCCCCGCACACTGCTTCGCATAACATCGATTCCCACAGGGCATATTGGATCTGCCGGCATTTTTTTTTATCTGGTTAGTCACGACAGTCGTGTATTTGAATTTGTGATCCTTGTGACTATTGTTAAGTTGGCATATCTTTGGCATTACAAGGCACCATAGATTACATATAAAATAAGTTGAACGAAAATGACGTTTTATATTGTTACTTGCACATATGTATATGTATATATTGATTGATGAAGGCCGGACCCCGGCCGAAACATCAATAAACCGCTTCATACGCGCGTCTACATCACTCTGAATATTTACCCGGACCCAGAATAGCTTCTGGCTGGTATATATATATATATATATATATATATATATATATATATATATATATATATATTGCGCATATGGTTTGCGCCTGCGTACAGCCTTTTGCATTAACTTCATGTACGTATCTTATAGTAAACAAGAAAAAAAATTTGCCGCGTATCTGCGTGCTTCGCTGCAAATGTCGTCGAAAGACGATAGTCTTCTGCCGGCCGTACTACATGAGTGCTGGTCTGATCCGCGGCCACCCGTGATGCTGTTCTCGTACCATTTCCGTCCTGGCATGAAGGTTTGTTTGAACAGATTTCATTTTACCGCATTATTTCATCAAGCGGCCATTTATGTTTTGCCCTGCCTCAGACAGCGCTTCCTTTATGTTGAATCGGCCGCATCTGGCTGGCATTGATAAAATTGAGGAGGCGCTGCGTGAGACATGGACGCCATCTGGCAATACATCGGGAAACATGAGCTTGTGCAGAGGGTTTCCTTCCTCCATGGCAGAGGGCGCTCGTCGGCGCGCAGTCGGGGAACGTCGTTCGTCGGCGCGCACAGCATGGCATTTTCAGCGCAGCTTAAGAAACTAGGGTCTTTAGAGTTACGTATCTATGCATTTTCTATTAAAGGAACACACCTCCTAATACTTACCTAGTGATGCTGCGCCTCAGATATGCGTAATATTTACTTTGTGATCGATAACGTTCACAAATGTGAACAGCCGTACCAGTTTAAGTAGTGTGGGCGGTAAGCAAGTGGTCCAACTTTGGCCGGGTGGTTGTATCGGGTGACAGACAGACAAACAGACAGACAGACAGACAGACCAAATTTTCAGCGTTTAAGTTCCCCAAGAAAGACTATCGTCTTTAAAAAAACGATAGACGATGACCACGTAGCACTGACTTTCAGCTAAACGTTTATTGCCGTAAACATTCTTTCTTATATAGAGATTCTGCCACACATGAGCAACTAATTAACATTTCATCTTCTTGAACATTTAAGTTATTTTTCTGACAGTGTGACTGATGGTTCTGACACAAAGTTCAGAAAGCTGCGATATAAATTGCAATTGAATAATCTCGATTACCTGGTTACAATTCTTCCCGACAATTTAGGTGATCAAAAAGAGAGACTGGTCGATAGTCAGAAACATTGACATAAAGGTCAAGGAAGCCTCCATTCTTCTTGTCGACGTTGTTTCTGTTTTCCAAGTCGATCGCTTTGGAATCTATCTGTGTGTACCTTGAATTCGAATTTATTGTACGTACATACGTACAGAAAAGAAATAAATAAAACTGCACAAACGCAAGGAAAATTCACGGTCGAAAAAAGGCACACATACACACAAACACAGGTGTGTGTGTGTGTGTGTGTGTGTGTGTGTGTGTGTGTGTGTGTGTGTGTGTGTGTGTGTGTGTGTGTGTGTGTGTGTGTGTGTGTGTGTGTGTGTGTGTGTGTGTGTGTGTGTGTGTGTGTGTGTGTGTGTGTGTGTGTGCGTGCGTGCGCGCGTGTGTGTGTGTGCGTGTGCGTGTGTGTGTGCCGTGCGTGTGTGTGTGTGTGCGTGTGCGTCTGTGTGCGTGTGTGTGTGGGGTGGTGTGTGGGGGTGTGCGTGTGTGTGCGCGTGCGTGCGTGCGTTCGTGAGTGCGTGCGTGCGTGTGTGTGTGCGTGCGTGCGTGTGTGCGTGTGTGTGTGTGTGTGTGTGTGTGTGTGTGTGTGTGTGTGTGTGTGTGTGTGTGTGTGTGTGTGTGTGTGTGTGTGTGCGTGTGTGTGTGTGTGTGTGTGTGTGTGTGTGGTGTGTGTGTGTGTGTGTGTGTGTGTGTGTGTGTGTGTGTGTGTGTGTGTGTGTGTGTGTGTGTGTGTGTGTGTGTGTGTGTGTTTTCATTGCGCTTGTACAATTCTTGCTCAGGCCCTCCGCGTGCGTGCGCGGGCTCACAGTGTCCTTCCTCCCCCACCCCCCCCCTCCTCTCTCTATCTCATCTTTCTATTCCCTCTTTCCCGTCCCCCAGAGTAGGGTAGCCAACCAGACGCATTTCTGGTTAACATCCCTGCCTTCTCTTTCTCTCCTCCTCCTCCTCCTCCTTAAAAAAGAATACCAACATGCCCAGACAGCCACATTCAAAGAAATGAAACCAACAGCGAGGATCGTGACGTCAAAACGCTGCTATGAGACTCATTCTGCTTGCCGGCCTTCACTTCTTTTTAGCTTACGAGCATGCGTATCACCCCTCGCGTCACAGCATCCGCTTGTCAGACCAATACAATATATTGTTGCGCTTTCTTTATCTATCTGGGCCAGGGTAACGACAGTGTTTTTTTTTTGCTTGTCGTTTATTTATTTATTTATTTATTTATTTATTTATTTATTTATTTATTTATTTATTTATTTATTTTACCCTCAAGCGCACAGAGCTTTACAGAGGGGAGTGGGGTACATAAATAGTAAACAAAATAGAAAATGCAATAATATGCACAATTCTAATGACATCTACAATACACTGGATGAGACAATGTTAGGCTAATACAACAAAAGCAGGAATGAAGATACAATGCGAAGAACCGCGTTAAGAAAAAAAAAAATTTATGCGTCATCAAATAAGTGACTGTAAATGGTTACACAAAATTGATCATGGTCCGAAATGGAAACAATATCTGAGGGATACGCCGATAAATACGTTTGTGGAGAGGTTATAATCATGGTTAATGCCTGCGTCTCGTACAAGGTTACCAGAACGTATGCAAAGGGTTGCACGTACGTAGACAAGCGGATAGTGTTTGTGCTAGTCTAAGTGTACTGTGTGTCTTTTAGTAGCAAGTGTGCACGTATACACGTATAATGTAGTCACGAGGGTGCGATAGCGCTAAAATGTATGTGCTTCTCTCGATTACTTGACAGACACCTTCTATTTACTTCCCCTAGCCACGTGTATTAGGCATCCTTACCGCCGCCCTTAATAAACGTTAACGTGGCCAAAATCCTATAGGCGTAAAGCAGGTAATCACCCATCCAAGTAAGAGTATAACTGATAAAATTTCTTGGAATTCTCACATTAAAGCGCTCGAAGAACAAATAAACTCAACAATAAATGTTCTTCGCCGCATAGCAGGAACGACATGGGGAGGGTCGGTTTCATCACTACGGAAAATACATAATGCACTTATAAAGCAAAAGATAGCTTACTCTTCACCGGTTCTGCATGGAATCTCCCGTTCTTCTGAAGAACGACTTCAACGATTAATAGCTAGGAGCCTTCGATTATGCTTAGGTGTTCCTCGAGCAACCTCAAGTTCCTTAGTAATTGCAGAGGCACGTCATCCTCCATTCCCTATTATGAGGACGGTTGAAACCGGTCGACACTACTTTCGCGTTTCAGTGCAGCACAAAAGACACCCACTAGCATTACAGTCACTGAGAGAGACATGGCGAACATCAGTACTGGGGTTCAGGTGCAAAAAAATATACTACCACATCACAAATTTTGGATCTAAGATATTTCCTACCCTCCATGGCGACTTGTCGCCCCAAAAATTGAACTTTCGGTTGACGGAATTATTCGCAAACGAGACATGTTTATGCTAGCAGCACAACAACTAGCGCTATACCACATATACTTTCGGTACCCTGGATTTATTCAAGTGTACACAGACGGTTCTTGTCAAACAAATTCTTCAACAACTGCCTTTGTCATTCCAGAATGTAACAGAATACAGACGTTTAAATTGTCACACACGACATCATCAACTACAGCAGAGCTTTCTGAAATATTATCGTTATTATTCGTTACGTTACATAAATTCAATGCAAGAAGGGAACCAATGGGTCATCCTTTGTGACTCACAAGCAGCTTTGTCGTCACTTCGTGGTGGCATCAGCAATTCCTAAAACATGGCGTTAGTTTATGAGACAATAAATGAACTCACAAAGGCAAGTGAAAAAAATCTCACAATAATGTTCCAGTGGATACCTGGCCACTGCAATATCCCTGGGAATGTTGCAGCAGACAAGGCAGCTAGACAAGCGCATATTAATAACGGCACGTACGGCCTCCCTTTAACGCAAGGCAAATTACGGCACATACTAAGACAGATCTCAGTCCGTGGTTGCAAAGCGACATGGTTTCATCAGAGCTCTAAATCTTCAGATTTATTTCACATTGACCCTGCGCTTCAATTCAAAATCCTGTCCACATTGGATACAACCAGAGCCTTTGAAACGCTCATTCAACGTCTGCGGCTCGGTACCGCGTACACAAAACATTTTCTACAAAAAAAATGAAGCGCTGATGGTCCGAAATCTACTTGTGGTCACGCGGATGAGGACGTACAGCATCTTCTGTTAGAATGTCCGAGACACGACACACACAGACAACGATAAAACCGCAGGCCCTTCAGCCTCAGGAAGATCTTAGGTCCTTGGCCAACATATATTCTTTGCAAAGACGAGCGTTAATGGCCCTCAAAATATTTCTAGAAGCGAGCAATATTCTAGGAAAATATTGAAAATAGTGTTTTTCTGTGATAAGCTCACTCTATGGGATTTCTTTTAATTTTATCTGAATTTGGTCAAATCAACACCTGAGTTCATGCACCTTCATTTGAGTCTACTCCGTGCTATCTCATGGGCCGTGATTTCAGTACAGTTACGTGACCGGACTTTGTGTTTACTTTAGTGCACCTATGCAACTGAACTTTGTGTGCTGTTTTTCTGAGTTGACTTTCACCTTTAGTGTAACATTAGTGTACTTATGTCACTGTATTTTGTGTCTACTTTAATGCGCCTTTGTGATTGAACGTTATGTTGTTGTGTATTAGTATTAGTGTGATATTAGTGTACTTATGTGACTAGACTTTATGCTATGGTGATTTGGAGTTGACTTTTAGTTCTCTCTTTCTTTAGTTCTTTTAATTCTTTTTTTTTTTCTTTCATATCTCTATGTGAAAAGGAGTAGCCGGTGCCAATTAAAGGCGACAACATCTCCTAAAACCATATGAAAAAAAAACTACGGTGTATTGCATTCATTCATATTTCTGGTCTATGAAGTTACAAAATTCTCCTTAGTATCCTATTAACAAGGCAAGTCACAATTTTTTCATCAGGTCATTAATATTCACGCGTGCTGCAGCGGCAAAAGCTCTTTGTATACATCGTCTAACACTGCTTAGATTGAATGTAAATTGAATGTGAAGCGCGATGGGACGGAGACAAGAAAGACAAGAAAACAACCACAGAAGGACTAGCGCTGACTGCCAAACGAACTTTATTCGAAGAAGCACCAGCCATTTGTAATTTGTCAAAAAAACAAAACAAAAAAACAGGAACCATATGCATTGACAGGCTTATTCAAAGGGCGCGCTGCTTCAATTTACATTCAAGATGAGCCCAAATCACCCAAATTGTTTTAAATGCGAAGCGTTCTTGGCGAGCATTCGCCACTTTGACAATATCCATTCATCTATCGATCTATCTATCCATCCATGCTGAACGACACCTTTTGTCGAATAAAGTTGTACCTACCTACCTATCTATGTCTCTGTCTAGCGGCCTACGCCTTTGTGCTCTCATGGTCGTTTCGTTAACTTGGCATGTACAAAAATTGGCATAGTATGACAAGAGTGTATGATATGACCAGGATATAATTATGAAAGCCTTCCCGGATCATTATGACAATATCTTTCAGTGTCATAAACTAATTAACAGTAAAGCTGTAACGGAAAATTTTGTTTCGTTGCTTCCACAGCTCACTCAAGACGAATGCGATGACGTTGATAAAGACATATTTATCAAAGAAGTTGAAGCAACCATTGCTTCGCTAGCTAAGAAGAAACTCATGGGCCTGATGGCTTGAATGCGGAATTTTATGAGTGATTTTGCTCTATATTAGCTCCCTTTCTGCTTAAAGTGTATGAAGATGCTTACAGGATTGGATGCCTACATGCCACGCTAATCAAGGACACACAGTACTGATTCCAAAAATCAGTGATGCAACAAGATTGCAGAAAGTTGAGGGATATCACCCCATATTACTTGGCAGCGTGGATTATAACATATTTGCTAAGATATTAGCTAATCGCCTTCCAGACGACATTCAATCAGTGGTGGGAGACCATCAAACATGTGGTGTTAGAGGAATATCGATCCAGACAAATATCCACGTTGCACGGTCTGTGCTAGAGTGTGTAGCAGAAAGTGCGGGTCAGTTTGCAATAGTTCAAATTGATTTGGAAAAAGCATTTCATAAAGCTAATCACTACTTCTTGTTTCGTCTGTTAGAACACATAAACGTTGGGTATCTTCTTTTTAAAAGCATCGCCATCTGTTATGCTAATGGCACAAGAAGGCTAATAGTTAATGATTGTCTATCTGAATCTATCTACCTGAGGGCATCGGTAAGGCAAGGTTGTCCCTTGTCACCTCTATTATTTGCTTTGTACTTAGAACTGCTTTGCGATCGAATTCTGAAGGATCATACCGTTCACGGGTTCAAATTGTTATACAATGAGGTCCGTGTACTTGCCTATGCAAATGACATAACCTTCTTTTGTGCTGACCAGAAAAGTGTAGAGACTGCCCTTGCCATAACGCAACAGTTTTGTTCAGCTTCTGGTGCAGAAGTAAACGTTGAGAACAGTTCAGGGATTTGGCTCGGTCTATGGTCTACTATGCCAACTCATTTCGCAGGTATTCTGTGGAGACAGGACTACAAGTAATTAGGCATACCCCTCTTTCAATATCGCTATAGTAATCCTCTCTGGTCAACGGAATTTGCAGAAGTACAACGTAAGGTTAACAACTGGCAGGGGTGGTAGTTGTCCATATTTAGCCGAGCTGAAGCTTGCAATGTGTTTCTAGAGAGAGAGAGAGAGAAAATGATTTAATGAAAGGCAGGGAGGTTAACCAGGACTGAGCCCGGTTGGCTACCCTACACTGGGGGAAGGAAAAAGGGGAGAGAGAGATAAGCAGAAGAATACAAAGTTCAATGTTGATATCGATGACGTAGCAACAGATCTCTGTTCTATTGCGGTATCACCGGCAATGTGTTTCTATCAGCTCGACTTACGTACGTCCTGCTGGTATTACACTGATCGCGGCTTAGGTTGCAAGCTATCTATCGTGTGTTTGCTACCGATGTATGGAGCTCACGCGTTGAGGCCATGCGGCGTGATAACCTTTTTTTTTTTTTTTCCTCCTGAGAGTGGTGGCGTTGGCCTAGTTCACCGTTTTCTCGGGCAACTTGTCTCCCGGCTATTCTTCTTTTGTTATTTAAACAGTCTATTTCTAAGAGAGATGTTACAACTTCGATTAATGAATTACCTTCCAGAAATATTCGTGTCGGCATCTGGCAGAGATGCACCACCAGCTCCTTGGGGCTTCTTGAAACAGGTTGTTGAAGGCTTTCACTTTCCTAAGCCTCGCTTTAGTGTCGATTATATTTTCACTGCAAATTTCCTAACTTCGTCAGCCCACCTAATTTTCTGCCTTCCTCGACTGCGTTTCCCTTCTCTATGTACCCATTCTGTAACTCTAATGGTCCACCGGTTATCCATCTTACGCATTACATGGCCTGCCGAGCTCCATTTTTTCCTCTTAATGTCAACTAGAATATCGGCTATCCCCGCTTGCTATCTGATCCACACCGCTCTCTTCCTGTCTCTTAACGTTAGGCCGAACATTGTTCGTTCCATCGCTCTTTGTTCTCGAGCTTCTTCATTGGAATCAGCGAACGCAAGACAGGGTTAATTGGAGGTTACAAGGAAGGCCTTCGTCCTGCAGTGGGCATAAATAAAGGCTGATGACGATGATGATGATGGTGATGATGATATTTTCACTGCATCCCGTAAAGAAATTTCTGCTGCACTGATAGACACATTGTTTCCTGTTCCCCATTATCGTGCGCCTTATTTGTAAAGTTATTACCTAGATGTACTTAAGCGTGTCCGTCGAATGATCATTCCTCCAGGGATCAAAACGTTTTTCTCTTTAAGTTACATTCGGGCAACCCTTCCTGTCAAAACATGGTTAGAAAACACATTTAGAAAAAAGGGGCTGTTTGATGCCGTGTTCTACAAAAGGCCATTAGTGTCCACATGCTGAAACGATTGATCAGTGTTTTGTCGATTGTAGGGATGCCGCGTTCTTCTGGGACATTCTCCAAAGAACACTTAAAAAATATTTAGACATCACACCATACACAATTCGTTTCTTACCGTTTAAAGGTCCCTGTCACCCACCATATGACATTTTCATGCTGCTTGGCCTACATAGCCTTTGGCGCAGTAGAATGTGTGAGAGGCACGCTGAACCACCGCGAAGAACTCGGTCGTTTTTTCTGGAATCTGCTGCCTACGATCGTATTGAGTACGCTGCACTAGAAACAGCGCCGTACTGGATGCCTTTATTGGACGCTTACACATGCTTGCCTGACTTTTGAATGTGTACCTGTAGCGCTTTCTTGTTTCTTGTGTTGCTGAAAATTCTGTTCCCATGTAATAAAGAAAAAAAAATAGGTGTATAGCCTAGTGGTTATGACACTCGCCTTCAGACCTGTGTACCCGGGCTCGAATCCCGCCTCGCCAAGAAAGTTTTATTTTATTTATTTGTTTATCTCGCTCTATGTCAATCTCTCTTTCTTTCTCTCCCTGCACCTCTTCTCATTTCACACTGTCTCCACTTCCGTCGAATCTGCGACAACCATCGCACCGTGAAGTCAACCTAATACGCCCTTTAGTGATAAAGAATATGCCCGTAGGGATAAAAAAAATATGCCCTCTGGCAGTGCCGCCTCCTCCATTCACTGACATGTGGTCGTAACGCTCTATTCCAGAAAACCATAGGAGCATGCGCAAAACATTTAAGTTCTCGCTTGCTAAACATTCACTGACTGCAAGCGCTATTCTCTAACACACAAGCCGTATCGGCTCTATTAGCAGTCGCGGCTGATACACCATGCTTGAAAGAAGCGAGGCATTGCAAGCACCTCACTATACAAATGCCTCACTGCAATCTAACGCTGCTGGCAAGGAGCGTGTACTACTATTCTCCTAAGATTGAGTATTTACCTTTGGTTATTGTTGGTTCATCTTCCTGTTGAATCAGTGAGTACAAACAGACCGAATGTCGCTAGAACGGAACACTTTGCCAGTGAGTAAACTTACCATAACTTAAAGATGTTCGCGCAAGTAGCGGTACAGTTGTCGCACAGAAAATATACTAAACTCAAGCGGCAAAAGAGTGGTTCATGAGCAATTTTGTATTGTGGTTACCGTTTCTCACTCGACAAATTACTGCGTGGCAACTCACACTGTCACTCGTGCGAAGTTTACCACGGGTTAATTCACTCATGAGTGTACTAAGAATGCGTAAAATATAAGGTCTCAGGAATAGACTTTCATTGCGTTTAAGAACAATGTCAGTGCAAAATTTCTCTCCAATGCCGAAGGTTTCCACTTACATGAACAGCAATGTGGCAATACACAGCGAGAGAGCGAACAGCACGGAAGTCACCAGCATCGCGTCGTGAATGGGTTCTGCGAGTCACGAGTGCGAGAGAGGCGCACTAAACCTTTTTGTACAGAACGCCTTCGTAGAACGCATGCGCGTGACGAGGATAATGGAAGATACGCACCGGGCGGACATTGTCCTTTGCTTTCATGTTATTATTGTACGAGTCCCGAGTATGCTCTTAGTCACCTAGTGCTTCTGTTGTAGAAGGCGCTCTTGAAGTCGATACAGAACGAACCCGCATTGTCCGCGAAATAGCTCCTCTGATACTGGCGTGTGGACTGAGACAAAGAGAGGCTCTTTAATGAAAAATATTGACGTCTGCCTTGCGGCGCGCAGAGCACGCTGTACAGTGCTTTGTACTTGTGTTCCCTGTTGTATTCTGAATGATGTACAAAGTGATGTTTAGGCTTTGCTTTGATGATCAGCATGCGGTTGATTGTTAATGGTGCATATCGTGGTTTCTTAAAATGTTTCTTTATTACCATTGCAAATCTACCCTTTTCCTGAACCCTATTTCCAAATAACTAGGCCGAAGCGCCATGCTATTTCAGTGAACGTTCACTCATTCATACTATCATAGCTGCTCTACCTGGTGAGGACTAAAACAATCAAGTTAATCTAGGCATCTCAACGAAAGCAACCCCGTGGTTCCTGTTGTTTGTTTTCAATAAACGTGGCCGTCTCTCTTTCTCTCTCAATCAAACTTGCCTTTTTAACAGCGCAGATGTTTAAGCCAGCCGTAATTTGTGGTGCGGGCCAAGGAAACTGCCACGCCGTAGCCATGGCAACCCGGAGGAGGAGGAGAATGCGCACGCGGCCTATTCCTCACCAGCTTCCTGCCTTCCCGACCCCCGCCTCTTTTCTCTCCGCGGCGCGCTGAGCCAGGAAAAAAAAAGGCGAAAGCTTGCACTAGGCCGCGCAAACCTCAAGACAAAGCGAAGCGGGACGATTGATATCGAGCGCCTAGCCTCCAAGGCGTTCGGCGTCGGCAAGCAGCAGCGTTTTTGGCACTGTGCCAACCTTGGTAAGCCTGCCTGCGTTTGTGCCATGCCAGGAACGCTGCCGCTCGTAGGCGCTGACGCGTCCAGCGCTAGTCACGCGAAATGTCGCCAACGCGTTTGGCGTCGCCAAGCGACAGCGTTCTTGGCATTGTACCAAACTTGGTTAGCCTGCCTGCGTTTGTGGCATGCAAGGAGCGCTGTCGCTCGTAGGCGCCGACGCGTCCAGCGCTAGTCACGCGAAATGTCGCGAAAGGGAAGGTACCTCCGAAAATGATCGCTCGAGAATACCTTCCTACATGCGTAGTTAAGTTAAACCAAGTTAAGGCATAGTAGCAACCAAGTTAATACCTAGCAGTAGCAGCCAGTAAGTTTCGCTGTACCTAAGCTTAGCGCGACCGAGCGCAAGCTTGCCCGGTTTTTTTTTTTTTTTTGCGATTATATGAATTTTTTTTTTTTGAATTATATGGACACTCAAAAGCAGATTTCTGCCGTCGGCGTCGCCGTCGCCGTGAGGTTCCGTATGACGTCAATGGAGATGAAATCGTCGCCGCGCGCCGCCGAACGCTGTATGTGCGAGTGAAAGGGCGCGGGGGACGCGCGCTTTCACGGGGAGTGAACGCACGGCGGAGAACAAACGCGCGTTCTGTGCCGTGCTCCCTTAAGGGCTGCAGAAGTAGGCGTCTCTTTCCTCCTTTACCATCACCATATATGTAGAGCAAACGCGCCTTCTTCTGACGCACGAAAGGCGTGGGGGGGGGGGGGGGGAGGGAAGGGGGAGATAAGAGAGGCGCCGTTTAGCTGCGGCACCAAGTGCCTATTTATATCAGAGGCTCCGGCAGCAGTCACCAACGCCGCACGCATTTTGTGCGAACGCGGGCAAAACGCCGACGGCGTCGACAACAGTTTTGCGTGTTGCCGGTGCTGCTGCATGTCCAAGTTTATACAGCTGATAAAGCTACTATCATTACTTCTACTATCAGCTACTATCAGCTACTATCAGCTACTATCAGCTACTATAAAGCTACTATCATTACGTATAGCTCTCTACAAATTTGCTATCGCAATTGATGCTTCGCCTTTCAGGTGAAACTGCGACAACTTTTTTTTTTTTTTTACGAGCATTACTTTACTGTGGATTTTGTTTGTCTTCACTTATTTATATGTTTGTGTATTTTCGGATTTTTCGTTCCTTTGTGTGCTTAATATGAGAGACCCCATTAACAGTGTATTTTCTTTGGGACCTCGTAAGATGTATTCGTTGGCTTCTGATGTGGAATAAACTTCGCTTCCAGAAAAGAACATTGAGTGAGCCTAGCTAGAAAGCAAACAGGCAGAAAATTTCGTTCGAAGATCACATCAGGATAAGAGAGTTTGCGTAAAACAAATATTAAATTAAGGTGTATTACGTGCCAAAAGCATCATATGATTAAGAGGCAAGCCGAAGTGGGGACTCCGGTTTTAATTCTCACCACCTAAGGTTTTTTAACGTGCACCCAATGCACGGTACACGGGCGTTCTTGCATTTCGCCCACATCGAAATACGGCCGCCACCAGCGGGATTCGTTCCCACGCCCTCGGGTTTAGCAGCGCCACGCCGAAGCCACTTCTCCACCACGGCGGGTAAAAAAATGGTAGTGCCAAGGTTCAAGAGCGAAATGTAAAGCTTTCCCTCGCATAGACAACAATGCCACCAAATCCCGCCGCTCACGAGGATTGTGGCACTAAAAAAGCCGGCAGATCCCACGCCCTGTGGGAATGGATGTTAATCGAAGCAGTGTGCGCGGGAGCCTACCAATAACGAAACGACCATGAGAGCACCGAGACGTAGGCGGCTCTTTCATGACCTACATGACCCGCATGTCATGACATTGATGTCATGAGTCCTCAGGAGTCCCTTTAGCAAAATAAGTCCCATCTTAAGGTGAAAGCCTTACTCATGCTCATGACTAGTCATGCATGTGTTTCCTTCACTTAGTACCCACGTACGAATCCATTTCAGTGTTTTTTTTAGTGTTAATGTTTTTTTCGCTGATTCATTCTCATTTTTGCTACGTCATGCTCATGACTATGACTTCTACCAGCATCCTTTAGTGTTTCCTTCACGTATTACCCACGTCTGATCCCATTTCAGTGTTTTTTGAGTGTTAATCTTTTCGCTGGGTCATTGTAATGACCTACATGACACGCATGTCCTGGCATTTATGTCATGACCTATCACTTATGTTCGTCATACATTCCTGTCATACTTTGCCCATTTTCGTACCTACCAAGTTAACGAAACGACCATGAGAGCTCCAAGACGTAGGCGGCTGTTTCATGACCTACATGACACGCATGTCATGACATATGATTATATTCGTCATATACTCTTGTCATAGTATACCAATTTTGGTACATACCAAGTTAACGAAATGACCATGAGAGCACAAAGTCGTAGGCGGCTAGATAGCTAGATAGATACTTTCAAAGTAGCAAATGTTCGCCAAGAAATGCTTCGCATTTAAAAAAAAAACGGAACACGCTTTATCGAGACTAAAGTGTGAAACGGCGGAATCCTGACACCATTGCCAATGGCGAGACCCGCTCCATGAATGCGTCTCTCTCTCGCTCTCATAGCGCGCAAAACCTCTTCACCTCGCAGAGCACGAGCACACGAACGCACCAGCTGTGGACGAAAACGACGACGCTCGAATGCAGTCAAATGGCTCGCATAAATGCATGTTCTGCGTGTTTTGTTTTCTGGAAGTGCAAATTCGCGCGTCTCTCGCGCGCTTTCACTCGCACATGCAGCATACGGCGCGTGGCGACAATTTCATGGCCGTTGACCTCATACAGAACCTCATGGCGGCGGCGGCGGCGACGGCAGAAATCCGCTTTGGAGTGTCCATATAATTGCTATCGCAATAAAAAAAGAGTGCTATAAAAACGCGGAAAAGACAGACAGGTTACTTTTAGTGAGCGCAAGCGCTCGCTAACAGTAACAGCTAATGTATTCCAGGTCCCCTCTGTGTCTCTCTAGCGCTTTTTTAATTTGGTTTCATATCATGAACCAACTCGCCCAACAGCACCTCTTAAGAATTTGGAAATTTGAAAGCGTAGAATGGGGGGGGGGGGGGGGGGGGGTCCACTGGTGCAGGACAGAGATAAGTGGAGATCGCTTAGAGTCGTGGACATAACAGTGCTTGTGTGTTACGACAGTCAGACGCCGTTAAGTCAAAACTTCTGCGCTTTTGATTCGCGCCTCTAGCGTCTGTAAGCAATGTCGAATAACGTTTGCTTTATTGGGATCGCCCAGTTCTCGAGTGTGCTGGTGCTGGATCCCCTAAGATGAGAGGGTGCAGTCAGCATTGAGAAAGACAAAAAAGCGGTGGCTCTTAAAGAAGCTGTCCCCTCCTTTCATTTTACATTTTCCCAAACTTGCAGGCAGAACCTTGGAAGCGAGCCTCACCCCAAGTTACCTATCCCTTCCTTTCGAACTTGTACAGATAGCTGCAATCGGATGTAAAACATTGGCGAGCTTTCTATTTACTCTATATTTCATGCGTGATACCACTGAAGCCGGGAATGTTGCATCGCGATTATGCTAGCCGCCATATCGCGGTCTGTCTCCTCTGACCATGGATTGGGACGGATTGGATTGGATTTCCTTCTACGATGGCACTTGTCCACTGCTGGGGTACGCTGTAGCTGGGGATTGACCATGCTTTCAATAGAAAGAGAGTCGCATGCCAAAGTTCTTCCTCCTCGTTCTGTGTTCTGTTCTAATACAACAAATGACGCTTGCTGCCTGTCATTCAGTGTTGGCCGAAGACACTGGGTCAGAAACACTGCAGGCAATAGCAAAACTCAGCAAGAAAAAAAGAAATCACCGCATATCCACGAAGTGAATGATGATGAGTGGACGAAGCTCCGGATCATTCGGGTAACCGTGAATCCCCCGTATATATATACGGACTTCGATTTTCCGACGACGACGCAGTTCGTGCCTCAGGAACTGCGGAAATCAGTTTTCCGCCTCAGTACTGGCACTGGGCCGACGACGCATAGATGAGAGGGAGCGGCGGCGAGGGGAAGGCGAGCGACGAGCACCAAAGGGCTGGTACTCCGGAGCTGGTACGTCATCAGCAACGTAGACTTCCGGTGGCGGCTGTTGTGGCATACGAAATGGTCGGAATCCGTAGCTGGGGGCTCGCGTGGTGCCCATGAAGGCCGGGAAACGCCGGCGGCAGAAGCGCGCTACATGTCCCGGGGTGCCGCAGACGTAGCATATGGGGCGGTTATCAGCAGTGCGCCAAGGTTTTGTATCCTGCTGTTGTGCACCGAAG
Organism: Dermacentor silvarum; assembly: GCF_013339745.2. NCBI lineage: Eukaryota > Metazoa > Arthropoda > Arachnida > Ixodida > Ixodidae > Dermacentor > Dermacentor silvarum. Next base: position 28,736,763 of record NC_051157.2, read on the forward strand.
AAGTGAGCCGCCGGCTGCCGAGGCAAAGGCGTAGGAGAGAACAGCGGCGGGCGAGGCGCTGAAGGCGGAGGAGAGAACACCGGTAGGCGAGGAGCCCGTGCAGCCGCCTCAGCATACGTCAGAGGTGCGGCCACGGGAGGCGGCTGAGACGGAGATGGAAGAGCTTCGGTCACTTGCTCTTGATTCATCTGCCGGATCGCTGGAGCCAAAAGTGAGAAGGCTTCTCAGTTGTCGGCAAAATGGAGAGCTGTCGTGCAACCTCCTCTCGTACAAATTCTTTTATCTGCGTCAGCAAAGTTGTCTGGTTGTCGCCAATAACCAATGCTGCTAGCGAATCTTCCATGGGTGGTGGGCGTCGAGCAGCCCGTGCAGCCGCCTCAGCATACGTCAGAGGTGCGGCCACGGGAGGCGGCTGAGACGGAGATGGAAGAGCTTCGGTCACTTGCTCTTGATTCATCTGCCGGATCGCTGGAGCCAAAAGTGAGAAGGCTTCTCAGTTGTCGGCAAAATGGAGAGCTGTCGTGCAACCTCCTCTCGCACAAATTCTTTTATCTGCGTCAGCAAAGTTGTCTGGTTGTCGCCAATAACCAATGCTGCTAGCGAATCTTCCATGGGTGGTGGGCGTCGAGCTAAGATGCGTTGTTTCCGTAGCTCGTCAAAACTTTGGCACAAATTGATGATGTCAGCCACGGTACGCGGATCCTTCGCTAACAACATTTGAAAGGCGTCCGCATCAATGCCTTTCATAATGTGTTTCATCTTGTCCTGTTCTGCCATTGACGAATTCACCCGCCTACACAGGTCAATGACATCTTCGATATAGCTAGTGAACGTTTCACCGTGACGTTGTGCGTGCCCACGTAGGCGTTGTTCAGCGCGAAGCTTGCGCACAGCGGGGCGCCCGAACACTTCTGCAAAACTGGTCTTGAATGCAGTCCATGTGGTGAAATCGTGTTAGTGGTTTCGGAACCAGAGGCTCGCGACGCCGGTAAGGTAAAACAACACGTTGTGCAACTTGGTGGCGTCGTCCCACTTATTGTGCCGGCTTACCAGCTCGTACGATGACAACCAATCCTCCACGTCATGATCATCGGTGCCGCTAAAGACGGCAGGATCGCGCTGGCGCAACACACCAGAAACGATGACCGCTGGAGGCTGAGGTGTCTCTTCCTGGGCGGTGTCTTCAGGCATGGTCGTAGCAGTGGGTAGCGTCCGGCTTCGGATTTCCAGTTTTCGAGGTTACCCAGCACTTCCACCAAATGAAAGGGGGATTTATTGAAACTCGTCCGAGGGATCGCAAGTTGCTTTTTAGGCACAGTCATGGTGGAAGGACACCCCAGGAGAGGCCCTGGCCAGCACGAACGTATTGGAGAAGGTGTGGCGGAAGTCACGTGCTGTTTCTCGCAAAGCAGCACTGGGACGGGTACCCCAAATGTCAACGTTGCCATGGCAACCGCGCTCTTGAAGTTTTCGCTGCTGCTCGCGGTCTCTGAAAAGTGAGATACGATTTTTCCGCCGGTGTCTTTCCCGCAGCACCTTTTGTTCGCGAGAAAGCTGACTTTGGAGTGCGGTGTGTAAGCTTGAAAGTTGTGTTTTGGGTCTGTGAGTGTGAGTGTCGGCCAGCAACAGATACACTCAAGCAATCACGGCGCGGATCTTCGTTGTCTTCTTCAATGTGCCACGGAAAAACACAGGAGCGCGTCTGCTTCACTAAACCTGCTACAGAAGTTTTGTAGGCTTTGTTTTGACGCGCGTCAGGAGCACACACTTCCGGCGGCTCGTAACAATGCAAGTTCAAAGTTCGCGCCCATCTGCTCCGGCGAGCTGCAGAACCCCTGATTGGAGGCGCAAAGAGAGATGGCACACCAACATGGCTGCACTTCCGGCTTCAAAAAATTGACTTCAGGGCCTCTCCTGTTTTGTTTACTTCCTCCATGGGCACAGTCCTAGCTGTTGGCATCCGCAGCTCGAGCTCGGGTCTCGCGCCGAAGCGATGGCAGTGCCCACGGCGCCTACATGCATATTCCGCACTACAATATATATATATATATATATATATATATATATATATATATATATATATATATATATATATATATATACTGTACATGTGTACAGTGAGTGAGTGAAATAACTTTAGTACAGTACACATGTACACATGTACATGCTCTGGTATACACAGTATACATGCAAACCAGAGCTACGGACAACGGACGACGACGAGGGACAAGGCTCGGCCCTATAAGGTGCTTCGCCCCTACAACTTGCTCGTGTGTTGCCTGTAGGTGACAATCATCCGTAAACATGCTTCTTAATTTACACTTTAATTTAACCTACCCGATTCCTGGCCAAACCCCTAGAGTGGGTACGTGCCAGTAGACCACAAGCTCCAACATCTACAGCGCGAGCAGCGCGAGCAGTGCGCGGAGTCTCGGGTCGCCGGCTCTGCAGCTGGAAGGCACAGCTCGCTCGCTTCCCGGGAGCGGAGCGGCGGCCATGTTCTCCGGCAGCGTGCTGCTGCCCGGCGGCGATGCGACGGCGGACTGCGTGCTACGCACCTCGGACGGCGGCGCGTTCCGTGCGCACCGCGCCTACCTGTGCACAGTCAGCCCGTACTTCGCGGCGGTGTTCCGCGAGCAGTTCGGCTCGCCCAGGGACGTCGTCGTCGGCGGTGTCAGTGCCGCAGTGCTCGACGCGCTGCTCACCTTCCAGTACACAGACCAGGTGGGGAACTTGCGCAGCTTCGTAGGGAAACCGGAAGCGCGGCGAAGTTTCTGGAGAAGTGCAGTTGGCACGATAAGCGCAGCTTTGACAGGACGCTAAGCACCGTGTTCGCAAACGCGTCTCGACTGTGATCTGTTTCTAAACCATGTGGCACCACAGAATGAAGCATCGGAACTGAGTGGTTGCTTTCGATGAAGTCCTGTTATTGTAATGTTATAACGGAAAGCAGTTAGGCGAATCGTAGCTTCAGGATAAGAGGAAGTAATAAACCTGCAATTACAAATAATAGTTACTGAGGCTTGTACATTTATAAAATGGGAAAAATATATTATACGCGCAGCATACATGAACTCAGTACACCACTTTTACTATAGCGGTTTAAATTTCTCATAAGACGACTTTTGTCCTACTGCTAATATAATCACGTGCGATAATGTTCCGTGGATAATTCCACGAACAAGGTGTACTTAAAGAACGGCCCTCCCTCGTAGTTCTTTCCAGCGGACAGCGAAATCGTCTGACTGGAAAATTATATAATGCAAGAACAAAGCGGAAAATGGTATAACTCGGGAACTGCCACATGGAAGAACCGATTCGCAATATTCAGTGTTCCTGCACTTCGAGTTGTCGATTAATTCGCCCTCACTGTGCGATCTGCTAGCCTCCTGGTTAGCTCAGATGGTAGAGCGACCACCCCGCTAAGGCGTTAGCACCAGCCTCGATCTCCGGACCAGGATACATCTTCGTATACTGCGAAAGCTTTCGTTCTGAGAAATCCGCATGGGTTTTCTTTGCGGCTCCGTGCTACACACGAGTGAATGACACTTTTCCTCTTTCAGCGATAGAGGGAGAACAGTATAATGGTTCCTACAATAAGACATCTGGCAGTCGCATATGCATTAACTCCATGCTATACTGGCACGCAAAGGGTAAGTACAGCCTCCCGCATTTTAGCTATATTGCCCGAGCGTCCATCACACGTCATTTTGGCGCCTTTAAGCGGCGATAATCAGCGAGACCGGCAGAAGTACTCTCAAGTGCACTAAGCACTTTCCGTTGCAAGAGTCGTCTAATGTGATGTTCCCTTCAGGACGACGTACGACCATATTATAGTGTTCTCGCGCGATATAGCTAAGATATTCGTCAGTCCTTCCCCTACCGGGAACAGGGAAGGGGGGGGCACGCGAAGCTTGTCGTACCCTCAAAATTGGGTGACCCGTTCCCTGGCCTCGAGGTTCGCTACCCTTCGGTGACGCTGGACTTCGGTAAGACGGGCTTTTAACGTGAGATCCGCTGCCAGCCGCTGTAACCGAGCCTGGGCTGGAACTGCCTTGAACGCAGGATCCGCACAGCGAGCGCGAGCCTGCTCCCGGCGACGTTGACGCGTTTCTCGTGGAAAGCGGCCTGTTCCGCTGCTGACCGAACAGCGCGACGCCTACGTGTCCGGTTGCCGAGCTTCCGCTGAAAAGGAGCCTCGACACAACGCGCGAGATGCCCTTTGCTTCCCTTGCCGTTCGCCGGGCGCGCATCCGCTCCTGATTGGGGGCTCCCGTCACGTGTTACGGCGCGCGCCTCACCTATTTCACAAGGGGTCTATCCTTAGCCTTTCCCGCGGTTTTACTTCACTTGCGCGAGACATGGGCGAGACGTGTCTTTCTTTTCTTTTTTTTTTTTTTTTTTTTTTTTGCGGCCACACCTTCAACGGCACCGACACTTGTGAGGCAATACAAGCTTCGCTTGAAAATGCGGGAGGCTGTACATGCGAGAAATGCTTGATTCATTAGCGGTGACGACTCTTCATGCGTGGCCGATTCCAACGCAGCTATGCGTGAGCCCCCAGAACGTCTTGGAGGTTCTGCAGGCGGCCGACATGTTTCTGTTGGACGAGGCTCGCAAGCAGTGCCTGTTGCTGCTGCTGAAGACCATGGGGACCCAGAACTGCCTGAGCCTGGCCGCCCTTACGCGCCAGTACTACTGCCCGAACTTTACAGACGCCGTATTCACCTTCGTGCGCGAGAACTTTGACGAGGTGAGCGTTTGAGCGCCAATGGCCTTAAAGGGACACTAAAGGACACTACACATTAATTCAGTTTAAAATGGGGCAGAATTTCCTTTCACAAATCTACGCTCATTCGTTTAGCCGAAAGAACTTATTATTGGCGACATCGTTTTTTAATGGACACAGGAAGAGAAAAACGTGCTCAGTATAGTGTAGCAAATTACCATTCCACGATACTAGGAGCCACTTATAACTTTGGGAAAAGCCAGAAAAGACGCAATAACTCAAGACGGCTGGCTAGGCCAGTTCACGCACAATCTCGTCATGACGACCGAGGTTTTCGGCGGTGTCTGCGCGGGACCAGTTATTTTTCATGGGCGAAAATGGGCTACATTGTATTCGAAAGAAAACACAGACTTGGCAAGCTTCGAGAACTTTCACTGAGCCCAAAAGAAAAGAATACTTTGAAAATTGTGACGTCAAGCTGACGCGATACTAATTGCTGTTCGCGCTGATTCTGTTAAAAGCTACGTTCTGTTGAACTGTTAAAGGCTCTTAAAGGCACTGTTAAAGGCAATGTTCTGTTGAACATACTACTACAGCAATCCTATAGACAATGTTGCGGAGCTGGTGATTCTCAAATTTCCTTAATAACTGCTTTTAACTAGCATCTAAGAAAACAACGAAGAGCGTGGGTGTTTACGAATATGACACACATCCCCAACCATCACCGCCGAGAATGTCAGGGTCCCTCAAAAGTCACGCTCGGGCACCGCACAATTTCTCTGCGGTCTGGATTCTGCATCGTTTCCACCGAGCGGTAATGATGGCATTTTTTTTTAATTCGGCATCAAAAACGTTTACTTTTCCAAGCTTTTCATCATGCATCCACTCTTATTTCAAGCGTGAAAATTTTGCATGGAGGCTGTTCTGTGTCACACTATCTGAAACTAGGCTTTTCACGCGGCTCAACGTTTTATTCCAGCTTGTTTACTTTCAATGTAATATGGCGATTTCATACGCCAGAAGTTGGTTAAAACTTTCTCCATGGCGCCCGATGTAAAGCCTATGGAACACATGCAACCAAGGGACATGCATACTTATAACTGGTAGATGACTTTTTCATCTATAGACACAGTAAATAGTGTACAGCCTACACGTCCCCTCTGTTCAAGGAAGGACAAATATATAAGAAAAGTCTCATTACAGAACTGTGCAAATTTGTACAGTGCATTCTCTAAAGAAAATATGTTGAAGGCAACAGAAACTCCACCGAAAGTCAACAAAATCCCAGAACCCTCTTACGTGAAAAGGAAAAGGTGGCGTACAAAACAAAAACTCAGAAGAAAACTGTAGGTTGTCTTAAAATTGTCTGCATATACACTGTTTACTTATAATTCACTAGCCTCTCATGAACATTCCGGAAGGAACATTCAGGCCGCGCTGAAACTGATGTCATTAGGGGCTCTAAGTAGAGTACCGTTCACAGATAATCATCGCCTGTCAGTCTACAAGTGCCTGTTTGTGTATGTCCTAGAGTAATAGCGAAAGCGCCGTGAACCTATTGTCTGTGTCGATAGAATGTCCCCAGAAACGCCGGAGATATTGCTGTTGATGTGCTGACTTAAACAACCAAATATTGATTATTAGCACTGCCTCTCAGCCAAGCCTTTTCTTTTTTTGTTAGTCCTTGTTGACCCGGCACCACTGATAAAGCCCACACGTTTTTTCGGATCACGCTAGATCGTCGCGCAACACGACTCAACACTGAGTGAAGGCTCAGCGGTGAGATAGTCGCAAGAGAAACCTCGTGCGTCTTTGGCTGATTGATTGATTGATTGATTGATTGGTTGATTGATTGGTTGGTTGATTGATTGATTGATTGATTGATTGATTGATTGATTGATTGATTGATTGATTGATTGATTGATTGATTGATTGATTGATTGATTGAGGTTTATCGTTTCGAAGCAACACTGGGGCTATGAAAAACGCTGCTGTGGAGGACTCCTGATTAATCTTTTTTTTTTTTCACCTGCAACTCTTTAACATGTTCCCAAATCTAAGTACGCGAGCGTTTTTTGCATTTCGTCGTAAGCCCGCGACGTCGTGCTCAACAGCAGAACACCAAAGCCACTAAGCTACGGCGGATGCTTGTTTGCCTGCCCTTAAACCTTCTTGTCGAAATAATACCGAAACGAGCCTTCGTATATAGAACGCATTCCGAGGCAATTTTGAAGCTAATACCAATCGATGCGAAACTTTTTAATTGGCGCATTTACAAATTACCTGCACAAGGCTTTTGGCATGCGAAAATAAATTAATACCGCCAATCGGAGGCCTTAGGCGACCACCTTAGATTTGGATAAGAGTGGTCGGCGCAGTATCTCCAAGATGCATGCCCAAGAGGCAGAAAGGGTATAAAAGCGGAGGGAGGGGGAGGGGGGTTATTTCGCAAGTGTCCACCTAGTGGACATGTCCATTTCGTCTGCTGCTAAAGTTCTGATTGGCTGGGCCAGGGTACGCGTCAGGAGGAGACAGGCACCTCCAGCCTATCAGCATTTCAGCTGCAGACGAAATGGACATGTCCACTATAGGTGGACACTTACAGAATAGCCCCCTGAAACCAGGGTGCTTTACTATTCTATTTATATGTGGGTTGGGGCCGCCGAGCTCGGAGGGTGCCAGGGCTTGTTCACATACAAGATCGACTGTCGATGATAGCGGATAGCCGCTGTTATGCACCCCCTGCACGCAGTGGCCTCAGCGAGGCCCCAACCCACGGACCAGTCCGCGTTCCAGCTTTACTGTCCCTGTTGCCCCTTTGGCGTCCTGCAGTCACTGCCTAAGTATACTGACCAGTGGCATGCTGTTTTAACTTATTTCTTAGTATTTGCGCAATTTCTCATTTCTATTTACCGCGATGCATTGTGTATGCTTCACCATATTACAATGCTGTATTGCGGTGAAGCCATTCAATTTGCCGCGATGCATTGTGTATGCTTCACTACATTACGACGCTGTATTGCGGTGAAGCCATTACGGAACGTATGTAAGACTCTGCAAGACGCAGCAAGAAAACCGAAGTAGTGCAACCTATTGTCTGTGTCGATAGAGTGTCCCTAGAAACGCCGGGGATATTGCTGTTGCTGTGTTGAAATAAACCAGCAAATATTGATTATTAGCACTGCCTCTCAGCCCAGCCTTTTCTTTTTTTTGTTAGTCCTTGTTGACCCGGCACCACTGATAAAGCCTACACGTTTTTTCGGGTCAAGCTAGATCGTCGCGCAACAGGACTCAACACTGAGTGAAGGCTCAGCGGCCCCATGGTGGGGAGGCTGGTGGGAACGGTTGGTCGGAACCGTAAAATTGGCACTCCGCAAAGTTTTAGGTCGAAGTTGTCTGTGCGCAGAAGAACTTTCAACTATTATTACTGAGGCGAGCCTGTAGCCCTCACGCACGAGGTTTCCCGCCGCGCAGAGTCTGAGACACCCTCTTCGAGTTCGGACCTCCTGGTGTGAAACACGCGAAAACGCTTAGTAAGCTTTAATGATATCACCAAGCACTACCAGTTAGGCAGGAGGATATTTCCCCCGTGCACCTCACCCCAAACTGAAACGTTGCCAGGCAGTCGTCTGGCGACAACTGCAGACACACACCTTCCCCAGTCCGGTGCGATTGCAGCACATTTTCCCCACGCAATACCAGAGTGCTCTTTGCAAGTTATGTCAGGCAACTAGAGCGACACTCTCACACATGTTGTGAGAGTGACCTGTTATAGCAGCGAAAATGGCAGTAGCTCCGGAGGCTCTTGCGTCGAAGTGGGCCGCCGCTCTGCGCAGCTCCAACCTCAAGACACAAGAGTGGGCAGTCCAGCGGGCCCGGGAGGCGGCGACGAGGCAAGGCCTGGAAGTCCCCTCATGGGAGACCTGAGCCCGGGTCCTTAAACTTCGCCGGATTTCAATAAAGTTGTTTCCATCATAGTGCAACAACAGTTGCTCACAAAATCAACAAAAAGATTTACAACGGCATAAATATAAAAATATGAAGCTTCATAATACGAGGCAATAAGGGCAGGACGGAAATAAAATTAGGAAATGATTAAGAGAAACTTCAGAATTTCTTAATGAATATTGCTTAATCAGCGACTTCCTGCTAGGTGACAAGGAGTTGCATAATATTGTTGTAAATGACAAAGTCCTTGTGCAGGACCTTCTCGTAATACCTTATGCAGCAATTATTGTGAACTCGAGGTAATAGCATATCTCCTGACGCGAAACGCGTACTATTATAGGGCTTTGTACGTAATAAGTTCGCCCACTGTTTACCACTACATATATATGCTGCTATTACTAACGGTAGCACTACACGACTGTAAACTGCCATAAATGTTGTCAATTCCGCATTTTCAAACTACGTTATGCGTAAGTTTACTAACAATAGGTCATATTATGTCCCTATTAGACGAATACGCGAATGGCGCGAAAAAAGGTGGACCCAAGTATAAGGTGCATATAAAATACACGAGCGCCAGCTTCCAACGGAATTCGCTAGTACTTGCTGGTACAGTAGGATATGAATCTTGACTGCCACGTAGCTATGGCGTAAATGTTGACTCATGTATACGACTGCAGGATTTCGCCTGGTCTGATAGAGAGGATCGAGGCCAATATAGCAGAAATGTGTTTAATCAAAACGAACGTGAATATGTTCTGAAGTTTAAGCTTTGTATGATACGTAATATCCAGTACGTTACCGCGATACGTGATACATTAGATCCACTGCGCATGCGCGTCCTATGCCATGGGCAACCGTGGCGGCTAGCAGCGACACCGTGACTGTTCTACAACGTTGCAGCGACCAGACGGCCCAGACCGCCCACTTCGAACCGAATTCGCGCTTTATGCTTGTTCTCCGTGAAAACCAGACATAAATAACAAAGCAATCGCTTAGTCTCATCGCACTCTTATGGCAAAGTGTGTAAGTGATGGTTTGTCGTGATTATTGAGACTTTTGACGCATCTAGGCCTAAACAGACGGCACCGTGCTACGAAAAAGGTTTGATTTCCACCTAGTAGATGGCGGCACATCATAAGAGTTGGCTATGCATTGGCGATGCGTTGGCGATTAGTAGTGCCCTAAAAGCTTAATTATACTCAGCACCAATCATTTAATACTACGCTCTAGTACGGTGGGCAATAGCACTATGCGAAGAAGTTGGTTTTCAGCATGTCGACCTTGATACCCCAAGGAGGAGGCGCATGCGCAGTGGGCTTAAAGCGTCCCGTATCACGGTATAACCTATCACGTGTCACAGAAAGCTAAAACTTTCCGCTATTATACGTGGAAAGGTTATCTCTGCCAGGTGGCTTAACGAATCGGATGGCTACGTATCTATAGCATATGTATAGCGCCTATAGCTCCTGTTCTTCCACGCGCATCCATCGTTTCCGCATTGTGTTGAACCGCGCGTCCACGGTGAACGCAGGTCTGGCGGCTCAGCGAGGAGTTCGTGGACACCCCTGCATGGCTCATGTACCAACTGCTCTCCTCGCCGGAGCTTAATGCGGATCGCGAAGAGGACGTGCTTCACGCGATTGCACGGTGGTTCTCGGCCGTCTCGTCACCCGAAGAGGCAAACCGCACCGAACTGCTGGAGCTGCTCCAGTGTGTACGCATTGGCCGTTTCAGTAAAGAGTGAGTTTGCCTGTTTCAATCCTAACAAGGCGCCTGGACAATAGATATTCCTCGTCTCTCTTGCCTCTCGTGCCGAATCAACTCATTTCACATTGGGTAGTGTGTAGTTGTTGTGCGCATGCGGCCGAAATGCGCATGCATGTAACCGAAAAGCGCTTGCAACCGAAAAGCGCGGAGTCGTGACAAGCGAAAATTGATGCTCCTTTCAGACAAGCAAAGAGCCCCAAGGTGACTTATGGTACTGACATATAGGGCCCACGTGTGTTTTCTAGAAGTATACTTTGTCATGTTCGTGCGTTAACCTTGCTTCATCTGGAATTTTTGTACCCTGCTATCCCCCACTTCTTAAATATTCCTGTAGCGGGGCTGAAGAAATAACTAAGCTCTTTACAGACTCAGAATCGCACTGTCCAGAAGGCAGATATATCATTATGCCGTTGAACCACACAAACAGTTGCTCAACACTTATGTGCATCTACCCTGTAGTCTATCTGTCAGTTTCAATGCTACCTCCTTCATACAGCGCGACACATAATCACCTGTTCGCCATTCTCCAAAGCAATTGTGTGAACTTCCTCTTGCGGAACAGCCACGATAAGTTGTCTATAAGGTTAGCGCTTGCAGCATACTTGTCGCGGTAGCCCAGTGCCTGGCGTTGCTGAGCTCGAGGTCGCTGGTTCGATCCCGGCTGCGGCGGCCACATCCCGATTGAGGCAGAATGCAAAACCGTGCATTGGGTGCACGTAAAAGAACCCAGGTGGTAAAAATTAATCCGGCTTCCTCCACTACAGCGTGCCTCATAATCGAATTGTTGTTTTGGCACGTTAAACCCCAGCATTTAATTAATGCAGTGCGTGCGGCAGTGAAGAAATTGTTGCGCCGAAAACGCAGCAGTTGACCCATCGAAGAACGTGCCAGTGCATTTAAATAAACACTAAAAAGAAAACGTTATTTCAGCACTATTAGTAACTTACCCTCCTACAGTGCTGAAAGAGACACTATTACCGTTACAGGAAAGCCAGAATTTTAAGGTGCAAGAGCGAAATTCGTGTGGCAACGCCGCCTGAAAGTTCGCGCACCAGCTCGACGTGACGTCAACAATTAGGATGGCATCTCCTAGGGCTTTGTTGATTTCTTTACTTGTAAGAGGTTAACTACAGTGTGTACTAATATAGCGCAAACGTAGCACGATTCGAGAACTTCACACTGAACTGCAATGGCTCCAAATATGAAAAGCTTATATCTTAAAATCAACGACGTCAAATGGACGTAGTGGCGCTGGATTTTTTATCCGAAATTCAAAAATTTCGTTTGAACATTCACTAGCCCTTCCCCTTCCAAGAAAATGGGGTAAGCGATGCTTGTCGTCCGATTGTAGCGTGCCGATTCTAGCGTGAGGGCTTCCGAAGCCCAGGCGAAACGTCAGCGAAGAGCCACGGACCCCGAGTTGCGGGAACACGATGTTGAGGCCAAACGTCAGTGAAGAGCCGCCAACCCTGAGTTTACGGCAAACGAAGCGGAACGCCTGCGACAGCGTCGTCTGCCCACCCCAAGCTTCGCTTACACCCATTTTCGAATGGGTGTAAGCGATTTTCTTGACAGGGGAAGGGCTCTGAATGTTTTTTCAGTAAGCCTAGCAGAGCTGTCATTAAGTTGTAAGCGAATTCCAGCCAGGCTCGGCTCTCTCTCAGAGGCGAAGGGCGGGTTCACTGCGTTTTTCTGGGTTAAGCTTGTACTGCATTCTCGGGTTGTCACCGTCTATGTATTCGTTTGTCATGGGTGTACCTCTGAGCGAGGAAACTTGTGAACAGCGATAATCGTTTGGTCTCCGATGTTGCGCAGTGCCCTGGCCCAGTTCCGCAATCGCTGGCCTTCGCTGTTTGACAGCGCTGAGTTCCAAGAGGCCATCATACAGGCCCTCACATTAGGCCCCTGCATGTGCTCGCCGAACAAGCTGATGCGCGCACTGACTGAACCGGAAAACCCGCCAGAGCCGACTCCACCGGCTAACGCGGCTCCAAATCTGGCCGTGGCTGCCGCCGCCGCCATCAACGAGGCCGGAAACTTGTTCCTGGCCATGCAAGCTCAGAATGCCGCCCTTGTAGCAGCCGCTCAAGGAGCACCCGTTCAAGAAGCAGCCGCAGAGGAAGAACCCGAGCCTCCATACGGTGAGCTCCAGCGAAGCTCTTGCTTCACTCCGTTAGCGTCATGGTGCTGAAACGTTGTTCCAAGTAGATCGTGTTAGTTGTTGCCTATGCCGTGCAAGGCTCCCCAGCCACCAGGAACTCTCGCCCACGCTCACTCTTCGGCACATTTTACTGAAGTCGCGCAATTTTAGCATGAATTGCGCACCTATGATTTCGAAATTATACGGCGTAGCCTTTGCTAAAATAACCGAAGAGAATAAAAGACCCGCCTTGGAAGTTACCGTAACCTTTATGCAGGACTATCTTCCGTATACATTCTGTGGTATATACACAGATCCACTTTAATATTTCAAGATGCATGCATGCATCTGCATACATGCATCCAGTTACATACATACATACATACATAATACATACATACATACATACATACATACATACATACATACATACATACATACATACATACATACATACATACATACATACATACATACATACATACATACATACATACATAATACATACATACATACATACATACATACATACACATACATACATACATACATACATACATACATACATACATACATACATACATACATACATACTACATACATACATACATACATACATACATACATACATACATACATACATACATCATACACTACATACATACATACACATACATACATACATACATACATACATACATACATACATACATACATACATACATACATACATACATACATACATACATACATACATACATACATACTACATACATACATACATACAAAGTGTAGGCTATAAGGTGTGTGCGCGCGTGTGTGCGTTGCGGGGGGGGGGGGGGGTAAGAAGATAACGCAAGATGACAGTTTCGAGAAGTGGAGGAGGAAGAAGGGACAATAAACAGTAATGGCGACCGTATGACTACCTATGCTTGTTGCCGCAGTCTACTTCACGATCCTGTGTTAATCGCCTGATGGACCGCTCCGATTTCCCAAGGAGAATGTGTGTCAACGTCACGGCCACCGATATGGATGGCGTCAAGCTGGTGAGCAGCGCATACTGCGTCTATGGCGGAAAGTCGGCCTGATAGCGTGAACTTTGACTATTTTCCCTGGCACGTGCATACATGCTTTCGGTAACCTAGCGGCGGAGAGTACTCTCAAGATAAATAGCAGCGACCACGAACGCGAAGTGGCCATCGCACATATCAATCGGGAGCTTCGCGACGCGAAAGCACAGGAAAATGGGGTCACGAAGGCAGCACGAGTTTCCTACAAAAAAAAGACAGAGATGTTTCCAGAACAAAATATATTCTGCAAGATGTGATTCATTTGCAAGAAAAAAAAAACAGGCAAGTGCAACAGCAGCTGTTGGAAGTCATAATGCAAACGGCCCTCCAACGGACTCTAAGGACACCTACCGAATTTATTAAACCGGATATCTTCGACTGTTCTTTTCCAGAGAATGCTCAGGCCTGGCTTGATTTCTGTGAATATGCCTGTGACCGTAATTGTTGGCAGGATGATGTCGACAAGGTTATGAACATGCGGTTGTACCTCGGAGGCGTCGCGAGGACTTGGTACGAGATCCGAGTGACAGAAAAGGCAGGACATCCTTGGACGGACTGGAGAAAAAACTTTTTGACCACATTTTCTGTATATAGACTCGAAAGTTTGGACAGGACAATAGCTTGCAAGTACGTTCCCGGCCATGTTCATAAGTATTTTTTTTAAGTGGAGGCTATTGGCATGCCGCAGATTCTGCACTGTCAGACTCATCGCCCGTGCCCGTCATTATACAAGGATTTCCTAAGTGTATGCAGCATCAAGTTCAACTTCGGGCACCAGAAACACTAGAAGACCTACTGCCAATTATGAAGCAATTATTTGTTCAGGAGTGGCAACATGCCCCGACAGATGATAATGCCAAGGAAATATCTCTAGTACCGGCGTTCAGAGGCGACATTTGTTAGAAGGCAGGCGGCAAATTATCCTGGTTCGTTTGTGGAAGACTTTTCTAAACAGAAGTAAAAGAATATACTTAAAAAGATGCCTGATGACCTTTCACCATCCCGACAGGAAACAATTTACCTCACTGATCGTGCCAAGCTGATATACTCGTATGTTCCCGCACAAGTAAATGGAAAGGATGAAATGGAAATGTCCCGTCCGGTAATGCAAGAGCTCCGTTTACAACTCTACTGGGATGGCCAAGTCACAACGCAAGACGATCGCGGGTTGCCTTCCTTCACAGTCCTGGAGGAAAACCCTCGCAAGCCCTCTGTAGCGGAAGATGTCACTCGGAGGTACCCAGAGCTACTTTGTGTCGGAGGCTACCCAAGAGCGGCGTCAAAGTTTCAAGTCCCATTCGAGCTACGAGAGACGACAGTAGTAAAGCGGAAGGCCTACAATATGTCGAGAGACAAGAAGCTTTCGCTGAAAGAAGAGCTGCAGAAAATGCTTGACACTGGTGTGATACGTGCCTCTACACCTTCTTTTGCTTCTCCGGTCCCGATTGTGCCTAAAGAGGATGGAACATTTCCTCTGTGCACCAGACCGGCCTCTAACCAAATAAGGGAATAAATTCCCTTATTTGGTTAGAGTCTCTAAGTCTTAATGCTTCGATTGGTACTTCGGGATCATCATCAGCAGCAGCCTATATTTATGTCTACTGCAGACGAAGGCCTCTCCCTGCGATCTCCAATTACCCCTGTCTTGCGCTAGCTCATTCCAACTTGCGCCTGCAAATTTCCTAGCTCCATCACCCCACCTGGTTTTCTGCCGTCCTAGACTGTGCTTTCCTTCTCTTGGTATCCAGTCTGTAACCCCAATGGTCCACCGGTTATCCATACATCGCATAACATGGCCTGCCCCGCTCCATTTTTTTTTCTCTTAATGTCATTTAGAACATCTGTTATCCCCGTTTTCTCTCTGATCCACACCGCTCTCTTTCTGTCTCTTAAAGTTAGGCCTAACATTTTTCGTTCCATCGCTCTTTGTGCGCTCCTTAACTATATAGGCTGATGATGATGATGATGATGATGATATATCCCATTGTTTTTTAAATGAATTCATGGGTTTTACGAGCCAAAACCACAATTTGATTATGAGGAATGCCGTAGTGACGGAATCCGGATTAATTTCGACCACCAGATGATCGATCTTTAATGCGCTCCCAATGCACGCAACAAAGACGTTTTCGCATTTCACCCCCATCTAAATGCGGCCGCGCGGCCGGGATTTGACCCAGCGACCTCGTGCTTAGCAGCGCAACACCATAGCCGCTAAGCCAACGCGGCAGGTTTATGTGTACCGTGGTCAGCTAAGTGTGACACACAAATTTTACCTGATCAGTAAGTATAACGCTGCGTTGCATGCTCCGTATGTCTCGTCTTGTAAATCGGGGGAGTAGCTGTTTCTTGTGAAGGGGCGGTGCTGTGTGCACAAGTGTGCACGCCAAGATAACGTAACAAGAGCAAAAGCACTGATAAAATCAATATTTATAACCTATCTCATACATCTTGAAACACTTCCGATACTATTTGATTTGAGCTGTACGTTTCCGTATGTGTAACGTATCTTAGCAATACGAGTTGGAAAGTGAATGGCCGAGTGTTTGCCCTCGTATTCACAATGTCGTATTGCACTGGGTTCATTTCTGTCACAGTTTCTTGTCTTTTTTTTATATCAGACTTAATATTCTAGTGGCTGGATACGTGCTTTTTAAGTATTCTAGACATGGCATAGTGATTTTTTCATATCTGAAGTTCCTGTAGAGAGTTCTCTCACGGAGTCCACATTCTGTATAACAATGACAAAATTCACTGAATTCAAAATTATTCATCCGTCCTGCAGCTGAGTACGCTTTTCATGATTCTACAGATGCGAGAAATGCTGTGAAACTATGTTGACAGGATCGCGAAGGAAATTAAACATCGAAGCTGTATGCGCCTTCTAAAAAAAAGTCACAGGCCTGCACGGCACACGCAGTGCAGTCACAGCGTAAGCTGGTGGAGCGGCTCAAGAGTAGCACCAATTTGGGCACCACGCACACCAGGGTCTTCGCGGCAGTCTGCTCGCCTCGTTTTGACGAGAACGATCTGAACTGTCCGCCCGGCGTCGACGGCGAGCTGAGGCTTGTAATGCTCTCTGCACAGCAGTCTGCTGAGCCCGATCAAGCCTTACAACTGCAACTTACATGTCGGGCGCGCCGCGTTTTCAGGCGCCTTAACTAGATGGCGCCGCCACACTGGCGGAGGCTCGGTAGCTTTGGCAGCACGTTGATTGCGCGCCTCGTCTGAATCGCATATCGTCGTCTGTGCCTGAGGACGCTGCGTTTGCAGGCATCTTACCTAGATGGCGCCACCATACTGGCGGAGGCTCGAGTCGTCTCCTCCTGCGTGCTTAGGAGCGTTTTAAGGCATGTTTCCGCTGCCCATTAGCAAGCGCTTGCGTGGCTCAGTGGTAGAGTATCCGGTACTTTTTTCGCGCTTCCGGTGATAGCGGTTACGCGGCCGGCGGCATCATCGCGACCCGAAACGGCTATTGGAATGAGCCCATAACAGCTTACGCTGTAACATACATGGCATTCTCCACTCTTTCAGAGCCCATGGAGCTGAAAAAGGCGCGTTGCGATCTTTGCGGTCGCACGAACCCCGAGCGCTGGCTGCCGCGGCTGCCGTGTGAGATCATCTTTCTGATCGGCGGCTGGAGTAGCGGCCAGCCGCGGTCCACCATCGAGACCTTCGACCCACGAGTAAACCGCTGGTTTCAGCACAAGAACGATTCTTTCGCTGCAAGGCAAGCGTATTCACTCAATGTTCAATGGCCTTGCAGCGATACACAACAAACACTTTAGATCGGTCGATTGCGCGTCATGGGTGATCATGCCAATGGATCAGTCTTGCCTTGAGCTGGCGCTTGATAAGCAAGAATGGACGTGAGAACAAAAGTGGCGCCGCCACTTTCAAATTACCGGAACCAGATATGCCTGTATCGTTGAGGAAACTTCGGAGCCTGCTCGGACATGGTTAAAGGTTTACCAATTAACAATTATATCACTATTCAATATTAAGTGAAGAACGGCGTGCCAACTTTTGGGTGTGCTCCGTATCTTGAAAACACTGTAGTCTTGTTCAGAGAGAAAGATAGTTGCACACGTCAGATTGTGGAACCTGCAGTAATGAATAGTGATGACTGAGTGCGTCAGCTTACCGTCTCTTTTGTTATCTGCCACATAAATAAGTTTTCTTGGAGGTAGCTGTTAACAAGTGCTTAGTAACGCACACGTGTTCGTACGATGAAGTGATTAGTTCTTTCTTTCCTTTTTGTCTGTTTTGCTGCATATATTCAGAACATTTCGCATCATATGTTAGTTGGAAGTTAGCGCCTGTACCATTCCTGTCTCTGTGTGCTTTTTTTTTTGTAGATTCTGCACTAGAACACTTATAAATCGCAAATGAACATTGACCTTCATTTTCTCCTGTACCACCCATTTTCCACCAACGAAATTCCGTTTGAAGCTTGGAAAGAAACCTTACTAGCGTGTACACTTAATGTTTTTCTTAAATACGCCCGTTAGCTGCAAGTGTGCCACTAGGCTTGCCGAAATAAACTGAAATTATTCGTAATGCTGACACACAAACTGCGTCCTATTTACCCGTGCATTGGAAAGTTCCCGACGCCGAGTTTGGGCTGAAGTTCTCAGGTTAGATTCATAAGCGGAGAAGAAAATCAGCCTTATCGGGAAATCCCTGGTTCGTATACACGTTTGCTCAGGGAGTACGCTCAAGTACCGCTGACAAGCATTCCATGCAGTTCTGTGCAGCGGGTATGCTCAAGCATGGCCTCCGAAATCATGCCATCTCGAAGGCAATTATTCAAGTCAGACGGCACTTTAATCGACTTAATTGGATTAATTGATCGACTTAAATACCCCGTCTCGTCTGGCACGTCAATGCCACTCGTCTTCCTATCGCACGCGCTATCCACGTACACGCACGAGCGGTATACTTGCAGTAGAGACGTTCTCGGCTAATTCGAATCGAACGCGTGCAGAGCGTACCACGGCGTGGTCGTGTTCCGGCGGCGCATCTACGTGGTGGGCGGCATGAAGCTGCGTACTTACCTCCGCTCAATGGACAGCTACGACCTGGACCGCTGCGAGTGGCAACACCACTCGCCGATGCATGTGCCGCGGGCGTACGTGACCACGGCAGTGCTCGGAGAGCACATCTACGCCATGGGCGGTCACACCGGTACGCCACTTTCTGCGGCGACGCAACTGTGTTAACCCTTTCCGTGCCGAGGACGAGTCTCGATCACTCGTCCAGGGAGTTCCTATCGTCTACCGAGTGCAGCAGACGAGTGGCAGTATATTTTCATCATTTTTGTGTCAACGCTGCGCTATTAAATGGAACTAGCTTCCCAGCAAACAATCCTTTTTTCAAGGCGCAGCTGGCGACAACAAAACGGCAGTGTGGCTGCCTGGGTTGCAGGGCGGCTGTAGCGACGACGGCTGCTTTCTCATTGCTGTAATCGTAGTGCTTTTGGGCGTTTCTTCACCACAAGTAAACATTTAGACGTGGAAAACTCCGGCGAGTTGTTTTCGGTGCTTTAACTTTACTAACGATTGCGAGGAAGACCTACAGACTCTTGCCACCTCACTGTCATTGACGCGGCTCTACGAAAACGCTCTCTTGCCGGCGCCACTGCAACTTTCCTTCTATCCATCGCCATCAATAACGCGTCAAGTGGAAGATAACAAAACCACGCCTGTATTCAGTTCCAAGAAATATCGCCGCTTCGTATAAACTGTTTCTGTGGCTTTGCCTATATATGCAACTCAAAAACACGACAAATTTTGGAAGTAGAAGGCAACAAAATTATAGCAAGTGAACTGCTCATATTGTCATAATGAAAGTTGTTGACAATGAATCAGTCCTAAAAACATTCGAGAAGTTTTCGTCTCTCCCTGAAAGAGAAGTTGGCACCGTAATAGGGTTAAATAAACATTTCTTTACCTCGTCTCCCCGCTTTGCGGATGCATTCTTGACGAGTAGGCAGTAGCTTGGGCGACTGGCTATGTGCCCAAATAGATAATGTGCCGCCGGCTGCGGTCTTGCCGAATAGACAACTTTTGGCACTGGATGTATGCACGACTTGGTATGTGCCTATTCCTTGCCAATGGCAACATGGCGAAGAATGGGTACCAACTGGGCGCAGATGGAATGGGCACAATGGCGTAAACCGCAGCAACCCAAGCGAAAAAAAAATGCCCTACATGCGTATGTGCCACAGTGACTCAAGGGCATAGAAGCCTAAATGTTTTCAAATATGTGTCGTACTTCTCTGTGCATATACACCTCTTGTAAACGCTGCCAAATAGTTGAACTTAGCAAGTAGCGAGAACACTTACTAAGCCAGAACGGCCCAACTACGACTTTGAAATCCCAGACGTCACATTAACGTAACGGCGCTGTGATTTTGGGTCTAAATTGGAAAAATGGAATATTGTTCTTCATTTTCTCTTCCATTTAGTAATCAAACTATGACCTCGAGATCAACGAAAATAGAATACGTTATTGTAAACTGATTTAGTATTTCTTTTGGGTGTCCTATTAAGAACGGGCAGCGTGGTACGTTAAAGGGACACTAAGGGGGAGCACTAAATCGGTTTATACTGATAAATTAATTTTACCCGCCGCGGTGGCTTATTGGCTATGGTGTTGCGCTGCTAAGCGCGAGGTCGTGGGTTCACATCCCGGCCGCGGCGGCCGCATTTCGATTGGGGCGAAATGATTAAACGTCCATGTCGCGTGCATTGGGCGGCAGGTTAAAGATCCCCTGGTTGTCAAAATTAATCCTGAGTCAATCACTACGGCGTGCCTTATAATCAGATCGTACTTTTGGCACGTAAAACTCCAGAATTCAATTCAATACTAATAATTCAAACCTCTATTCATTGATTTCGAGGTAACAGCTGGGTTTATTATCATTTAGGGCAGCTGCGGCTCAATAAGAGCTATTATACCTTGCTAAGTTCGCTCTTTCGCTCCTTGAGCGTACAACGTAGTCAATCTGTAACTATAAAAGTTTAATAAGGCCCGAGCCGATGCCATCGAAATCCATGACGTCATGGCTAGCTGGCACGAAAACTTGAAGGCGACGTCGCTACCCGTCTTTCACATTTGCGTCTTTTCTGCAGGCTTAGCAAGCCGCTCCTCTCGCATTGACTGGCTCTACTGCTACTGTAGAAGGTTAATTTACTAATGCAGCCCGATTCTTCTTTTTTCTTTTTAGTTTCTCCTTAAAGAGCAGCATACATTATAAAGAGCAAGCTGGTGTAGCGGATATTCTACACGCTTAATATCTAAAAGTGCTTCGGTGAGGGCTTGTTGGTACGCACGTTGTATGGTGTATGGCGCCTGCAAAGGTGATCCAAACAGGAACATCAACACGAAAAAATGAGAACAACATAGACCTTGCGCACTAGAAACTGTTTATTCAGCAATGAACGGTTAATGCGCAAGGTCCTTCTTCTTTGTGTTAGTTTTCCTGTGTGTACCACCTTTGCAGGCGCATATATTGCACTTTGTAGATGACAGGAGTAGGGGTATAGCATTTAATATACATTTTCACACAATTTTTTTTAGTCGACTACGGACGGTTACGTTGGTACAGCTTCGAAATCAGATAGCCAAATTCAGGTAACTTAATTAGGAAGATAGGGCGAGAACCGGGTGCGCAAGAAATGGTTCTTTGAATTTAATGCGTTCTACAAGGACTTCCCAGCAACCTTACCTGTATGAATAGTAACCAAGTAAGAAGCGTTTCGCTTCGCGACTCTCGCTTTGCTTCCCCTTTTCTGGCACAGGCATGGAACGTACGTCCACCGTGGAGCGGTATAGCCTTCGCACAAACCAGTGGACCATGGTTGCCCGCATGATGAGAAGGCGCAGCGACGGCTCAGCATGCGTCTTCAGAGGTGAGCGCTTCCTTTTATTTCTCAGTATTGGCCGACAGGATGTGATTGACGAGTACACGAGAACAGCGTGATTAGACTACTCTGCCCATAAGCTCGCGTAGATATGTAGACCTCGCACTGTTAGTTTGTCAGGGACGCCCTGTGCTTGTGTATAATCAGGTCGCCTGCTTAATCTGCATCAACGTAATTTGCCAGATGGCGTGGATGTAGTGCTTGTAACGATATTTGAAAAGCTTCAAGTCGAAAAGTGATGCGATTTCATTCACAGGTGAGGTTTGTATGATGATGACACATTTTGGAGCACGCATAGCTTCAAGCATGACATCAAACACGTTCTGTTTCAATAAGGAGCAGCTCTGGTTGAGCGATCAGCTTTTGTTAATGCAAAGGCTGTTCCACGTGCATGCGGCTGCTGGAGCGAAAAAAAAAAAAAACAGGGGGAAACGATGCTGACGCGCGTGTTCCAGAACGATTTTCGTTGAAACCTACCACATGCTTCGGTGACAGCGCGATTTCCGTCAGAGTGACGCCCAAACTTGCCTCTTGTTCGCAAAATATTCACGCCTGTATTGTTAAATAGAAACAAAAAAACCAGTCGGGTCTCTACACTTTCTTATGATTTCAAAATAAAATAACTATTATGCTTTGCCGTCTTAACATTGCGTTGAACATTAACGATCGCTTGGTCAGCAGCTGCGCAGATCCCGCAACTTCAACACGTGATAAGATATACATGGGCTGAAGCCCCTATTTCGACGTTGCTTGCTGTCGCCCCGTCCATAGTAGTGCCGATCGCTACTCCCCGTCGCGTCGCTACGTCGCTACCAACTTGGCGCAACGCGGCTGCTGCGGTGTATACGGTCGCAGCGACGGCAGCGGCGACGGAAATCGCTGTGCCGCCGTGTGATAATCGTGCCCCGTGAAACAACCCTAAGGCCCGGAGAAGCGCACACATCCATCCAGCTCTATACAAATATGGCTATTGCGCGTGGAACGCGAAGGGCACCGTACGGTCCTTCTTCAAAAATAAAAAGTCGCAGTTTCGCCCGAAAGGCGAAGCATCGATTGTGATAGCAAATTAGCGGACAGCTATATATATATGAAGTAAGAATAGCAGTTTTATGGGCCGTATAAACTTAGAAGCATAGGCATACTAACTAAATCAAGCATGTGTCACGCGTGCGCGAGCAAACATGAACAAATATAACTCGATGACCGCGGAAACTCGCTTTCATAGTACTGGAGTGAGGAAGCGCGCCAGCAGCAGCGAGCGAATTGACTTTCGCGCTTCCTCCCTTGCGTGCGTGAGATAGAGCCGCGAACGCCGGCTCACCATCGCACGCTTTCACTCGCACATACAGCATACGGCGCGCGGCGATGATTTATACGGAACCTCACGGCGTGCGGCGATGACTTTACGGAACCTCACGGCGACGCCGACGCATGAAATGCGCCTATAGTGTCCATATAATTTCTTTCGCAATAAAACGGGCGTCGGCCTGTGTATGCATGGTGCGCGCAGGCCGGCTGTACATCAGCGGCGGCTTCAATGGCCGCAGCGTGCTCGAGAGCGTGGAGGAGTACACGCCATCGCTGGACTCGTGGTCGCTGGTGCGACCGCTGCCTTACCCGCGCTGCAGCCACCGCATGATTCAGCACGGCGGTCGGCTATACGTCATCGGCGGCTTCGACGGACGCCGCCGGCTGTACACAGGTGTGCCCCCGTTACAATTAAGTGTACAACAGCGTGGCGCCACGCTAGTCCAGCATTATGATAGAAATACTACCAGGCCTGTACGTCATATGAAGCTCGTTGCACTTTCTGTATGATTGGGGCCAGCAAAACGTGTAACTAATGACGTCATTTGTGGATTCGAGCTACTTGGTAAGGCAACATTGTTTTACAGAAAACAGCGCAGAAGACGGCTCAAGCGAGTGGCAAATACAGACGCAACGCTATGTGTGCATGTTTGCCACTCGCTTGTCCCGTCTTTTGCTCCGGTCCTTAAAAGAAGACGGCATGTCGTTGCATCATGTGATGCAAGCACCTCCTTGGGTACAAGTTACCCAAGGAGGTGCTGGCTCAAATCGCACAAAAATATGGCCTATAGTGCAGCCGCGCTGTGAAACTCTCCAGTGTCCCAATCGTCTGCGCCCTTATCACTAATAAAGCACAAACTGGTAATAGAACCAGGACCAGATAACAAGTAATCGAATTTCTCTTAATGCCACCACTTGTGCCACAATATACCCTTGTCAAGGCACTGCGCACTGATTCGTATTCTTTCGATGTGGTCCAACGTTGCACGGTGTCAAAGCAGTTATCGCGTGAGTGCACATTCAGTAAAGAAAACAAAGTACAAGCGTGAAGATCAACACATGTCTGTTTCGCGTATTTATTGCTTTCTAGCAGCATCTGCCACCCGCAAATTCTGGCTATACTGGTACGCCAAATAATTTGCTGAGCTTACTACAGCTATATCAACATGGTAAACTTGTACGTAATCACATTGGCCTTTTGTCAAGGCTGCACCAGTCAATTAACCTTTAATATGCAGCCGTTGCCTATGTTCTATTTTGGCGATAGACCGGCATATAAGGACCACCTTATTCGGTTTTTACTGAATTGCTAGTTTCTGTCATAATAAATGTAAGGACCCCTCAAGGTCGCGACTGCACTGTTGCACCAATAATATTCTTAGTGTGTGTGGGTGCACAGTCACAATGGTAGGTGACTGGTGCGACACACGAATTCAGTCAGAATGAGTGGATTTTAAGTTGTACGAATACCTACAATGTTACTGTAATGTGTGAAGTCCAGCCCCAGATTAAATTTAATAACTGGTACATTTAGATATAGTTGACGCGAGCGGCTGAGTTTATGCCTGGCACTGCGAATGCGTCAAGCTCTGCCTGGGTTCTCTTGAATGCAGCTAGGCACTACTATAATTTTTGTCCTCCCTGTTTCCGAAACTCCGTAATATGTATAGTCTCCTCCATTCTTGTACTGTGCAAGAGACGATAATCTTAGGGATAAGTGTGGCTTGTCTGATACAAAGTTCACTCATTGTGTGTCCTCGCGCCGCGTGTATTCTTGCGCAGTGCTCCGCAGTGATGCCAGCCTTCCACTGAGCTGGCACAAGATACCTCCACTAACCTGCGCCCGCAGCACTTTTGCCGTGGCACAGCTTGGAGACGTCATCTATGTCATTGGCGGCTTCAATGGTAATCAATTAGTTAACTGATTAATCGATTACCTCTTTATTTCTTTGATTGATTGATTGATTGATTGATTGATTGATTGATTGATTGATTGATTGATTGATTGATTGATTGATTGATTGATTGATTGATTGATCCTGAAACCAACACGTGGTCTATGAAGAATTCCAAATGGAGGGCTCCGGACTAATATTTGTAACCTGCCGTTCCCTAACGCGCACCAAATTATCAGCACACGAGAGGCCTGCGCGGCGACTTGGGGCATGACATCACGTGAGCTCATGACCTTCCCACAGTGACGCGGTGCTCCCTCAGCACTTGCGTCGGGCAGGGACTGCGAAAGAATAAAACATAAGAAAGGACAAACGGGTTGCTCGATAGCGCTCCTTGAATAAACTCGGTCGTCCCTCGTGAGTGATCTATTCTCGGGGGGTCTTAACATTTCTTGCCACTCTGAAACGCAGGGACGTCACTCGTATCGGACGTGGAGTGCTACACGCCGGGACAAACGTGCTGGCAGAAGGCCAAGCCCCTCAATGGGCCTGTCAGCGCGCTGTCTGGCTGCGTCATCACTGGCATCGAGGCAGCCCGGAAGTTCTCTGCCCGAGGTGAATGAATGACACTAGAAGAAAAGTGACACGCTGACGGCGCGAGTTGCTGCCCTGCAGTGCTCGGTGCCCTGTCTTCCATGTTGCCCCCTTCCCTGGGCAGAGACAGAGTAACGTGAACCGATGTTGACAACACACAGAGAGGTCGCCCTTGCCAACCGTGATCCGAGAGTACACAGTCTAACTTGACGGAGATAGTTTTGCCTGGACGCGCGCAACTAAATTATCCGGCCTCTCCGTACACCGGCTAATATCGAACGTTTACCCAACCACCGGGACGTGGTGATGAAGACTAACAGACGAAAGGCAGACCGGCGATGCAATGAATGGGCCGTGCACCAGGCAGATATCAATTGGAGAGCTCTTCGGAGTATAGGGTTAGTGTACTGGAACCTTTTTCTAGTTTACCGTAGTATGATTAAGGGCGTTTCGGAACGCTTTCGATAACATCGCTGTCGCGGGATCATCGGGACGATGTGGCGCCACATTTCGAATAATATACGCCATGTTTGGAAGGGAAAAAAACTGCCTCTGAATAACAAATCGAATGTTGAAAATTTCCTGACTGCAGAGTACGAAGACGGTTACTTTTCAGTGGCGCAAACATGTTGGTGTCATTACTGTTACAAATATGCATAATTTCATCCGCGTGATTTCAATCTTAGAGGTTAGCGCAAGTGCGTGTCGGTTAGATAGCACTATAACCATCAAGTATTCAACACCGTCTAGCCCCGGACCATTTCGTTGTCATGTGTATGTGCATCGTATATAAGGAAACAGTAATCTGCAAGGAATGCAACAACATGGAAGTGTAACCGCGGCTGTATCTTGAAAGGCATCTGCGGAGGGGGCAGAGGCTGCCCTCTCTTTGTTTTCGCGGCTAAGATCGCGTTGATGCGAGCGCCGGCCCGAAGCTCAATTCACTCGCTGCTGCTGCTGCGCTTACTCACTCCAGCGTTTTGATAGCGAGTTGCCGCGGTCATTGAGTGAAATGCGTTCATGTTTGCTTGTGTGCGCGTGACATCATGCTCGTTAATTTATAGTTAGTGTGTCTATGTTTACAAGTTTATACGGCCGATAAAACTACCATCCTTACTTATAACTGTCCACTAATATGCTGCCGCAATCGATGCCTTTCGGGCGAAACTGCGACTGTTTTACAGAAAGCAGCAATTCTTTAAGCGAGTCTGTGAAATTGCGGCGCGTAACACTGTTGCTTCACGGGACTCCGAGAAATTGCCGATGTCTTAAGCGGGTACTGTCAGACATACCCTCGGCATCCCAGTTAAGGAAATTATTTTAGTGTGGAACCAATCTCCGTAAATATCTCTTTTATGGCTTGGAATGAGATTAGTTTCACGAGGTTACGTGGTACAAAGCCTCTTGAACTTATTTTGTAGCTGTCTCTAAATAACACTGATTTAACATGTTACTCTCCATCGCCTTCTCTTCTTTTTCCTTTAGGAGCTTTGCTGCCGCCTGTGAAACCACAGGTTGCCTGACAAGTCAAACCGAAGCAACCACATCTAACACGCTGCAGCGCAACTACACTAGTGTTTACTCAAAATAGCGGCTATATGTAAATTATTTCAACTGATATGTGGCTAAAATTTTAAGGCAAGACTGTGTGCCGCTAGTAGAGATCGACGTTCGTTTTCACTTCCCTTTCCTAGAAGAACAGACATTACTTTTTTACTATGCGTACCACTCTTTGACTTCCCTTCTATGCGACAACACCTGCAAAGATGCTGAGACGCGGAAGAGCGCAGCATGTTGCCTGAGAACGAAACCAAGTAGTTTCCCTAGAAAAAGGAATCCTCAAGGAAAGTGGCTCCCAGATGGTGATACAAGTTTGTACGTCTGAAGAAGCTTGACGCAGCCCAATTATAAGGCCTGCAGCAGTTACCTTAGATTCGTGAAACAATGTTCAGTTTGGTAAAACAAGTCCTGACTGCTTCCTGAAGACCTCTCTTGGAAATCTTGGACGCTCAGAAGAACGTCAGAACGCTATATACCTCAATTAGACGGGCTTTAGGTTGACAGGTATATATATTTTCGTTCCTTAAGGACTGATCACAAGCAAGTCATCTCCGTAGCCAGAAGCGCAAGGACTGCTGAGCTCGTGGAAAGCTGAAGCACATGCTATGAAAGCCGGACGAGCGGCTTCAATCCCTCCCCCCCCCCCCTTTTTTTTTTTTTCCTGCGCGAGTTCTTTTCAGCTACGAGAGTGATACAGCGGGCCTACAGATCGATGACCTTCTAAACGAAGATGGCGTCTTGAAGGCCGACAGTTGATCAGCAGCAGCTGGCGGCTCCTGAGCGACGTCAACGTCTCGCCAATCCAAGCCTAGTCGAGAATCGACAGCAGGTCCGCAGCAGCCGTATTAATTTCCGCTCCTGATGGACAGGCCACAAGCGATGAAGATCCACAGTTACAAGGAAATTGACTGGGGAGATCGTGGAAAGCTTTAAAAGCACAGTTTATGGACCTCTGAAAATGTACCGCCCGGAAGGTTAAGATCCCTTACATGACACGTCCTCCTCTACCACTAGAGTGCAATGGTGACCTAGCGCCGGGATGACTTCTGAAGCGATGGTGGCTCCTAGAAAGCCGACAGTCAAGAAGTGGCATGAAGCGGTAAGAATGTTGACGACACAAGTCAGTGCACCATCGCCAGCGCGTCTCAAGACATTTTACAACGAGGCGTCAACTGGTGACTGTGAGGTGCACCTGCGTTAAGACATCCTCCGTTTAGCCTGCTCGTGTAACTTTTTTTGGAGACCTGGATAACAGTGACTTTAAATGACCCGTATCGTAGACTCGCGTGACCAACGCTGCTGTACAAACTTCGTCGGACGGTCGACATGAGTGAATTCTCAGCGTGCGTAACCGCTGCGAACGCATGTATACTGGTCTCGGTCCTTAGACTAGGAGCTCCTTTTGTTTATATTAAACGCTCACCATTAAGCAGACCTAACCAGGTATCTTCCTTGGACACCGGTCATACAGCATACTGATGCACGAAAACTTGGCCGAATGTTTGCATGTGATGATGATCGCGGTTCGTTCTGGGTTGATTGTTGCCTTACTCTTGCGCATACGGAAACGTACTTAAGCCATTTTGTTGGATTTCTAGTGGGTATCACGCTTCCTTCGCAGAAATTACCAGAGCGAACAACTCTTCGACTAGGATTCAATGCAACATAACACAAGTCGCACATGCTAGAGAGCGGGTCATACGTATGTGCGATTATATTTGAGCTGCTAAACTCGAGGGTCACAGGTTTAATTCCGGCCGCGAAAGCCGCATGATGATGATGGTGATGATAATGACCTTAACTTCATTGGCACCTATACCCACTCGGGGGTATTGATTAATAATCGGGCAGGTTTCCATGAGGGCGAAATGCAAAAGCGTTCGTGTTAGGGTTATTTAGATATCTCTATTAGATATTAGTTATTAAGATATATATTAAGATATGTGGATAATAGATATTAAGATATTTAGGTTAAGAATGGTAGACATTCGCCCTTGTTGGTACGACATACTGCAAGTCTCTCTTTAAGGATCTGTGCAATTTTTTTGTGAGTGCACAGATCACAATTTACAACGCAATGCAACATGTAACTTCGTGCAATAAGGTGCTAAAGAGCGATACGTGCTTGTAAGTGAGTGAGTGAGTAAAATCTTTATTGAAAATAAATAAAGGCACGCTGGCTGGGGCCCCTATTCCAGGGCTCCACTGGCATGAGCGGCTCGCTGGGCTTGGTCCAGAAGAGCCAATTGGCTCTCCCGGCCCTCGTCCGCAAGCCATGCCTCCCACTGCCTATTCCTCATGAGTGGATGTTTCAGTATTATTGGGCTGTCTATGTGCGGAGGCCTCTTGGGACACTCCCATGTGATGTGTTTTAGTGTGGGTATTTCTGTGCACCACGGGCACTCGTCAATGAACATCGTGGGGTGTATTCTGCGTAGGTGGTGCAGGTTGGGGTATGTATTCGTCTGAATACGACGCCAGTCCCTCTGCTGTTGGCTGTTCAAATTCGAGTGAGGATGTCCAAAACGTCTCCGCTGCTGCCTTTGCTGTAAAAGGATGTCACGAGAATTCGGTGGAAGGTCGTCGCTGGGCCTACCGTTGCTCTTACGTTTAATCCTCGAGCAATACGGTCTGCCCTCGCGTTCCTTGCCAGTCCCTCGTGTGCTGGACACCATATGATAGTGTGGTGCCCTTCTAGTCAATTGCCCAAAATTTTGATCGGGGCAATTCTCATAAGGTTGATAAGGACCGATAGGAGTTGAGAAAAGTCGGATCATGTCCAATGAGGTAGATAAGGACATATAAGAGTTGATAAGGATCGGATCGACTCTGATAAGGATGCTAACAACCGATAAGGTTTGATAAAGGTCGGATCGAGTCCGATAAGGTTGATAACCGATAAGGGTTTATAAGGGTCGGATGTAGTCTGATAAGGTTGATAACGACCGATAAGAGTTGATGAGGGATTATTAAATTATGGCATGTTGCGTGCCAATACCCCTATCTGATTATGGGGCACGCCGTAGTGGGAGACTCCGCATTAATTTTGACCACCTGGCGTTATTTAACGTGTACCTAAATCTAAGCACCCGGGCGCTTTTGCATTTCGCTCGTGGTTTATACCGGTCGGATAAATTTTGATAAGATTGAAAATGACACCGGGTTGCGTGGAGATAGGAAGTGGCACAATGCTTACGCATGCTTAGACAACTCCAGTAAGAGTTTCTGCATATTTTTTGTATTTAAAGAACTGACGGGTGTATGCCTTGTTGCAACTCATGTTGAAAGCGATAGTACGTAAATATTTTAAAGGACCTCTACTCCCTACGTCACAATGGTGCTTACCCATTCTGGTGGATTGGCCGAAGAAGCAGACGGAAACGTTTATTTGGGGTGATGCTTTTTTTTTCCACAACAAGACAACAAAAATATTTGCTTCAAATTTTAAGATACTATAGCATAAAAATTAATATTAACGGTTAGAATTCATTTATTATCTCATTCTTAAGTAAGAAAATCCCATTGAGTATCTATCATTTTTCTTCCCACTGCCGCCCGATTCATGGCCAATCCCCCGTAGTGGGTTGTGCTATTTCTATAGGCACCAAACCAAACCGAACTTCGTCCACATCGCCAGATTGGTCGAGAATGGGCACATATCCAGTGGCACATACCTATTGCCTTAAGATTAGTGCAATATAAAAAGGAATTCAACGAAACCACTGGAAATCGTGCGCTGTTCCATTAAGAAGTCTGCATGCACATACATTCCAGCAAGTACTTCTATTTACGAATTGTAGCTCACCCACTTGTATAATTGTAGCTCGCCCACAAAGGCACACCCACTTGGAACGAATTCTGAGGATGGCACCGGTTTCGAGATATTAATTAGTAATTAAAAGTAAGTAATTAAAAAGTTAATTGCAATGGTGTATCTATGTTAATTATTCAATAAGCATTTTTATTTATCGTAGAATAAATGGGCGCCTCATGGAGTGATTTAGCTCAAGGCTTCGATTTTAAAAATGCCCACGGCCCTCTACCACATGGTATGAGAATGTCAACAAAACCCATCGACACCACCCATCACCGGACCAACCGTCGCGCAGTGGGAGGCCCAGCTGACAAGCCCGAGCCCTGAAGACCAGCATCGCCTGGTGAGCAGGACCAAGCTATCGGCTCAGGCCCACGGCATCCTGGCCTAGGGACGCCGCCCACCTCGGACGATTTTAGCGTCTGCTCATTTCTCTAAATAAAGTTTATTCCTCCTCCCATGGCACTTAAAAAAAAATTTGGTGCAGTGAAATGTGTCTGAGTTTCTGAGATCCTCATCGTTATATCATCTATAGCTTGCCATCGAAGCGAGCGCGCGTGGCACCTGCGACACCTAGCTAGAAGACAACGACAAAGACGACAGTCGCACAGAACTGGCCGCACAGGTAAGGTTTGTTTTCCTTCCAAAGTCCGATACATTTGTACGCGAGGAGTCTTAAGTTTGGCCGCTTCTTTTCGATAATAAGCTGCCGCGATAAAGCGAAACTCGATCGATGTAGTTCTTGCATTCCACAGAAAAGAAAGCAACAAATTTCCACGTTGCCCGTCGAATTGGTGACAGTCGGTCCTCTCACATCACGAAAAAGATTTTTTTTTTTTGTCTCGTTCAGTTGCACATAATGTAATACTTCAAAAACAAAACTCGGGCTAGGAAGGGTTCATCACTTGTAGCCTTACTTGAAAAAACAGCTATGTGTAAATTAAAAAAGTCGAAGTCGGCCTTGAGATAATTGCTTAATTATACCTCTTAATTGCTGTTTATGGCGCGTGCTCAGCTTTCTGCAACTTGGGACGCAGGTCTTGTATGGGACACACCGACGAGATGAGGATCAAGGGCCATCCCACGATGTCGCGCCGAGTAACTGGAGTCCTCAAATGGTTTGTTTTGTCCTCGGTTGGATTATGCATTCTCGGGCTTACCCTGCACAAGTTCCCGAAGGCGCCTCCTCTCGGAAAAAGGCGGACAATGTGGTTCGCATCAAAGCAGGTGAGGTCACGCTGCCAGCGCGCGCAGTATCAAATTTTATTGCGATAGCAATTATATGGACACTCCTAAGCGGATTTCTGCCGTTGGCGTCGCCGTCAGCCGTGAGGTTCCGTATGACGTCAACGGCGATGAAATCGTCGCCGCGCTCCAGACGCTGCATGTGCAATTGTAAGGGCGCGAGGGACGCGCGCTTTCACAGGGAGCGAAGGCACGTCGAAGAGCAAACGCGCGTTCGGCGCCGTGCTCCCTGAAGGGCTGCAGAATTAAGCGTCTCTTTCCTCCTTTCATATATAGAGAGCAAACGCCACTTTTTCCGTCGTGGAAAAGGCTGTGGGGGGACGCGAGGGAGAGAGAGAGGGGAGGCGACGTTTAGCTGCGGCACCAAATGCGTATTTATATAAAAACGCTGCGCGCGTTCAGTGCGAACGCGGGCAAAACGCCGACAGCGTCGACAACAGTTCTACGCGTTGCTGGTGCTGCTGCATGTCCAAGTTTATACAGCTGATAAAACTACTATCCTTACCCCATTTTACTACTATTCTTACTCTGCTAATTTGCTATCGCAATCGATGCTTCGCCTTGCGGGTGAAACTGCGACAATTTTTATTGCGATAGCAATTATATGGACACTCCAAAGCAGATTTCTGCCGTCGGCGTCGCCGTCGCCGTTGCCGTCGCCGTCGCCGTCGCCGTCGCCGTGAGGTTCCGTATGACGTCAATGGAGGTGAAATCGTCGCCGCGTGCCGCCGAACGCTGTATGTGCGAGTGAAAGGGCGCGAGGGACGCGCGCTTTCACGGGGAGTGAACGCACGGCGGAGAACAAACGCGCGTTCTGTGCCGTGCTCCCTTAAGGGCTGCAGAAGTAGGCGTCTCTTTCCTCCTTTACCATCACCATATATGTAGAGCAAACGCGCCTTCTTCTGACGCACGAAAGGCCGTGGGGGGGGGGGAGGGGAAGGGAAGGGACGCGACGTTTAGCTGCGGCACCAAGTGCCTATTTATATCAGAGGCTCCGGCAGCAGTCACCAACGCCGCACGCATTTTGTGCGAACGCGTGCAAAACGCCGACGGCGTCGACAACAGTTCTGCGTGTTGCCGGTGCTGCTGCATGTCCAAGTTTATACAGCTGATAAAGCTACTATCATTACTCCGTATAGCTCTCTACAAATTTGCTATCGCAATTGATGCTTCGCTTTTTCAGGTGAAACTGCGATTTTTTTTTTAGAGCGATAGCTCTACCGCTCCAGATACAAAACCAGAAAACGCTTGGTTCCATAAATCTGACCTCCAAGCTCGGTCAAGGTCAAACTTGGACTTAGCCGACCACTACCGGCGGAACGCTTGCGCAAAAATTCTGACGGTTCGCGGGTCACCGTCGTCATCGTGTTAAGATAGAGTTAATTCAGGCACTCGAGCCCACGGCCTTCGGTGGGAGTCGAACCCTCGAGCTTATATGGGAGTCGAACCCACCACCTTTGGCGTTAAGGCAAAGTTAATTAGGGCACAGTTAATTAATACAGAGTTAATTAAGGAACTCGAATCCACGCCCTTTGGTGTGAGTGCGCCGAGTGCTGGTAGCTTCGTATGCGCTGTGCTTTCGACGCTCAGTTCGCGTTGAAGCGAGACGCAGCATGAAGGTCAATTCGCTCGCTGCTGCTGCAGCGCCGAGCAGCGTCTGTGTGTTGTCATGTGGTACAATTGTAGATGCGGTAGTTGTGTAGTGGTTCGTGTGGAAAGGGAAAGGTTGACGCTATCTTCTGCAGCCCCTGAGGGAGCACGGCTCAGCGCCAAAGCGGTAGTTGCTGACTGCGCCAAGCAGCGTCCGTGTCTTTTCCCAAAGCAAGCAAAACCGTGCTATCGCTCGACAAGCCTGGTTTAACCGCGTTCCACCACAGCAATTTTTTTTATTGTGATAGCAATTATATGGACACTGAAAGCGGATTTCTGCCATCGGCGTCGTCATCGCTACCGCCGTGAGGTTCCGTGTGACGTCAACGGTGCTGAAATCATCGCCGCGCGCCGTATGCTGTATGTGCGAGTGAAAGCGCGTGAGGAACGTGCGCTTTCACGGGGAGCGAACGCACGGCGGAGAACAAACGCGCGTTCTGCGCCGTGCTCCCTGAATGGCCGCAGAATTAAGCGTCTCTTTCCTCCTTTACAATCACCATATATATATATATATAGAGACAGAGAGAGAGAGAAAGAGAGAGAGCAAACGCGACTTCTTCCGTCACACGAAAGGCCGTGGGGGACGGGAGGGAGGGAGCTAAGGCGACGTTTAGCTGCGGCACCAAATGCGTAATTATATTAAAAAAGTTGTCGCAGTTTCACCTGAAAGGCGAAGCATCAATTGCAATAGCAAATTTGTAGAGAGCTATACAGAGTAATGATAGTAGCTTTATCAGCTGTATAAACTTGGACATGCAGCAGCACCGGCAACACGCAGAACTGTTGTCGACGCCGTCGGCGTTTTGCCCGCGTTCGCACAAAATGCGTGCGGCGTTGGTGACTGTTGCCGGAGCCTCTGATATAAATAGGCACTTGGTGCCGCAGCTAAACGTCCCCTCCCTTCCCTCCCCCTCGCCCCCCCCCCCCCCCCCACGGCCTTTCGTGCGTCAGAAGAAGGCGCGTTTGCTCTACATATATGGTGATTGTAAAGGAGGAAAAGAGACGCCTACTTCTGCAGCCCTTAAGGGAGCACGGCACAGAACGCGCGTTTGTTCTCCGCCGTGCGTTCACTCCCCGTGAAAGCGCGCGTCCCTCGCGCCCTTTCACTCGCACATACAGCGTTCCGGCGGCGCGCGGCGACGATTTCATCTCCATTCACGTCATGCGGAACCTCACGGCGACAGCGACGGCGACGGCAGAAATCTGGTTTGGAGTGTCCATATAATTGCTATCGCAATAAAATGTCGCAGTTTCATCGCCGTTTGACGTCATACGAGACCTCACGGCGACGGCGACGCCAACGGCAGAAATCCGCTTTGGAGTGTCCATATAATTGCTATCGCAATAAAATGAAACTCGCTTCCCTGTATAGACACACAGAAGTATCTGACGCAATCCGTGTCTCTTTTCTTGACATGAAAGGCCTCCGAAAGTTCGCGTGTAGTAGTTTTCCTTGACCACCGTGGGGTTCTTTGGCATGCCCCTAAATCAAAGCACACGAGCGTTCTTGCATTTCGCCCCCATATAATTGCGAACGCCGCGGCCGTGATTGAAGCAGCGACCTCGAGCTCAGCCGCGCAACGCCACTGGACTACCGCGGCGAGTAGCCCAAGAACAAGTTACGTTGACCATCGCTACTCAAGCCCCTGCGGCAACTTCACAGTTTGACGCGCCTCGCAGAACTTTTGCGCTTCGTAATTTGGGCGGTGTGTGCAGAGAGCGCCCGCTGCTGTCGCAGTAAAGCCAGGGGAATCACTGAAGCTTGTTCTTTCATTTCTTGAAAATTCATTTTTCGTTGTTGTTGTTGTTTTTTCAGAAGGCCCCGCTGTCGCCGTTCTTCGCAGCTGACTACGATGGGAACTCGTTCGTGATGCGCGGGAAGCGAGTCCAGGTTATGTCGGGCGCCATCCACTACTTCAGGATTCTGCCAGAGCTCTGGGAGGACCGCCTCACGACCATGCAGGCGTCCGGTTTGAACACCATAGAGACGTAAGCAACGTCTTTGTCTCGCATGCGTACGAGCCCATCGCGCGCACAGTTTCGTATTTTTCAATTTGTGTTCGAAGTGCTCAAAACGCTTTGACTTCAGTTACCTGTGCTCTTTCTCCTCCTCCCTCATTAAGAGATAGAGGAGGTCGACTATACCCGTACATGAAAACGTTGCTAATGAAGGCAGCTGCTGCCCTGACGAAGACGAGTCCTCTTGTCGAAACGTTGCCACCAGCGACATTCCTTGTTCTGCCACTGTTCATAACGTCGTATCCTGTAGTGTCCCAGAACTCAAGCTAGCCTTTCATTGGCACCGGTGTCGTTACTTTCTGCATCCTTATTTAGAGGGGTATTATCAAATACATAATTAGGTATAAAATCTTCGACTCGTCGCATGCGCAGCATTTCAAATGATTAACTTATATCATATTCAAGTTAACGTGTGCGCCCACAAAAGCAATGTTACGAGCTCGACAATTCTATCCTTTAATAGCACAAAGTATTAGGCGACTTGGTTTCGATGCATAACTGTAAGTAAACTAAGCAAGAAAACACGGGGCATACACGGGACACAAGAAAACGAGGTTGTGTGTCCGGTCTCTTTCATTGTTCACTATTATTTTGCATCATTTACAATTATGCATTCTCTGCTTGCCTGATTTTAAAATAGTTGGTCTGCATACTGAGTTCATAATTCGCGAGGGGCTTCTGCCGTTGCTGTACGACGCATGCAGCAACGAAATTCTGTCAGCACGAGCGCTTCCTTACGTACCGGACAGTCTGTCAAGTGAGTCTGTCTTGTATGGCCTCGAAGAACCTGACCAGTGCGTTCACGTGAGAAAGTACCTGGAATAATAGCCTTCTGGCTGCGCAAAATAGTTCTTTCTTTGTCTGCGGCACCGATCAGCCCCTTTATTGGGTGCACATATTGCTTTCACGAGTATTTAATTGAATTCTGGGGTTTATACGTGCCAAAACCACGATTTAATTGTGAGGCATGTCATATTGGGGGACTCCGGATTAATTTTGACCCCCAGGGGATCTTTAACGTGCCTCCAATGCACGTCACACGGGCGTTTTTGCATTTCGCCCCCATCGAAATGCGGCCACCGCGGCCGGGATTTGATCCCGCGACCTCGTGCTTAGCAGCGCAACACCACAGCCGCTAAGCCACCACGGCGGGTGCTTTCAGACGAAGTACGTCCGTTCATTAGTTGCGCGGGCCTTCGCAGCTACGTCGAGTGGAGCAGCCATGAGCCCGAAGATGGCCAGTACAACTTCGAGGGTCAGCAGGACCTGGCCCGCTTCCTGCGGATCGCCCACCGACTCGGCTTCATGGTCATACTCCGCCCGGGCCCGTACATCTGCGCCGAGCGAGACTTCGTGAGCAGCGATACTCTACGTGCTTTGAGAGAAACTACGAGCACTAACCCCTGTATCCACATCGGGTGTCGACTTTGAGCACAACCTCAACTACGGAATGATGAAATTATTGAAGAGGTTAGATAGATAGATAGATAGATAGATAGATAGATAGATAGATAGATAGATAGATAGATAGATAGATAGATAGATAGATAGATAGATAGATAGATAGATAGATAGATAGATAGATAGATAGATAGATAGATAGATAGATAGATAGATAGATAGATAGATAGATAGATAGATAGATAGATAGATAGATAGATAGATAGATAGATAGATAGATAGATAGATAGATAGATAGATAGATAGATAGATAGATAGATAGATAGATAGATAGATAGATAGATAGATAGATCTTTCCGATTGGTTTAGGCCCATCATGAGCCTGTTGCACAGCCTGACATCATTTGCCTAATTATATGTTAATTGGAAATTGCTGTAGGCGGGGCGGGGGGGGGGGGGGGGGGATGAGAAGGGGACGGTGACCTGCAGTGATATTAAATGAAATGATTGCTTTCTTTCAAGGGAGGCCTTCCGTACTGGCTTCTGCGAAATGGTTCGTCGATCCGGGTTCGGACCACGGACCCAAGTGAGTGGAAAGTGGCTACACATCGTCATCCATCCTATTGTATTTCTCTTCTTTTCTTTTTCTTCTTTTCTTTTTCTTATTTTCTTTTCTTCTTTTCTTTTTCCTTTCTTGGGATATCAAACTGCCTACTTCCCGTTCTTGCACCAGCAGGCAGCAACAGGAGGCAGTAAGAAAAAGTACAGAATGTGCATCACTGCAGCCACTAAGACAATTGGATTGCCAAGGTTTACATCTGCGCTTCCGCGAATCTAGAAACTTGTCCAAACTGTAGCTGTTCATAAACTCAATGAGCACAGGCGAAATAGGCAGGCTCGCTAGAGCTTCTCAATTTTCGGATTGAATAAGCACAAGGAAACAAAGCCGCACGTCAAATCGCATGTGGCATACCATGCGGCAAACGCTTCTAGAATCCGCTCCAAAGCTAGAAAGGCGGCCTGATTTTGTATCAAAAATTTGACTTCGACTACTTTCGGTACCTCTTCGTTAGGCGCTGACGTTTGCAACTTTGTTTCCTGCCCGCAACATAACATGCTGCTCGTAGGCTGCGAGTAACGTACAAAGCAGCTAAAATTAACCTTGGAAGATTCAGATGAGAGTTTATCGATTGCAGCCCCAGCATAATGTCGGGTTCACTATGCATGCACTTTCTGGAATAGATGTGCTAATCATAACATGTGTAATCTGCCAAGGGGTCGAAGGTTAATATGAATATTCTTTGAGGAAATGAAGGGGTCCGCGAAGCAACGAAAAGTTTGAGAACTGCTGGTTTCACGTCTGAAAGTTGTCAAACTCAATCCAGAGTTAACAATGAACTTCAAAAAGATTGAAATTTGGACCAGTTAGTGTAGCACAGCTCATATTTCGGAAGACCTGTGCAATGACTAAGCACAAGGCACCAAAAGCACGCACGCATGCACGCACGCACGCACGCACGCACGCACGCACGCACACACACACACACGCACACGCACGCACGCACGCACCTACACACACACACACACACACACACACACACACACACACACACACACACACACACACACACACACACACACACACACACACACACACACAGCACTGACTAGCAAACGATTTTTCTGCTTATTAGCGCTGTCTGTTGAAATCTGCGCGTCCGATAGGTGAAGAGAATCTGTCAACGCTGATCTCGCTAAGAGCGGTGCCAATTTCATGTTTCCCGCTCTGTGCAGAATACCTCTACTATGTGGATCGATTTCTCATTAAAGTCTTCAAGAAGGTGCGCCCACTCCTCGTCAGTAATGACGGACCAATCATTATGGTGCAAGTAAGTGCAGTCGCCCTTTCTGAAGCAAGTATCGAAACGATGCTTAACTATAAAATTAAATATTTACGTTATAACCAGCGTGACAAGTGCCGCTTACTGTGAGTAGATTCGGTTGGTTTATTTCGCCAAAGGACCACTTGTAAAAGTTTTGCAGTCACTTTTTCGATGTTTTTCTTTCTAAATAGGAGAGGGGGGGGGAGCGGTCGAGGGGGAGAGGACGACGTTTTATATTTTTATATCAAACTATGACACTCCTATATAAAATCTCATATCGATGAATTCTCTCACTAGGTCAAATTTTCAGCTCAGCTGTAGAAGCACGTGTTCATTGATGTAGATTCCTAACTCTCGACAAATGAGAAACGAGCTATCGTCAGCTTGCTTAAGTCTCATTCACACTAGGCCAACAAGGACACCGATTTTGGTCTGCCGACTGTTGGCGACAGCAGTTTACCGGACGGAAAGCGCTGTGGCCGGCGGTTTAGAGGAAGGAAAACGCTGTCGCCAACAATCGACAGGCCAAAATCGGTGTCGTGTCGGCCTAGTGTGAATGAGCCTTCAGCGCAAGGTAGGCTCGTTGTGAAGCTCGTTTCTTGGAGACACTCATTCTAAACACGAGGGGTAACACTTCAAGACTTGCGCTGAGAGCCTTTTTTTTTTATCAAAAAGAACAGATTGTTGCATAAGTGAGTCGTCAATAGTACTACTAACCTTGAAATGTGACTTACTGCGCAATCGTCTTTGATGTACACGTGTTGTTCCTACGATAGTGCTGTATATTGTACGCATATCCTGACAAGGTGGTATATGTATATGTAACACCCATCCATCTATTAAACAGTTGGAAAAAGTGCTTGTCTTCGTCTTCCCTTCCAGTGTATGCTGTTCTTTTCCTTTTATTTTTTTTTATTTTCTTTTTCTCGTATTTTTAGCACTAATTTTTCCTCATCTGTAGTGCAGGTGTAGTGTAGTGCATTAATTACCAGTGCTACACTAGTAATCAATGGTGGTAACCAGTTTGTGACTCATTTTCTGCTCAGCAGTTTAGGACAATTCTGGGGTCTCCGAAAACATATATGAATATACTATAATCATACCTGCCAACTCTCCCGAATTTTTCGTAAATTTTATAAACTTGAGCTCGTTTTACGATTTCATGAATGTTGCGTCAAGTTATACGAAAATGTATTTCTGTTAGCGAAAAGGTTTCGCTCGTCGATCCCGCACCTTCCATGGGTAGTATTTTGATGGAGAAAGAATGCAAGAGGCGTACGTGCTTCGAGCGAGGTTATACAGACAAGCTTCTGAGGCAGCTAGGCGAAATCAACTTCAAACTCGCTGAAAAACTGACTGTAATCTGGAAACACTGTGCTGCCTGTTAGTGCGTGGCGCATAGAGGATGGTGCTGCGTCTAAGGGAAATTCATCTTAATTAAATGGTGTATTTTACCCTGAAAAGTCACGTGCCCAGGGCAAGCTTTAAGAAAAATAAGACATGGAGGAAGGAAACCCCAGGAGAGGCCCTGGCCAGCACGAGCGTATTGGAGAAGGTGTGGCGGAAGTCACGTGCTGTTTTTCGCAAAGGAGCACTGGGACGGGTACCCCAAATGTCAACGTTGCCATGGCAACCGCACTCCTGAAGCTTTCGCTGCTGGTCTCGGTCGCTGAAAAGTGAGATACGATTTTTCCGCCGGTGTCTTTCCCGCAGCACCTTTTGTTCGCGAGAAAAGCTGACTTTGGGGTTTGGTGTGTAAGCTTGAAAGTTGTGTTTTGGGTCTGTGAGTGTGAGTGTCGGCCAGCAACAGATACACTCAAGCAATCACGGCGCGAGTCTTCGTTGTCTTCTTCAACGTGCCACGGAAAAACACAGGAGCGCGTCTGCTTCACTAAAACTGCTACAGAAGTTTTGTCGGCTTTGTTTTGACGCGCGTCAGGAGCACACGCTTCCGGCGGCTCGTAACAATGCAAGTTCAAAGTTCGCGCCCATCTGCTGCGGCGAGTTGCAGAACCCCTGATTGGAGGCGCAAAGAGAGGTGGCACACCAACATGGCTGCACTTCCGGCTTCAAAAAAGTGACGTCAGGGCCTCTCCTGTTTTGTTTCCTTCCTCCATGGTATAAGATATGCGGCCTACATATAGGGCAAGCGGGACGCCGTGTGAACGATCGTGCGAGGGGGAATCAGCTGACAATCAAAAACAGCAATGATCTGGCAACTTTACATACACGCACTCTGCTGCCGGCAGGATTTTCAGCGTTTAGGATTCTAGGATAAAGTAGAGGCAAGGACGCA
Organism: Dermacentor silvarum; assembly: GCF_013339745.2. Classification (NCBI taxonomy): domain Eukaryota; kingdom Metazoa; phylum Arthropoda; class Arachnida; order Ixodida; family Ixodidae; genus Dermacentor; species Dermacentor silvarum. The sequence goes on from NC_051157.2 coordinate 28,778,013, forward strand.
CGATAATTATGACGGAGGCTTATCGCAATATGAAAAGAGAAAGTGAAGGACTCATCTATATCGATGTACAGTTGTGGGATATCCCTCCTGGATCGCATGGTCGCTTTTTTTTTTCACCTTATGTCTGCGCAACGACGCTACGAATTACGTCTGTGCGTGTATTTTGATTCGAAGCAGACGCTAAACTCAGCAGTTTATGTCCAGCCTGTCGATGTGCCCTTGTGTGGTTGCACGGTTTTTCCAGCGGCCGTGGTGGTTCTGTCTATTCGCGCAGACATTCGTGCTAGCAGATATGCGCCAACTTGGTCCACCAAGATGTCCTTCAAAAATCGCTGATGAGCAGTCCTAAATTGCTAGCGGTTATGAAGGGTTGTTTTTATAAATGTACTACATAAGTCATCATCAGTTTCTGTTCTGCCTAATGACTATATCGTTAAGCCGCACCAGATGCAGCAGTATTTACCACGTATTATAGCTCGGCGAGATTCATTCTAAATCCTGGATATGCATTTGCGAATCCTAAACCGCACCGAAGCATTCTTTTTTTCCCCGCGTCCGTGCGGTTTCTAATTGTAAGGTCCCTTTTAACCACGGATTGCTCCTTCCAGCTGGAAAACGAGTACGGAAGCTACGATGCTTGCGACCACGCGTACATGGTACACCTGCGGAAGCTGGCGAGGAACCACCTCGGACCGGACGTGCTTCTGTTCACTACTGACGGCTATCAAAACAATATAATGATCAAATGTGGACTCGTGCCCGGAACGCTCACTACCGTCGACTTCGGTACTGGTAAGAAATCCACTACTGCACCAGCCTACGCGCCTGCCTGTGCCCCATGCCTGCCTGCCTGTCTGTTTCCTTATCTGCCTGCCTGTCTGTCCCTTAAGGGCAGCTGAAGCACTTTTCAAAAAAAGTGAGCTTTCAACGAATTATTTTACTTTTTCACCCCCTCAATACGAAAATCATAGTTTAACAGGCCAGAATTCGCCACCGCGAGTTTCTTTAATTTAGCAAAAACAAGCCGCAGCGTCTGCGGGAGACGCCGCGGGTCGTTTAACGGGCTCTGATGGCGAAAGCGATCGTGACGTCATCTTAGGTATCGGCGAGGAGCGTGATTCGAATAGAGCGCTCACGTGACCCCTGTATTGAGGTCATCCTTGCGCCCGGTCTTTCGCCGCTAATTTCTAGTACACTCTACCGCTATACTCGGCGCGCGAAGGGGGCGGAGCTTCGAGGAAAATTTAAACCGCGATTGCGGCGCTGCTACGCGCATGATCGAGAAATTAACTGCAGGATTAGAGTTATACTGTGTCAGCCTTCCAGACCCCCGTAAATTTTCCAATTCTAAAACCTCTTCAGCTTCCCTTATATGTCTGTCCGCCTGTCCTTCCGATCCTATCGGATCAACTTCATGCAACAGCTGGCTCCAACGTTCTCGCGTGCGAAGTGACGATGTTCCGCTCCTTTTCTTCGGCGCCACTGCAGAAGTGGAACCTGAAGTGGCGTTCGCGATGCGGCGGCATTACCAGGCGGCGGGCCCTCTGATGAACTCCGAGATGTACACTGGATGGGTGGACAACTGGGGTCTGCGCAAGAGTCAAGTCGAGACTTCCGTTCTCGTCAAGAGGATCCGCCAGCTGCTCGCCATGAACGCTTCTTTCAACCTGTCAGTATACCTGCGGCGGTCATGCGGAACGTTTTATTTTGTTGGCAACGCTCAACATTCATACTCGGCGTTACTATTAAGGTGAAGCTTCCATGCAGGCAACGTCACCGGGGTTTGGTTGGCTGCCTGGGTTTCCTGCCGAATAGGCTGAGAGAAGGGGGGGGGGGGGGGGGGGGGGGTGCGAGCGCAGCTGCTCGCCTCTTCCCACTACTCCGCACCGCTATACAGCCAGTAGCATGCGTGCCTGCTCCTTCCTCCTCCCGCACTTCCACCCCAACTTCTTTCCGCTGCTATACCCTTTCCCTCACGCAACCAACCAACGACCACGGAGAGTGGCTAAGTGTCCAAGAAAGTGTCCAAGAAGCTATCGCTTAACAAAAATTGCGTCCGACGGTGTGATTTGAACCAGGATCTCCCAGAGCGCAGCAGCCCGACGCTCTAACCACCAAAGAGAGAGAGAGAGTGATTGGGGAGAGAAAGACATGCTATTTTCTGCAACCCTTTAGGGACCGTGGCATGGCGCCTTGGGGAAGGAGAAGGGGACATAAAGAGGAAAGAATAGAGAGAAGATCACCGCGGTCACAGGACACATGGCTTCATCTTTTAAGGTTCCTGCGCAATTTCTTAAGCGACAACTTCTTAGCCACTTCGGCCACTTTCCGTGATCGTTTCTTGCTAGTGGCTTTTGTAACCTAAAACCAGCTTATTCGCCGAAACGTGTAACGGTGAGGTGTTCGGTGTGAATGAGTGTGTTTCTGACCGAGTAGTCGACGGAACGGTCGTGAGGCTGACGAATAGGCTTATATCACCGCTTGAACTACCCCTGCATATGTGGTATCACAGGCGCACTAGGGTTCAACCCCTATATATGTACCGGCTCTACTCTCCACGGAATCGCGCAATGAAACAACCAACGGTATCTAAATATCTTCACTGCAACAAATATAAGTCTCCAATTGTATAATTCCTTTATTAAGGTGAAGCTTCGTCCCTTGTGTTTGGCGCGTCTGTTCGTTCAGTTGCTCGCCGAGTAAAATGGGCCGATCCGGGAGACAGTCTAATAGCAAGGTGGACCGATTCCGGAGATGGTGTAATCAAAACTTGGCCGATCCTGCATACACTGTAATGCGCGGTCGCGTGGTTCGCCTAAGTCGCGCCGTGGTGGCGGTCTTCGCGGCTTGCTGGGCAGGCATGTACGCGCTAGGCTTCAAAACGCCGTGCGCAACACGAACGGCCACATTTATTTTTCGACCCTTCAGATAACGATAGTTGCAGGCGTTTTACTGCTAAGACAACCGACACAAAACTTCTGCGATGGGAGAATAACGTCAACAGTTCCTTGCAAGTGCATGTAGTTGGAAATAAGATTGCAGGCATCACAAGTCTCTTTTTAGATCAGTTAATTGGAACGTTTCAACAAAGCTTTTTACCTTGCTATCGTTGTCAATGTATCGCCCTTCTGTCAAAGCTGCAATACTTTGTTTGTACTTACTTTTTTGTGAAACCAACATTTGTGAAACGAACACAGATATATACAGTTGCGGTAGAAACTGGCGTAGGCAGTTCGCGACAACAATATGACCCACATATAGTCCTTTCTACAGGTGTACAGAGTCTTCCAGCAACTAGTGCCAAGACTCTTAAATAATGTCCGCCTTACGCTATGCAGTATGTGCACTGTTCTGTTGACTAACTCACAGTATTATTCGCGAACAATCTCATTCTCTTATATTAACCGAGAAATATCAGCGATATTTATAATTAACCCCATCAACGCGAAACCTTCGTCACAAATTTACAGCGCTTATTGACAAAGATGCCATAGACTTGTTGCCATGAACATATTTGTTGTAGGCTTGACACAAGTAAGCCGAAAGAACTCTGTACATGGGTATCAATAATTTCAATATCACAATGTTTCAATCGTCTGCAAGCTGCACTTCCACTATGAGATCATCTTTTTTTCTCGCCATTTCTTTTTGGCATAGTATTTATACTTCATGCACTTATGTACAGAGAATGTACGAAAAAGTCGATAAAGAACAGTACCAAGAACAAAACAACCAAGGGAATAAACAGTTCAGCAAATTTGCTTGACGCCATGCCTCTTTTTTGTGTGTAGAATGTGCAAAGAACATTGATGCGGAATAATGGCAGAGTAATTACTTTTAACTGCGTATGCGCAACACCCTTTGTTTACTGAGTCCTCATTTGTGTTTCAGGTATATGTTTCATGGTGGAACTAACTTCGGATTTAAATCTGGTGGTAAGTCGTACTTTTCTGCTTCCCTTAATTGACCCTTAGTCAGAGATATAGTATCTTTTACTAAGCTTTCGTCATATCGTCTATCAGATGCGCGTGGAACAAACAAAAAACGTAAAAGAAAGAAACGGAGCAGACGGCTGCGCTTCTTCTTTTTTTTTTTTTATGCCTGAAGAACGAAGAGAATATTTTTTTTTTAACGTTCATTTACTGAATTCCTCATCCAAGCCACGGAACACTGCATAGAAGCTCTCATCATCTTAACTTGACGAAGAAGCAGTCAAATAACAACTCCAATCAGCGCATCTTCTTTCTTTCTTGGGTTTTACGTGCCAAAGCCAGTTCTGATTATGAGGCACGCCGTAGTGGAGGGCTCCGGATTAGTTTTGGACACCTGGGGTTGTTTAACGTGCACTATAACGCAAGAACACGGGCGCTTTTGCATTTCGCCTCCATTGAAATGCGGCCGCCGCGGCCGGGATTCGATCCCGCGACCTCGTGCTCAGCAGCGCAACGCCTTATCCACTGAGCGTGTTCAGGATCACAACCGTGTAATTGAATACGACAGTGTAATTTCTTTATTTTTAATATGTTTCCTTGCTGGCCAAGGCAGAACTGCGCCGAAGTTTTTTGTGAGTCAGGAAAGCATAAGGCGAATATGGAGGTTCTTTTCTTTTGTTTGTTTTACTTATTATCAAATTAATTTTATATAAAGAGCCTAATTTGCGGGCCTTCCTTGTGTTCTCAATAACAAGAAACGAAATGATAGAGCGGGGTGAGTTTGTCACCGGTGGGAACCAAATCCATAACCTTCGCATGGCGCGAGCAGAGCTCTCCAATTTATCCTGATAAACAAAACCCGGTGACATATGTGTACCCAATGCAGAACATCGCCTTAACCAAAAGCTTGCATATTTCGATCCTGATAATGCCTTTGTCTCGGTCGACAGAGAGTCCAATGATTTGCTTTTTTGTTTGTTCTTTGTTTTGTTCTTGCTCGCCGACTCTGGCCAACTCGAAACGTACGCATGCAGCCAATGACCACAGTGGCTTCCAGCCACAGATTACCAGCTACGACTACGACGCACCCATCACAGAGGCTGGCGACGCAACCGAGAAGTTCAAGGCCATTCGTGAACTCATAGATGAGGTCAGTGCGTCCTCCTCATCGTTAGCGAGACATATATATATATTCCGAGAATTAAAAAATTACGGCGTATATCCTCTTCGGACCTGAAGACAGCTGAGTGACGTGATCGCTTTCAAGTAGATTATTTTTACTGCCAGACGTGAAGGATCTTTCTTTGATTAGTATTAAATACCATAGTTAGATACTATAAGCAGCACCTCAATTTGTGGGGACAAAGCAACAATATCTTCATTTCTTATGTGATAAAAGCCGGCTTTCAATGCCTAAAAACAGATATGAAAGCAGCCTTTAAACAGTACTAAAATGGCATTTCCGACTTTTTTTTTTTTTTTTGCAGTATATTAATGTTCTGGACTTCGAAACACTAGCAAAAAGTAAATACTGGCAAGCCTCAAAGCGCCCCAAGTAATTTACTATAATTGTTTTTCTGCGAAACAGTTTCGGTTTCGTTTCCAAGGTTGTGCATGTGTCGTGACGTCATGGCGCAGAATGTGGTCACGTCAGAGCCGAATATCGTGACGTTTTGGCACTCGCTCTGGCTCGCACGGTGGTCAAAATTCATCCGGAGTTTTCCACTACTGCGTCCCCTACAGCCTTTGCGTTTCTTTAGGACATCGAACCGCGTCAAAACCAGTTGACTTGCCCCTGTAAATGACGAAGCTCCACCAAAATAAAGCGGTTGCTTGTTGACCCTGTTGCTGCTGTCGTAGCGGTTGTTTGTATCAAGAATTAAGGCCTGATCGAAGGGGCGACAAGCGTGGTCACGACGCCTGCTATCGCACTCAGCAAAGCGCGTGGCAAAGGAGCGCGATAGTACACTCTTTAAAACGAAGGTAGTCAGAAGGGAGTCATTCACACTTTAACTCTCACTTGCCAATTTCTGACACTAATTTTCTGTTAAGGGAGTCTCGGCCAGAGGATCTGGGGACGTATATTTAGTCGGTCACCTTTAGTCGATTTTTTTGGTGTTTTGGTATTTTTAGTCGATTTTTTTTTTTTTTGTCGGTTTTTAGTCGATCACCTTACATGCCTGGTGACGGCATTTCTTTTTGCTTGTCGTTTTAGAAAACGACAGATATGTTTCGGGAGAGGTAAATGTTCTTAAACGTTGTCCGAGTTCGTCGTGTTGGTGGAGTTAAATAAGCGCGTCAGGAGACGCCAGAAAACAAGAAAAGCTTTATATTTGTAAGCTGTAAGCTTTTTCCCGCACGCGCCCCTTGCGGAGAACCAAGGTGAATGTGGAGTGCGGCACCCGCGTTTTTCAGTTGCTCGGGGCGTCCCCTAACTCTTTCCGTACACAACTTTGTGTCAGGCTTGCTCGCGTGCTCTGTGAAGCAACGTCTGAGACTGTGCTATATAGTCTCCACAGTCGCTACCGCTAAGCCTCGTGCCTTTGTTTCGCTGGTCTCCCATGCCACGTCTTATTGCAGTTTTTCCCGGGTCGAGTGAAAGCGAAAGTCCCGTCTCCGAAGAAGAAAATGGCTCTTGCGGACATCACCATGAAGCGTGTAAGCTAAGCATCTGATGATAGTGACACAATTGTTTGATAGCCACATAGCCAGGTATGGCTGTCACATGGCTACAATGAGGTCTGATCAGAACACAATATCATGTTGAAATTTAAAGAAATATATTTCTATGATGAAGAGTTCTGAAAGCTTGTGTAGAGGTAAAAGAGCTTGCCAGATCTAATTAAAACAAATTACCTAATATTATGCAAATTTGTTGTTATAGTGAAAAATGTTTAGCAAGCATTCAGAAAATCTAAAGAAGCACAGCGCGCCTTTCTTCAAGCTTAATATCAATCTTGATCTCGCCTTCATGATCGCATATTCCTTGAACGAATCAATATAATACATTACAATTGACGAGAATATATTGGAACGCTATGTCATAACCCAAACATTTGCGTGCATTACTGGCCTTGTGTTGACATGCGTAACTTCACGCAGATAATGGTAACGACACATTTACATTTGACACGAGAGACGCACTAATTTCAGCGCCTGCGCTTCGTTAAGCAAAAAAAAAATCATTCTTAGGCAATCATAACTTATGGCCTTTATTGTGAGAGTGAGTTAACCATAAAATAAGAAATGTAAGAAAATGAAAGAAGCCGTAGAATGCACTGCTCTATTAAGAAGTATGTGTGCTTTGGAAATACCTATACAGGGTGTTTCAGTGAACACTTTCAAAGATTCTTAAAGGTTGCCTGCGGCAGATAGCACAATTCTAGTTCATGAGCTGGTCTACTCGAAGAGGCGGACAGTACTTCCACAAGAAATTAAAATGCATAATCGAATAATTAACAGAAATTCACTAATTCAGTTTTTAACTAATTACCTGATGGCCCATATTGCAATTTACAAATTGTAGCCGTGGAGTTCGCAAGGCGGATCCACTTGGAACGAATTCGCGGGATGACACCAGTTTCGAGATATTAATTCCTGAACTTTGCGGATAAATGCATTGGCGTTACAGTTAGGTTCTTAACAAAACGTCGCTTTTTCCATTGAAGCACAAAATTAACTGGTATATATATATATAATCATCAGCCTATATTTATGCCCACTGCAGGACGAAGGACATAAATATATACATATTTATATAGATACTTACACATATACGTATATACATAGGCTTCGCGCTTTAATTTCATACGTTGCACATGCAGGCAGCTGGCAAAGTTTGTCAATTTCTTTCTCAATTTTTTTGTAATCAATTTCTTTTAAGGAAGACTTATCTACTATCCTTAGCTTTTTTTTTCCTTTGTCCTTTTCTCCTTTTTTTATTATGCAAACGTGTGAGTAACGCACTTTCACTGGGTTCTCGCGAGCGTTTGTTTGTGGACGCCTAGCGGAAACACTCTGCAAACGCATGTACCGTTGCAGATGTTCGGCCTCACGACGCTGCGGCAGCTGATGTCGAACCGAACCACAAACTCGACCTACCCACTGACGTTCGAGCAAGTCGGCCACGTAAGACGTTCTGATGATTCGACACGCTTGCATGTTTTGCAGTCCATGGTAGCTGTCACAATCCGTTTCGCCTCTCGGCACGTCCGTCCGGACATGCAACAAAGCTTGCACGGGCGTCAAAAAAAGTTGTCGCAGTTTCACTTTAAAGGCGAAGCATCAATTGCGATAGCAAATTTGTAGAGAGCTATACGGAGTAATGATAGTAGCTTTATCAGCTGTATAAACTTGGACATGCAGCAGCACCGGCAACACGCAGAACTGTTGTCGACGCCGTCGGCGTTTTTCCCACGTTCGCACAAAATGCGTGCGACCTTGGTGACTGTTGCCGGAGCCTCTGATATAAATAGGTACTTGGTGCAACAGCTAAACGTCGCCTCCCTTCCCTCCCCCCCCCCCCCCCCACGGCCTTTCGCGCGTCGGAAGAAGGTGCGTTTGCTCTACATATATGGTGATTGTAAAGGAGGAAAGAGACGCCTACTTCTGCAGCCCTTAAGGGAGCACGGCGCAGAACGCGCTTTTGTTCTCTGCCGTGCGTTTACTCCCCGTGAAAGCGCGCGTCCCTCGCGCCCTTTGACTCGCACATGCAGCGTTCGGCGCGCGGCGACGAATTCATCTCCATTGACGTCATACGGAACCTCACGGCGACGGCGACGGCAGCTAACCATGGCAGCTAACCGTGAAAGCGCGCGAGGGACGCGCGCTTTCACGGGGAGCGAACGCACGGCGGAGAACAAACGCGACTTATTACGTCGCGCGAAAGGCCGTGAGGGGACGGGAGGGAGGGGAGGTGACGTTTAGCTGCGGCACCAAATGCGTATCTTGCGACCGGGCGCAAGGGGAACTGGCGACTTAATCAAAGTCGGAGAAGATTTAACATAAAAGGCATGCGCTGCCGGTGTTTTGTTTCATTACATTTGTTTATGGGTTGTCATTCTCAAAATTCTGAGGAGCTGTATAAACTTGGACATGTAGCAGCACCAGCAACGCGCAGAACTGTTGTCGACGGCGGCGGCGTTGGTGACGTGTTTATGAAGAACGTGCCAACCTTTGCCGTACACTCTATGGCGGTGTACTGTAGCAACCATAAGGCCATGGTCCCTGTGGTCACTAAATAAATGAAAACCACCGGATTATATATATTTCTCATTCTTTAATAGTTCAAATAACCAATTACACCATCACATCTTAATAGTCATAATTGGAAATACATAATTCCCACTATAGTACAGCTTCGCTGGTCTTCCATCTCCACCCCAGTGGAATGGCTGCAGTTTTTCTTTTTTTTTTTCCTTGGATTCTGTGTTTCCGAGAAATTTGTATTGTTAAGGATACAATAAGGTAATGAAGCGCTTCTGTGCTACTGCGGATGACTGCGCAACGAAATGAATCGCAAAATTTCACAACGTGCGTTTCACGTTCGGGTTTCGGTCAGTTACGTGTAAGAAGCATTAGCTAATAGATTGCTTCTGGAACTTTCTTTCATTTCGACAGGCCTACGGCTTAATGATCTACGAGACCGTGGTCACCTCCGACTTCGTGGCACCTTCGATTCTGAAAGTGGACGGCATCCGGGATCGAGGCTATGTCTACGTCAACGACGTGAGTTACCATGTGACCTTACCATGCCTAGCACAGCTTGTATACCGTATTCTAGTATACACTTGTACCATCAATGCGGACGTGCTTCCGTAACGTACCTGGATAAAGTGTCAAGGTAGCGCCATTCTTTCATCTAGCCTCCGTCCTCCTCATTCTCGCGCTCTCCCGCCATTGCCCGTGCGTGATTCGCTTAGTACGGTCATATGGCGTTTCGGCTGGTTAGTGGTGGTGTTATTTTTCTTTTGAAAGGTTCCAAAGCATGGTTTACGCCAACATACGTATGAATACGGCAACAATAGGGACCAATAGCAACAAATGATTGAGGACCTTAACCGAGAAAGTGTAAGAAAGGGGTTGAAGATTAATATGCAGAAGACAAAGATACTGTTCAATAGCCTGGCAAGGAAACAAGAATTCAGGATCGCCAGTCAGCCTCTAGAGTCTGTAAAGGAGTACGCTTATCAAGGTCAATTAGTCACATGAGACCCTGATCATGAGAAGGAAACTTATAGAAGAATAAAATTGGGTTGGAGTGCATAAGGCAGGCATTGACAATCTTTACTGGGAGCTTACCACTGTCGTTAAGAGAAAAGTGTACAATCATTGCGTTCTACCGGTGCTAACATATGGAACAGAAACTTGGAGGTTAACAAAGAAGCTCGAGAACAAGTTAAGGACCGCACAAAGAGTGATGGAACGAAAATGTTAGGCCTAACGTTAAGAGACAGGAAGAGAGCGGTGTGGATAAGAGAGCAAACGGGGATAACAGATATTCTAAATGACATTAAGAGAAAAAAACTGGAGCTGGGCAGGCCACGTTATGCGTAGGATGGATAACCGGTGGACCATTAGAGTTGCAGAATGGATACCAAGAGAAGGGAAGCGCCGTCGAGGACAGCAGAAAACTAGGTGGGATGAAGTTAGGAAATTTGCAGGCGCAAGTTGGAATCACCCAGCGCAAGACAGGGGTAATTGGAGATCTGCAGTAGACATAAATGTAGGCTGATGATTATGATGACGATATACAGTTTCAAAAAGGGTGTTGGCAATAAATGTAGTACGACACAAACTAGAAGTCATTGGCACAAACTAGAAGCTATTTGTTTCTACACGCTTGTTGAGAGGTTTGGAACCTTTCGCTCCATGTAGGAGGAAGATTAGAGGAGGAGGGAAGCAGGAAATGGAGAATGGCGCTACCCTGAAACTCATCTACGGACCTTCAGCTGCCATAGCTTAACTGCAGTGCCTAATGCAGCCTTAAAGGGCCTTTCACGAGGTCTGGCCATTTTCAGATGACAAGCGCAGTGCATACAATGCGCGCTAACGATCGTGCCTGCTAAGAATTACATCCCTAGGTGCCACGGAAAAATCTTAAATTTCAAACCAAATGCCGTTTTCCCATCTCCTCTTGGGCGCCGCGCTCCCAGCCTGAGAGTAGACGTCTATCGCGCAAGTGCGCCTACGTACGTGGCAGTGATGTGACGTCGCTCATAGTGACACGTGACTTGGAGAATTATTCAAGGCAGCATCAGTTATTTGTTTAATCTGTTGCTTCAATAAACGAATTAAAGTTTAGAGAAACAATAAAACATACAAGCCGAATGTCTGCGGTTTTTTTTTTTTTTTTTTTTTTTTTTTTTTTTTTTTTTTTTTTTTTTTTTACTTCGTACCGTAGCGAGATCGGATTGAGTACTTCCATTTCGTCTGATTGTTCCCACGTCGTGCAGTAGCGCATGCAGAGAACAAAACTACGTCATTTTCTACTGAGTTCCAGCGCCGCGATCATGCTCTTTCTTCCTCTCACGCCTGCCTCAATGTTCGTGATTGTGGCGCTGACTTATACCGCTAATCAGGTGTAATCGTGCAGAGCGCGCAAGATCGTCCGCTGCGTGAAATGAGACAAATGTAACAGCTCACGCGCGAGACCGTCACCAGAAGTGCGCCACTCAGCAAAAACGCAAGAGAGAGACAAAAATAAAGAAGGCGGGGCCCACGCGGATCCTCCTGCTCCGGTATGGGAGAACGCAGGGAAGGAATTTAGCTTGCGGATGCTAGACGGAGCAAGTGGAGAGAGTGTATGTTGACGGTGACGCTCGCCTCCTGAAATCATGGGTTCGCGGCACTTCAAATATTTCCATCTCTGCTATAAATGAACTAATTTGAAAAATTATTGCGGTAGAATACTCCTTAGAGGGCACGTAACAAGTTCCAGTGTATTAGCAAAATTTGCTATGTGGCCTGGTGAGGGGCCCCTCACCAGGCCACAAATTTTGACAGCGAATGTTTGCTTACAGTACGTTAGCTGTCAATGTGGAATGATAACATTCGATTCTGAAGCAGCTTTTTTTTTTTCTTTCTTTTATATATATATATATAACTGCACACACGAGACAGTCCAAATAGGCGACAATGTCATGAAATCCGTGACGTCACACTAAAGTCAGCATACGAATTTAGGCTGATACGAATAAGACAAAGGTTCGCGAGTAGATAAGAGAGAAGAGACTTCAGGTGATCAGCACTGACCAAACAGGGAAAACTTCGACCTAAAGGGCCAACGTTGTGAGAAGGGACTGAGGCTTCCCTTGTTCACCCTGAATGATCGCCCATTTTGATGGCGAACAAGGGATTACTCGGGTCAGGGGTGCCCCCCCTCCACTAACATACATACACCATAACACCACAAGCATACATACATACATACATACATACATACATACATACATACATACATACATACATACATACATACATACATACATACATACATACATACATACATACATACATACATACATACATACATACATACATACATACATACATACATACATACATACATAACGCGCACGCACAGTGCTCACAGACAGACAGATAGACAAAGACAGATAGCCCGTGTATTGACCCTTTTCCCGGCGCTCCCATGAGCGCTGCCATGTTTGATCACGTGGTGACGCGTCCATTGCTTGCCTCAGCTGCCTCCGTGTTTACAATACAAGCGCGTGACGCCGGTGCGGCGCAGCAAACCTCCGTTTCGACGCATATCGTCAACGGTGACTATGTGAACGACACGAAGCTTTGGCCCCAGCTTTAGAGGACATGTAAGTGCTTTCAGAGCTCATTACGCCCTGTCCAAACGGCGCGAGCTGCGTATAGAGTGCTTGTACTAAACGTGGGGCTAGAAATGTGTTCCAACCTGTCCAAATTTTCCGCTTATGAATTAAATCAGGATCACTGTGCTCGTTATTTATTTGGCAAACATTTTGAAGCAGCGGCTTGTCATGTTTCTTACTCAGTAAAGTTCCTCGGTGCGGCCACTATTTGATTGTTTATTTTCAGCCTAATCGCTCGCGGGTGTGCTCAGCTGCGATAGATTTGTTCTTGCGGCGCACAAAGCTCGGAATGCGAATGTTCTGTACTTTGTGGTAGCTTGAAGCGAAGGCGTATTATCGCTAGTCTCTCGCTTACTCTCTGATCGTCACGAAACGTTCAGCTTCCAACATTTGTATCTTGTCGGTGTACTCGCCGTCACTCATGCTTCGGCGCATTGATTCAAGTGCGCGCCCATTCACTTATTATTGATACGTTGACGGTAGGGCTGGTGTAAGTTTTCGTGCGAGTAGGGGTATATGTGTAAATAACGTGCGAGAAATTTACCATGCCAGTAAGTGGCGTTACTTCCTTTTGTAACGAGCGGTACTCACTCTTAAGTACCGACGTTGCGGAGTTGAAGTCGTTTCTTTGGAGGTTAGCCATACAGTGCTGGCGGATGAATTATCTTTTTTTATCCTCGAGGAAAGCCAGCATCGCGAAGGGCCGGCAACACAGGCAGTCCTTATGTAGCAGCGACGACACCGGTTGATTCCATCCTTTAATATGCGAATCAATATTTTTTGCAGCTAACTACCGCGCACGTCTTCCCTTTATCGTTACACATTTTGCAGCATGAATTGGGCACAGTGCATTAGCGAACACCAACTTGCATTTCCGACAGCTGATCGAACAGTAGCAGGGCAGAAGCAGTAGTGGTTTCGTATTCGTGCGCATTCGCTGAGGCAACGTATGGCGCCCCGCCGAAGGCGCCATCTCGTTCCTCTAGAGCAAACTGCTCCGAGAAAAGGGTCAATACGCATTGGAGCTCCCTCTAGAGCAAAAGGGAGACTTATGCACTGCCCATTGTTGATCACGGCTGACACAAATGCTTCTCGTGATGCCCACCTAAGATAGTAAATAGCGCTAAAAAGACAAGGACGGACATAAGAACAACACAGAGCGATAATGTTCTTATGCCGCTCCTGCGTCCGTTCTTGTGTTTTAGCGCTATTTATTTTCAGAATGACCGACCAACTAGCCCGAATTACCGCCTTGATCCTCACCTGGCGTCATTGAGTTTCCACTGTACGCTTTGATGTCTGTGCATCCAGCGGCAACAGCCTCGTTGTGCCTCAAGATGGCAAGCGCCATTTCGCTTTGTGTGTCCTTCTTTTATTTTGCCAGGTATTCAGGGCCGTCGTCTCCCGTGCGGACAAAGCTCTCGATGTCGTCCTTGAGGTCAAGTCCGGGCAGACCCTGTCGATCCTCGTGGAGAACCAAGGGCGCATAAACATAGGCGCTATCGTCGACCCCAAGGTCAGCTATATATGGATGCGGATGGTCGTGAAAGGGACGCACGTCTGTCATCGTGTCAATTGTTGATCCACTACTTCTCTTTGAGCACGCTATACAGGGTGTTTCACTTAGGTCAAACTTTAAAAATAGGCAAATGCTACGTAGCTGGACAAAACCAAGCTAACGTACGTTGTTTGCCGTCGCTTGGAGATACTCAGATTATTTTACCATTCCGCCTAATTACATAATTAGTCTTAATTAATCAACTTCTCTATTATTATAAGTAGATGAAAAGTGTCAATGAGAAAATTCTAGAGCAACATGATAAACTGCCGACACAGCTTTCTATTGCTCAATACGTGCTACATAAAAGTGTTTTTCCGAGCGTGAAAGTAGCCCGCAAATCCACGCAAAATTGCCGCGCGACTGGCCGCTCGAGGCACTTTGATGTATTCACGGGCATCTTTCACGCTCAAAAAAAAACACTTTTATGTAGCACGTATTGAGCAACAGAAAGCTGTATCTGGAGTTTCTCATGTTGCTCTAGAATTTTCTAATTGACACTTTTTATCTACTTATAATAATAATTGAAAAGTTAATTAAGACTAATTATCTAATTAGGCGGAATTCAAAAATTAATCTGCGTATCTCCAAGCGACGGCAAACAACATTACCTTGGTTCTGTCCAGCTACGTAGCATTTGCATATTTTTTGAAGTTTGGCCCAAGTTAAATGAAACACCCTGTATACAGGCACTTGTCCTTACTGAGCTTGTACCCACTTCTACCAAAGAGCACTGCTACTAAAGGGCTGCAGTGCAAGTAATATATATATATATATATATATATATATATATATATATATATATATATATATATATTGCAGGTCCAACGCACATTTTCGAATTTATGTGAAGCGAAGCTTACGTAAAACGGTTAACTAAATGCAATAAAACTGTTCATTTTCTGCTGCAACGCGTTTTGCAATATGCGATTACGTGTCTGCCCGTTAAATAGGCTAGACTCGAAGCTATTCAAGACGTGCGCTATTCGGGATTAGAGCAGCATCAGCCACGGTCTGCAAAACGTTCGCCTAAAAGGCTTCGCTTGAAAGAATAAATAAATCATCAGGGGATCGCCGGTGAACGCCCGTTGTGGCGCTAAACCAGGCAGTAGCTGCTGCAGCGGCTGTACACTATAACGTGGTTGTCCTGGAACTGCATCAACAGGGCATAGTAAAGAACGTAACTCTCAACGACCGGCTCCTGAGCAACTGGACGATGCGGCCCATCGACCTGACCAACGGCGCCTGGCTTCGGGACTACGAGGCACTCCAGCAGCTCGCACCCGCAGAGGATTCGATCACGAATGGCGGGTTGGCGGTGTACGCGGCCAATTTCACCCTGCCGGAAGGCGAAGGCGTCTACGACACCTTCTTGCTCATCGAGATGTTTAAAAAGGTGTGTTTATTCAAAGTCCGCACGGGCACGATAACACGCTCCCCTTCTCTGCGACACTCAGCTCGTTGGCCTTAAACGAACTCTATAAAAGATCGAGATACGATAAATCAGTTCACACCGATGAAGTATTATTTCAATACTCTTTTTTTTTCTTAATTTCGTGCCGAAACTCCAACACCGGTGAGTCAGTATGACATCACAGATTTCAAAGTATCTTTTTCTTATTTAGCCGTTGCGGAACCACGTCTTCCACATAAGGCGCGCGATGCCCTATAAAATCTCAACAACGTAGAGGAGGATAGCCGCCGGGTTCGGCTCCCGCCGGCGCGGCACGTTGTCCTTACGTCCATTTTCATTTGCTTTATCCTTATTATTTCCACATTTCAATAAGAAACCACAGTTAATTTCTCCTATGCTTTCCTTGCCTCCATATGGCTGTGACTAACAATAATTGAGGTCTTTGCTTCCCCTTCTACTATACACGAGGTCTGTCCCAAAAGTTCATGCAGTAAGTTGCAGGCGGCTAAAAGCGCCGAGCAGGGGACGGCGTTCCAGCACAGTGATAGAATTGAGCGCCAGAAACTCATGCACCAATGCAAAGTGCACGTATATAGGGGCAGTATCGTGGTGTACGGTACCACCGTGGTACGGTGTCTCAAGTCCTCCTTGTCCTCCCGCGGCGAACGAGGAAGACATCAAGGCGCCCTATCGTGGTGCAGAAACCAGCGCCCCACTTTCGACAAGTTTAGTCGCACGCCGGGCACGCGATCTTTCAGAGACTTCAGGACCTCCACGTAGAAAGCTGCATTGACAGTTTGACCTTCAAGTAAAAATCCCTGGTGCACAATATTCCATGGCAGTTAGAAAACACGATCAATATGATTTTGATGTTTGCTTGGTTCTTCATCATCAGCAGCCTATATTTATATCCACTGCAGGACGAAGGCCTCTCCCTGTGATCTCCAATTACCCCTGTCTTGCGCTAGCTGATTCCAACTTGCGCCTGCAAATTTCCTAACTTCATCACCCCACCTAGTTTTCTGCCGTTCTCAACTGCGCTTCCCTTCTCTTGGTATCCATTCTGTAACTCTAATGATCCACCGGTTATCCATCCTACGCATAACATGGCCTGCCCAGCTACATTTTTTCCCCTCTTAATGACATTTAGAATATCTGTTATCCCCGTTTGTTCTCCGATCCACACCGCTCTCTTCCCGTCTCTTAACGTTAGGCCTAACATTTTTCGTTCCGTCGCTCTTTGTGCGGTCCTTAACTTGTTCTCGAGCTTCTTAACTTGTTCTCGAACAATAGCCTGGCAAGGGAACAAGAATTCAGCACCACCAGTCAGCCTCTAGAGTCTGTAAAGCAGTACGTTTATCTAGGTCAATTACTGACAGGGGACCCTGATCATAAGAAATTTACAGAAGAATCAAATTGGGTTGGAGTGCATACGGCAGGCATTGCCAAATCCTGACTGGGAGCTTACCACTGTCGTTGAAAGGAAAAGTGTACAATCATTGCATTCTACCGGTGCTAACATATGGGGCAGAAACTTGGAGGTTAACAAAGAAGCTTTGTTCTTACGCGTATTTTATTACGATATGAATTATATATACACTCCAGGCGGATTTCTGCCGTCGGCGTCGCCGTCGCCGTGAGATTCCATATAAACCACGGGCGATAAAATCGTCGCCGCGCGCCGTATGCTGTATGTGCGAGTGAAAAGTGAAAGCGTGCGAGGGTGAGCCGGCGATCTCGACTCGATCTCGCTCACGCAAGAGCTAGACGCGGGAAGGAAGCGCGCTGTCTTCCAGTCGCGCGCAACGCTCCGAAGGGAGGGTAGGGAGGAAGGGGGGAGTTCTACTCCGCGCGGGCCGCAAGGCTCCGGGTGGAGGGTATACGGAGGGGGAGCGCTTTCTACGCCGCGCGGCTGTATCTTGAAAGTCATCTGCGGCGGAGGCAGAGTCCTCCCTGCGCTGTGTTATCGCGGCTTAGTTCGCCTTAATGCGCGCGTCGCTCGCTGCTGCTGCCGCGCTTACTACAGCATTCTGACAGCGAGTTTCTGCGGTCGAGTGAGATGCGTTCGCGTTTGCTTGTGCGCGCAACACCATACTTGTTAATTTACTTAGTATGCCTATGTTTAAAAGATTATACGACCAATAAAACTACTATCCTTACTTCGTATAGCTGTCCACTAATTTGCTATCGCAATCGATGCTTCGCCTTTCGGGCGAAACTGCGACTTTTTGGCATACACGTCAATATTTGTCCTCCAATTAGCCTTTGTCTTCGAGTTTTCTCGTAACAGAATTATGTTTTCACGCATGTTCGAATTATAATCCGAGGCTATCCTCTCTGTAGCTCATGTGTACGTCGTACGAACTTTACGAATTTTCTGCCGCAATTTGCTTTGAAAACTTCTGTTAATTCGATAAGCCACTCGTGCTTTGTGGAAAGCCTAGTAGAAGAATGAGCAGTATGCTGCACCTTCACACGTGTGCGTGCGGGCGTAACGCGTGCACAGTGTATCTGTTCTTGATGCGCGGGCGCTCTGCCCGTTGCATCTGTCACACAGCGTGTGCTGCGAGCGTAATCGACATTATGGCAAACGCTGTGCAGAAGGTCCTGGCGTATGTCCGTAAAATTACTGTGGTAAAACGTACGCCGCATGTCCCCATAATGTGCCTCGCGGAGATGCAAGGGATGTCGGCAGGAGACGGAAAGTGCGGCCGAAAGGTCATGCCAGAGACGTCCGCAGCACCTATGCAACACATCCCAGGATATCTATGTCCTGGCAGTGGATGTTTATTGGACGTCATTGTTTCACTGGTTCACACTCATAATTGCACCGTAATTCACGGCATGGCCTTCCCGAAAATGCTGGACCCACTTGAACACAATTATTTCCATTAGGGTATCCTTTCCATAGACCTTTTACAATATATTTGATGAATTTCTCCAAAATTCTTGCCCAATATCACACGAAATTTCACATTGATCCTTTGTTCCGTCTGTTCGTCGATCTACATTTTGACATGCTAAAAATAGGTTACACAAAGAGTGCATGCATTAAATTCTGACTTGTCATACAGCAGTACGGCTAGTATACTGGAGGTCGACCGGGTCATTTCGAGTGGAGAGAGCAGCGCCACTACACCCTCTCCCACGTTTTTGCTGACTCACTGCATGAACTCTTGAAAAAGACAGGGTGTATATACATAGACACACGTGAAAAACAAATACGAACATTTAATTCGACGTTTCGGCCAGGGACCGGCCTTTATCTAGAGCGAGGCACAGAGGGTTCAATTTATACATTTTCTCTTGAGGGCAGCACCTACGCATACAATTTTCGAACTTCACATTGTAAAGAAAATTTTTTAAAATTATTATTTGTCTTTTCATGGAGAATGCACGAGGAATATTCCAGAGTGTTATCTGTAGTTTTGTACTAAAGCTGTTCCTATGTTTTCTCTTCCAGGGTATTGCCATTCTGAACGGGTTTAATCTGGGCCGCTACTGGACATCGGCGGGCCCTCAGAAAACTCTATACGTGCCATCAGTACTCTTTAGGGACGGTGGCAACCTGCTCCTGCTGCTGGAACTGGAAGCCGTCCGATGCAAGGCCGAGAAGCCCAAGCCGTGCAGCGTGGACTTTGTGTCCAAGCCACGTTTTGATGGGCCGCTGCACTGGCCTGCCTAATAAACAACATCCTAGGCACATTGCAGCACATTTCTCAGAAAGAAATAGGTCCTGGTCGGGGGATAGAAACCTGCAGACCTTTCCAAGGCGGTCCCACTGCCATCTCAGCTGACTAGGAGATAAGCGCAGGTGGCAACGTGAGACAGAGTTGATCGACAACTCAAAGCACAGAAACGCTGTCTGCGAAAATCTGCAATTGGTGTAGAAGTTTTATGAAGGGAAGAAATTGTCATCCACACAAGAGTTTGTAGCTTTGTGCTGCTGTCGGGTGGGCTGGCATTTTCTTTCCCTTTCATTAAACTTCCTCCAATTTGTGGTTTTCCACAGAATTGGTTAGTTCATTCAACTACGTGAATGTGTATATCCATCGTGAGGTGATGTGGTTATATATCTGTGCATATGTACTGGACACGAGTCTTGGGAGTACTGCCATATGCTTACACTTGTTGGAGCTATCCGAGTACAAAGCTCACATATCGTTAATGGTATGGCAACTAACCCTTTAATTATGGACGAACGTTGCCGATAGGCAACACATCAGAAAAGAAATTGTTTCTTGCCAAGTTTTGATATTGAGTACGGAGTTTCCGGCTAAGTGTCTTTGGCCAACACTGACTGACAGGTGTCAAGGGTCATTTGTTGGCTTAGAGCAGTATCACAGGACGAGGAAGAATTCATTTTGGCTCGCGACTGCTTTTTAGAAAGCACCATCAGAGGAGACAGACCGATGCAAGATATTTGGCTGCAGTGATACTCTACATGTAAAGTAAAGCAAACTCAATATCACTGAATTCACACTGAATTCAGTGCCCTTGTGCTTCAATTGCAAGATATTTGGCTGCAGTGATACCCTACATGTAAAGTAAAGCAAACTGAATATCACTGAATTCAGTGCCCTTGTGCTTCAATTTGTCAATTAATTCACCCTCGCGCTGCGATCTGCTAGCCTCCTGGTTAGCTCAGATGGTAGAGCAACTGCCCCGGAAAGGTGTTGGTCCCGAGTTCGAATCTTGGACCAGGACGAATTTTTCTTCAACTACGAAGCTTTGTTTCCGAGAAACCTGTGTGGGTTTCCTTTGTAGCTTCATGCTACATACGAGTGGATTTCAATTTTTCCTTTCATATAGTTTTTATCTTGTATTTTTTGCTGCTGTTGCTTTTAGTAGGTTTCCATGGGTTAAATTTTTCACTTTTTTATATGCATGTGCTTCGTGCATTACCTTTTTACTTTTATTTGCATAACAATTGTTCAAAACCCCTTTTACTCAATGCCCCATGAAGGGGTCCTTTAAGAGATAGGTACAGTAATTTGGATATTGTTAGGAGCGCCCTTCTTTCTACAGTGGAGTGCAGTGGAAGTGAGCTAATGATGGCAATGACATGAAGGAAGAAAGATGCACAAAACAATGAATAAAGAAATGTTTACTCCAGCATAGTGTTCGTACACATAGCTTTTGTGTTCTCGCACAACAAAGTGTGCAAGTCATTGTCACAGGTATAAAAACAAAATGACAAGATGTAACAGAACAAGCATCGCCAACAACACTTACAGAGACTGGCTAGTATTATGGCAAGAGTGAAAGCCGTGCACGAGAGACACAGCTGCAGTGAGCATTTGCAAATAAGTGTGCACCTTTTGCGAGTGAGGAAATGGGGGTAAAAGAGAACAGAACCACTAAACAAAAAGCCACATGTTACTCTGTCCCAGCAGTCCCCTTCAGCACTGACAAAGACAAAGATGTGAGGTGTAATGGGGCAGTGTGGGTGTGTTCTGCCACATCGAAACATAGTACCACAGCTGAACCACTTATTGTGATACTCTTCTAATATATTTTGCTATATGTTTCCTAAAAATCTAAGAATTACTACTGCAAGCCCTAGCACCAGTATATTTATTTCAGAAACTCGAGTGCTGAAATGCTGATATCGTCAAGGAACATGGTCACATCCTTCCCATCAATTGCATCACTAATACGTCATGTTTAAGCGATGTGTTTACTACTGTCAGTGGTACAGCCTTCTCATTTATATAAATGGAACACAATTAGGAATATAATCATTTCATGTGTCTGTGTGTGTGTGTGGGAGCGGGGTTCGTAAAATGACACTGCAAAGGAGACATGCAGATAACAAGAAAGAATAAATGCAATCCAGCAGGCATTCATGTTCCTTATTGGCTGAGGTTACCCGAAGCTTGCACAGTGCTGAAAAGAACTACTGAGACAAAGTATAGTTGCTAATGGTAGCAACTTGACCCATACGTATAGCGCTAAGTTTGAGGTGATGTCAACAGAATACAACAGACGCTGTTCGAGGTAAACTCCATCAGCCTTAACTCACAGATAAGCTGGACACATTGAGGACTTTGGTTTAATTACACATATTAAGAGAATGTGTGAATCTGAAAAGTGGATAAACTAAAAACAGTTTTCCAAAGTCCTTCATTGTTTTCTTAAATGGAGTCCACTGTAGTTGCAACAAAAGCAAAATTGACTTGTAGAAAAACACCCCTTTTTGTATATAAACTTCATAATACGTGTAACAAAAATGTGAAACCACACACTTACAATCACAGTGCTCACATTGAGAGGGACTAGTATATTAGAATGCTGAAGAGAAGTAGTGTGTGTTAAGAAAACTAAGCAGATGTTTGCTCTCATTGAAGATATACAACTATATATATGTACAAACACATCATGAGTTACGATGTCATTACAGCTACGCATCATTATGGCAACAGTGATGTGCAGTTACACTTGCAATATCTTCCTATAAAAGCCTGTGCAACATTATTGGCACCATTTTCTATATCTTTCAGGTATCAAGCATAACAAATTGGAGGGCATATATTAGATTGAGCTTTGGTTCTTATAGAAGAGAAATAAAAAATAATAATAATACATGAGGATATGAGCACACATGGGCACTCCATAAGTATCATATGCAAGTTTCTGAAAAGAAAGTTTTTTTTCTTCATAATCGAAACACCATACTCATACAAAAAATATAAAAACTGCCAATATTTAAGCTCAGACTTTGTGAAAGCATTGTGCCATTATACCTGCAGCAGATCACGAACATACAAAGGTTTGTTTTATTCCATAAATCTAACTTCAATTGTAAGTTGACCTAAAGTCTAAAGTTCCGCAGTAATAGCCTCCAAAAATCTTACAAATGCCATACTCGGAGATTGCAAAAGTGCAGGGTAAGAAATCTCCTGCAGGCACACCACACCTTTTCATTTAAAAAAGAAATCCAGACAGGTCTGGTACTGCATGAGAGAAACACTTATCCTAAATAACTACTTTACTAAACCTCCCCTCATCACCAAGATAGGTATACAATATATCGTCCTCCTCATGGTAGTACCTCTGTGCTTGCACAAATCAAATTTTCAGACTCCGCCGCACTCACGCGGTATTCTAACAAACTGCTCTTTCGAGACATATAAAATCATCCTTTTTAAAGGGACACCAAAGGCAATTGGATCAACCTAGACTGACACACCACCCTTCTACAAAACTCACAATGTTTAGTTTACAAGAGAAACTTAGTAGCAGAGAACATTTGCACTGAAGACCCCACAAAATGCTTTTGAAATCCTAAATCACTGGCTACAAATGGAGTCTCCCCCCCCACCCCCTAGATAGCTGCACCAACAATCTCGGAGGTCATGCTCCACTAGGCATACATTTTCCCACTAAAATTACTAGAGGGAAATCTGGGGCACTGCGGTCATTTAACTGCCATGGCTATGATGGGCAGTGCATGAATTTTTCTACAACCTGGCATGGGTTCATCAAGAAAGCAAACTACAGCTTCTTTTATTCTTCTCTGTGGTTCAATTACGTTATGTTCCACACTAGTTGCACAACATAGCTTTAGAGAAGTGGAATGGTTAAGGTTGAAAACTTCCTTCATTAAATAAGTCTTCATAAATAGGTCTCAACACACCTGAGACGTATAAAATACATAGACAAAGCGGTGTGACAGAGAGCTTTGTCTACATCTTTTATACCGTCGCTGTGTATTTTGTGTGCTAAAAGGCTAAAATGGAATTCTAGCATGCTCAAACTTGCATAAGTAAACCCATATACTACCCATCATTCCCAAGCTGTATGTAATATCAACGGTGTGTGTCGACACTAGAGCCAGGTTTCACTCTAGTAATTTTAGTATGAAACTCAATACTGCCAGGCAATGTTGCCTGTTTTGGATCTGACGCCTGCACAAAGACGGCACCACACTTTTGCAAAAAAGTGCCAAACAGAGTGGCGAGAAGCATAGCAACACCAGTGAGTTGTTCTGTAGAAAAATCCAGTGAAATTGGCCAAACTGCACCCTCTGTGACGCTGAAATGCATCGTAACGAACTTTTAAAAAATTTTCTGTGGTGGAAAAAAGCTTGGCAATCACAAACGGGAAATGCTATGTAGTAGAAGCTGATATACAATATTTTCCCGGCAGCAGCAACAATTTTGTCCTGCGCTTACGTCAATCTTCTTGCTTTCAAGTGTGTTTTCAGTGAAAGTGATATTCTGGGGTGGCATTCTCGAGCAATCACTTCCAGGGATATGATCACTTTCACAAGATTTCGCGTAGTTCGGCACTAGGCATGTCGGCCACAAATACGATTAACACCATTTCTGGCACTGTGCCAAGTTCTCACAATGCGTAAAAATAGCGAGCTTGGCAGAGCACCAGAAATGCTGTTGGCCGTATAGTACACTGAAGATTCCGATGTCTCACGAAATTGATCGTACTGTCCGAAAGTGATAGTTTAAGAATACAACCCTTAGACACCTTGAAACACCAATCAGTTTAGGTTGACAAAACATGTGCACTTCTGTCCCTTCAACTCATGCTGCTCCCCCATACATCTCTTGTAAAAACAACACTCCACCACAAAAAAAAAAAAAAAAAATGAGATAGAAAAGTTGCCACAGGTTTCGAGGCAATGCAGGTAATGTGCAGTGGTAACAAAACGCAAATATTGCACCATGACTGTTGTTACAGGTCTCTCAGAATTGAACGCGCTCATTCTAGTGAACCACAAAAGCCAAACGCTTGAGGCAACAGCACAATTTGCGACGTTGACGCACCCTCTCTTGAATCTACGGGCTCTCTACTGAAATATTTCCACATCCAGCCCCAATAATTCCTTATGCTTCCAATACCCCTTCCACATCACTATTATAGGATTGATAAGGGTTGTTCATAAATTCTGCATAACTTCCTTGAAAATCGCATGGCAAATATGCTGCTTGGACTGCATATTGAACACTTCAGTAGGTACAGTACCCAGTAAAGAGCGGGCTTGCTTCATGGCATCTCATCCCTTCACCGTGCATCTTGTGCTGATTTTGTGCAACAGTGCTAAAACGGTAATGGATCACATACAACTGGTGCATAATCAGTGATGATAAAATTGAAGAGATGAGAGGACTTGGGTGTTTCTACGCATGTGTTACTGGCATGCCACCAAAATCCAGAGCTGGAAGCTGGCAGGATGCAGTGCACTCAGGGAGGAGAAGGACCACTAGGACTGGACATTGCCAAAGGTCCCTGGGGGCGGGCGGTATTGCTTGGGCAGCGCCATCATCTGCAGGCTGTTGAAGGCATACTTGCGCACGCCAACGTTCTTGAAGGTGTTGTGCAGTCTCGTGCCCTCGCTGCAGGGAAAGAGCATGGTTCAGATGAGCAGAAGCAATGGTTCTAGATTACTGTCGCTGAGTACTGGCGCTTAACCCCAATGCCACGTATGACCCTTTTTCTCTGCCTGCCGCATGCGCCTGGCTAGATAAAGTGTGCAGCCACGAGCATTCACATGATAGCTTTGGTCCTATTCATGCTCCTATTCACTACATATCCTATTCCTATCCGCATGCTCCTATTCACTTTGACCAGCAATGACTACAAGCGATGTTGAAGTGAAGACAATAGATCCGCGTGCTGCTTGTCTGTGTGACTAAATGAGCCACCTTTCGTTGGTCGCCTGGCTAAACAGCATGTGGAAAGTTGAACAAAAAAAATATCTCCAACATCAATTTGCGGTGCACCAGGATAATGTTGCCACTTGCCAGCTTTCACAACACACGTTCTGCCACTGATGCGTGTTGCCCAGATTTGCCCATAAGCAGAGCCATACCTTCAGGCATGTCTCTTTTTGGAACAGAGTGTAATAAAGCATTCGTGGATCCAATGCTAAAACACAAGAGGCACAAACTCACCTTCGCATGCAGGCCACTGCCCTGGGCACTTCCTTAGAATCGAGACCAAAGTCCTGCAGCAGAATCTGCCCCTGTTCCAACGTCACGCTCACGCCAGTTCGGTCCTTGGCACTTTTGCAGCTCGTGAAGCGTAGGCCTCGCATACGACGACACGCCTGTGTAGTTGTAAGTACAAAGGTGTGCAGAAGGATGCGAGATACTCCATATATATGTAGTAGTATACACTTTTTCTGAAATGTTTCCAGCTACAACAGCACTTTGTATAGTTAATACAGTCAGCCACAAGATTTTACAGGACATGGGACTTGCAAAAAAACTGAATTCCTGCGATGCCTGGGAACATAGCCCCAAATTCAAGGTTTCAGTCTGTGGCAGTTTTTGTGACCTACATAGTTATATAAATTAAATTAGAATTGCCATGCCTTAAGAGAACATTTTTCGTGGAACCTGTGTTTCATAATCCTTCATTGCGGACTGTACCTCAAATGCATCTTGCTAGGACAGCAAGCTATGTACAAAAAAGCCCGAACTACATACAAACTTGTAAGCTTTAGGAGAATGGTAAACTGGGCAAGTTGTTAATAGTTGATAGTTAGAACATTACAAGCTAAACAAAGACAAAAGTATGAGGGGACTGAGCACTCACCACCAAATGACACTATCCTCTATCCTAAGGCAGTGACTTACTTTTTTTTTCATCTGGCATTGTTGCAGACAACATGCACTTATAGGCTGTTCTCGATCAAACAAGTGCTGTGTCTAAGCATAATAAAACAAAACCCATCACAACATCTGTGCTGAAAAATCCAGCTGTAAAGTCATACTCTTACACAAGCCTCCCTTGTCAATGCAACATGCACATTAGAATGTATAACTACTTGTTGCTGGGCTACTCGTGGTTGATACTTCTGATGATGGAAAAGATGTCCAAGCTACTTACAAACTTGCACTTCTTACAATAAAGAAGACACCCAAGTTACATACAAACTTGTGAGCTTTAGGAGAATGGTAAATGCTTTTTCCTGTCGTCGTTTTGTCACATGGTGTCACATCTTTTTCATTGTAATATGCACAATATAGATGTCACTTAAGACTTTTCAGGAACCTTTTTTGTTTCATGCTTGTGAGCAGATTCAGTGAAACGTGAGAAGATGCCCTTCTTCATGGCAAAGAAGCAGTTATCACAGAGAAGGCTAATCATGATAACTGAACAGTCATTGATTCCTTACAGGTGCCATGCAAGGTTCCTGAAAGCAACTTTTCTTGTTCATGAAACGCTTGACTACAACCATTTTGCTTATTTACTCCTCATACACATATGCTTGTGTAATTTCTGTTGTATAATACAAAGTGCTGATCTGGCTTCATGTAGCACAATGTTGCAGGCACTTCCATTAACGTGAAGACCTTTTAAGTGAAGCACATTTCCACGGTCCACCATATTTGTCTGCACAGAAGTCTACAACACATTAGACAAAGCCAATTTGTGTTCGTGAGCCAATAATTATCTAGGGTAGTTACTGCTACCAGCAGTTTACAGGACATGATTTTACATTGTGTTCTTCAAATCCAGATATAAACTGCAACAGAAATGACAGAAATTTGAGAGTAACTTGCAAAAGCTTCTGAGCACTCTATATAGATGAAGCCACTGTACTGTCAATTGGCAGAGCTAACAGAAACCAAATAAAACGCTGTTCATTCAAATGCCATCCACAACCACACTCGTACCTTCTAGTGTGTATATCAATAAGATCAAAGCCTTAGACGAGTAACAAACACATAGACCATATAGATGAAAGAAACAATAATAATAATAATTTTTTAAAAATGAATCAGTGAGCTGGACTTGCCATCAGTTAGCTTCAACAAAAAATGAGCCAGGCAAACGAATCCACGTCTCATACCTCCATTGCAAGATGAAGAATCTCAACATCCTTGCTCTTACGAGCGCGAACATGGGTTTGCAGTTGCTCTATCACATCCATCAGAGGCACCTCCCGGGGCTGTATGCCTGCAGATTGTAAATGAGACATTGAGAGTGGCCAAAACGTGCAAACACAAATTGAAATTTAACACAGGCAACCACAAAAGCATGCAAAATCATTCTCCCCACTTTTGAAGCATAAGGAAGAAGTGTGCAAGCAATCTGTCCCATAATACAGGCAGCAATATTGTATGTCCGATTATACAGGCATAAATGAGTTTACGCAGGCAAACATCTAATAGTCTTTCCAGAAGGTGGCAATGGTAAGGATTGGGAAAAATTTGAGGCATATATAGCACGGAAATCACAGAGCCAAAAACAAGCAGAATTTACCAAAAAATGTAAAATATAGTGTAATCCACTTAAAAGACATGACATATAACAATATACTGCATGTAATCATCAGCCTTTTGATTATTGCCAACTTCTGTATTCATTCCATGAAGAATGACGTTATCAATGAAGTGCATAAGACACAACAATCAAATTCTTTCTTTGGAGAAGTTTACTAGGAAAATCTGACAGTAGATAAAATTGCAAAATTCTGCTTACCAAATGACGCCGATATGAGCTGGGGTCATTTTAGATAATAAACTAACAGCAGTTCATGATTGGGCGCGAGGTTACACACAGTCTCAGAAAAAAAACTGTTAACTGCATGTGAGTGTGTGGATGCCACACGGTATTAACTTTTGCCTGCTGCGGTACAAAAATTACAGGTTTTTCATACTGGTTCATGCCAAGCATACAATTTCATTTATATAGTTTCTTAAATGTTAAAGTTAGAGGTGGGCAATTATCAACTTTTTTTAATAAGTATCAAATAATATAGTAAATATCAAATATCAAATAGTCCAATACAGACACATATATCTGACACATATATCTGTAGTAAGAATATTTATTTCGGTATATAATAAGGTACCACGCCTGCACTGATTAGTGCAAAAAAGACATAACTACTGGGACAAATGATCAGTTTTAAACACAAGACCATTAATCGTAATTTCAAAAACTGCATGGATAACCTCTAAATACCTTTAGAGGTTATCCTCTAAAGTCTATAGGGAGCTGGAGAGATAAAGAAAATAGTGCAAAACATGCACCCTTTTGGCTTAATACCTTGCCAAGTGTTACTTACGCTTAGTCTGGATATAGTACTTTCACTAACCATTTATAATGCCTGCACTATAGTGTTATGTGAATATACTACTGTTATGGGTGGACTGCACTGCATGTTGTATTGATCTGCACCTTTGCTGGCTGCCCATTAAGCTGTGCAGTGTGTACTGCAGTTATTATTACAGAAACCTTAGAACTACAGCAGCAATCAGTCTGCTGTTACCAGCACAAGTAAACTGGTGAACAACTTTCTGAAGAAATGAAGGGAAAGCTACGGAGGCAAAGAGCACTCCTGAAACAAGTATCCTATCCTCATACAGTTTAGCTTAAGCTGGGAAATGGAAAGCATTAACATCTTATTTACAGCAGTGAAATAAGAAAAACTGACCACTGAGTGTTAAATTTGACTTATTTTTGGCTATTATCATCATCATTTGGGCAAATGCAAAGCCATCACACGTGGAAGCTATGCTATCTGTTCCAAAAAAAAAAAAAGCGTTGTCATATGCTGCCCCAGAGTACCTGGCGCAGTAACACACATGCAGAAGCTCCTCCCCCGTAGCGTTCCCTTTATTGTCACAAAGTGTTGCCCGCGAGTATAATAACACAAGTAAGACCTTTCTCCCTTACAACTTTTTAGTTATAG